>NC_086351.1:26373338-26690280 GCF_036324505.1 Eleginops maclovinus
TTTGGCACCCAGTCAACAATTAATTCACATGCTAATGTCTTCCAGATCAGGTCTCGCCCCTAAACTGGTTCCCCTTATTGACTTGATTCCCTGATTGGACAGATGGCCACCTTTCAGTATCACAGACGTCTGCTTGTGTTTGGGCTTGGGGTTGTCAAGAGGGGAGGTGAGGAATCCCCAGCTTATGAATAAACAACAACAATCATCTAGATAAACAAAAACATTATCTGGCGTCTGAACCTTGACGGCCGTTACTGTCACATCATGTGCTGCAGTTGGCTTTTAATTGCTCTTATTCGCTGTAGAGAATGGGGAAAGTGAGACAGTGTATCGGTGGACGCTCGTAATTGATTTATCCTCGTGTTTGCCAAGACCGCAGTCAATACGGCGGAGCGGGCTGAAACCTATCACGAGCAGAGAACCAAACGGCTGCGACGTGAGAGAGAAAGGGAGAAAGAAAGCAGCACATTTACCCCCACCCACCCCCCACCTCCTCCTCCCCCACCCGTCTCTCTCTCACCTCCTGCTCTGCTCTCTCTCTCTCTTTGGCTCTCCTCTCTCCGTCTCTGTGCCTGGCAGCAGTCTTTCTCTGGAGACTTTCTCTGCAGTTTTGTGAGGAGAATGTCAGTGTTGTGTAGTTAGGAATGTGTGTATTTCTACCTGTGTGTGCGTGGGTCTGCCTCTACCAGAAACATCCCTGGATGAGCTCATTAACAAAACACAATTGTGCATGGCTCCCCAGAACAAGGCATTCTGGGTACTGACACCCTCTCAGCGTTGTGAGTTCATAAGCAACTAATGAACAGATTCAGGCAAGAATACTGCACACACACACACACACACACACACACACACTAACTTCTTCAAATGACCTTTCACATAGACGCAGAGAGTAACAGTAATAACAATAAGTTGTTCCTCATTTTGCAAACTTAATATTCAGATTGTGTGTGTGGATGTGGATCTGACGTGTTGAAGAAAAAAAAGAAAAGAAAAGAAACACTTTGAGTGAAAGGATTTCTTTTCTCCCACAGTTTGATGACATTCTACAAAAGGTTCAAATTGTTTTTTTTTCTTCGAATAATACTCTGTTTTTGCAGTTGGCAGAACAGTCTCTCCTCCAGGTATCTGTTCTCCAGCTGTCAATCATTCACATCATCTTCCTCCAAGGACTGAGTTTCCCAATTGATCATTGGGAATGTCTGGTTTACATTTAAATTTTGTGTGTTCATACGTCAACATGACATTTGTGTTAGACCTTTTGGTTTGTTATATCTTCAGTATGAAGTTGATACGATTACATTGTTACAGGGTCCACAACTTTAAAGGGTTATTAAATAAAGTAAGAGGTTCTTTTTATTTTATTTATTGTTGTAAAATCATTCAACAAAACAAGAAATTCAATGGCCATGGAAATCCTGTTTCCTGTTCCCAGAACTGGTACACAAATGAGAAAGCAGGATAGGGCTGGATATTCTGTTCCTTTGTCTTTTTTATTATTATTATTATTATTATTATTATTATTATTATTATTATTATTATTATTATTATTATTATTATTATTATTATTATTATTAATGTCCTCCATTTCCCACAAAGCAACTAAATGACATTGTTATGAATGACAGCATCATCATTAGACTTTTAGTCTTTACTGATTTTGCAAAGGGCAGTAAAGCAAATGTACAGTATGTCCTGGAATTCAAGTTTATTGTGGCAATATACATTAAGAAAAAATGTTTTATTTCAAGTTGCTATGAGAGCTTAGTGTAGGCACTCATAAATATGCATTTTCATGAACAAAAGAAAAACAATTCACAGGCAATCATATTTCTTCTGTTCAAAACTAATCATTGCAGGGCAACCAATGGAAACACGCTGTAATCGCACATGCAATAAAGCTCTGTGAAATGAGCAGAACAGGTGCATAGGTGAACAAAGATAAATATAGCCTGGCCTGATGAAATAATTTCTCTGTCCTGGATAATAACTCATTATGGTAATCACAAGCCCGATTAATCATTTTCTCATTTGAACTGTCAGGGCGTGATTGTCATACGAGCAGACTGTGTTAAGTACAGCGAAAAGATTCGCCTTTTGCAATTCATCAAAGACACATCGGCAAAAATATTAGCGTCAGAACGGAAATTGATGCTGAAGCTGCTGCGATGTGTTTCACCCGAGCCATAACAATGAAAAGCCTTTCTTATATCTTCAGGAGTACAAGAGAAGAGAGCGATGATAAACAGCTTTCACCGGTAGCCCACTCCGGCTGTTCGATCCTGATGGCGCTGTAACACAACAGCACAACAGAAAACAATTTAGCAATAGCCATGAGTGTGTGTGTGTGTGTGTGTGTGTGTGTGTGTGTGTGTGTGTGTGTGTGTGTGTGTGTGTGTGTGTGTGTGTGTGTGTGTGTGTGTGTGTGTGTGTGAGTGTGTGCAGTGTTTCTGTGCCCATAAAAAGGAGGCAGGAATGTCTGGTGGGATGAAGGAGGCTGCAGAGACACACTGATAGCAACACACATGCCACACACCTCAACTCACAAAAAATATATACACTCTGCAAGTGTAGCTGCAAGTAGCTGTGCAAGACACACACAGAAAAACTACAGTCACACACACAGTCGTATATATATACCTGGATGTACATGTGTTACAGCACTACACACACACACACACACACACACACACACACACACACACACACACACACACACACACACACACACACACACACACACACACACACACACACACATGATCAGCAGCAGGCGAGGTGGTGGAGGCATTATCGGTCCATATCTGTGCTTGGAGCCACAGCAGTCTCCAAGGCTGCTATCAGCTCCCCCATTATCTCTGTCTGAGAGTGTGGTGGAGGAGGAGGAGGAGGAGGAGGAGGAGGAGGAGGAGGAGGAGGAGGAGGAGGAGGACAATGATGAAGCCTATCCCCCCACCCCCCATCAACCTGCTCCCCTCATAGTTCCCGTACGCACACACACCACCAACTCGTTAAGAGGGCGGAAATGAAATGTCTGTCCCCTGAGCCGGCCGGGTAGCAGAGCTTTGCTGCACAAGTTTGGCCACGACAACAGTATTGTGATAATAAACTACAGACAGAATGAGGGGAAAGGGACAGAGAAAAGGATATGTCAAGAAGAGTAGTGAAAGAATAAGGAAAATAGTGAGAGAGAAAGACAGACTGATGTAGGGATAAGAAGGAGGAAAAGAGGGAGTAGCCTGCTGCAGCCGCCCTACCTCAGCTCTCATTAACTTAATGTCTCTGTGGAGGCTGAAGGGCTGAGCAAGGGTGGAGGGCAAAGGGGGAGGAGAGGAGAGGAGAGGATTTCAATTTCTCCTCGTTCAGATGGAACTCTTTAGAACACAATCAGCAATGGCCGTCTGTGTTCCCAGTAATTGTCTGACTTTACCTAAATGCTTCTATTTTGAAAGTCTACTGAACATGATGTGGGTGTTGGTGTTTAACATAAAAGTATAAACCTAAAAGCAGTAGAATATATTACTTAGCTAGTGCTAGTTGAGTTTTTTGTATATTTGTTTATCTTTGAATCTCAATATCACACAATAATGTCTTTGTGCTGATTTACATTTTTTTAAAGAGCAATTTGAGTGCTATGCGATATAATCTGATCGTTAAAATGGTCCTGCATATAAGGTTTTTCATAAATAAAGTGGTTGTATTTTTTCTTTCTGAGACACCAGCCCTATTTTATGAATCACAATAGTATATTCTGATGTGGCTATAAAGGAGTAAATGTAATTATGAATAATCATTTATGCTAGGCACCCAGATATCAACATACACTTTTATATTTAAACATAAACATTTAATGTGATTTTCTGAATGTTGTAGCTCACGATCTGTGCCTGTTATTCATTTTCTTTAAGAAACCTTCTCTTAAAATGTTCTGAAATGTCTCATGGGGTTCCACCAATTGAATTGTTTTCTGTGTAGAAATAGAAGTAGAAAGATACTCTAGCTAAAAATGTTTCTGTACGGAGTTCATAAATGACCCTTTGTATCTCCCCTGTATGAAAGACCTTCCATCAGTGAGCCACAGCAGCAATCATCGGTCCTTTGTGAAGGGGACAGGCCGTCAGTGTTGACAGGGTATCAGCTGCTATCGCCTGCACTGTGCAGCTACTGGCGCCGCACTCAGGGCCCGCTGCACCACCCAGGGACGGACATGGAGACACTCAGACAGACACGTGTGTTGGTAGAGAAGCCACTTACTGCTATAATACTGTCAATTATATTATTTACTTCATGTATTGTGTTTATGTACGATGGATGGAATCTGATTAGCAAAGACAGACAAGATGGTAACACATAAACCTTCTGCATGTCATCCACTGTATTCAAATGTATTTCCATGACACTATTAATCAGAGGTGTCAAGTAAGTGTAGCGTGTAAAACAACCATTCAGTAAAGTGAACTGGAATGGAAAGATCATTTCTCATTTTCTAACTCTCTACTCCGGTCTGAAAACACTAACAGCTGCTGATTTGCAGCATGACAGGGCACAGGCCACTGAAAGAGACCGAGACAGACACGCCGCAGAACAAGACAGATGACAGAGCTCAGACTATTCTACATACATCAGACTGCACTCGCTAAAAGCAAAAGGGAGGCTGCAGAAATGAATGGAAAGGAAGGGAGCTGACGTGAACAATATCTAGTGTAGTGGAGCCGATGGGGGGAAAAGTGACAATGCTAGACCCAAAACAAAAAGAAAAGCTATAATTCATGAGCGATGGACAGTGAAATAATTTGTCATCTCTGTTAAAAGCAACTTTATCACAGCTGTGTGGGTCTAGAGGGGGACACTTCTTAAGAGAATTGCTTATCCACCATTACCAACATTTCCCAGTTTGGGATAAATAAAGTACTTCTGATTACAGCAGTTCCCTGCATCCAGGGTTCTCACACAAGGTTTCCTGTAAGTAAATGCGACACAAGCAAACACATACATGCACAATGGCACACTCTCTCTGTCTCTTTCTCTCTCACACAAACACACACACACACATACACACACACACACACACACACACACACACACACACACACACACACACACACACACACACACACACACACGTGCAAAAAAAGCCACACTGCAGGGACCATCTGACAAGGCCAAAGTGATGTTGGTTTCAGGGGACCGTGAGTCGGTCCCTCCACAGATGGGCCGGGGCCCTGCACCCTCTCCCTAATGCTCCATTCTGCAGCTGTGTGAGATTAGCTAGGTACCATCAATGCTAATTTGTGCTGATACAACCAAAACTTTTATTGAGATGAGGGAAAAAAGGAGATAAAACACACACACACACACAGACACTCACACACACACACACACTCACACACACAAACACACACACACACACACACACACACACACACACACACACACAAACACACACACACACACACACACACACACACACACACACACACACACACACACACACACACACACACCCACACACCCCTTGTACATGGAAGATGTCTCCTTGAGTCTGCTGCAGAGTCTGCGCTGAGTGTAAATGCACACAGCCACAGCTTGGTATTTAAACACATGCTTATTAATGAAAATGTCTCAATTAAAAAATAATTGCAAAACTTGTCAAGAATTCAGAGATTTGGAATTATGCAAAAGACAGAGGTTAACAACCTGCTTCCAAAATAATATGAATTATTACTAGGTTCTTAAAAAAAATAAATCACATTTTATGACCTAGTTTTGAATGATTATGATGGCCATTGATAGTATTATTATAATTTAAATCGTACTGAACTGACACACATGTTTCTGAGTTTGGATTATCTCCCCGATCTTCGGACTGATCTACGTGTGCGAGACTCTTACCAAAATCCATACGACAGAGCACACATGTCCTCTAACCGCCACTATAGGACAGTAAATCCACTGGCTGAACATACACTCAAACACATACAGTTAAGAAAAGCAGATGTTTAAAGTACCACAAATGACTACAGAAAAAACTTGGAAGACGGAGCAGAACCAAACTCAGGAAGGCTTGATCTAAACTCAGCTTCATTCCAAAGCATCAATAAAACCTGAGGCATAACATTTGATGAGTCTTTGACTTTATTAAGGTCATACAATGTTGATCCTGGACAAGCACTGCACTAGACATCTAAATAGTGGGAATGAAAAACAGCTATTCTTTACATTTTATTTATATTTTTTAATAAAAATATATTGTTCTTTTCCATGAAACTAACATTTTTATATTTTGGGAAATACACTTTCTTGCCAAGAGTTAGATGAGAAGATTGATCCACTTTGTTGAGTAATGCAAGGAGTATTATGTTTGTTTGAGATCATACATATATGCTTATCCCCTCACCACCTCTTACACATCATTACACATTACTCCTATTTGCCATGCAACACTGGCTGTATATTGTCTAATAAAGCGATATTCTTGAAATATATCTCCAAAAAAAGGTGCAGTGAAATTCATGCTTTTTATTGCAATGAATAGAATGCAATTTATTTTGTGTCATAGCTGAATTTTTGCTTTGTTTCATCTATTTACAACTGTTTACACGTGTTGCATTTATTCATTTCTTTCCGGCACTTTGCACTGCAATAACTCACTAAAACACATAAGACTCTCCTCTCTCTCCTACACACACGCACGCACGCATGCACGCGTGCGCGCACACACACACACACACACACACACACACACACACACCACATATGGCCAACCCTAATATTGTAACTCTGGCTGAATACATTATTTATCATATGCATAATGTCCCCCAGCTAGCCTATTTCCCCAGATAAGTAATATATCGTGTAATATCATTGGCACACACATACTGCAGTAGGAATAATGGGGAGGTTTGTTCATTTTATGAAATTCTATTAATCACAACAGAGACAAACAAATTTGATTTCAGCTGTGGATTATTCACTGGCGGAGATTGATATTGTTTCCATGCAAAAGCAATAAAGAGGCTTCATGCGAAGGTTTGGATTGCATTATCAGAGCTACAAACACAGTTGGAAATAACAGTGCACCAGTGCTTCATGGCTGAATCAATGTACAGCATGGTATATTCCTTAGGGGTTGTTATGTGGCGGAACCATGAGAATAATTAAATAATGAGTGCACAGCCGGAGCTGCCCTCTATCATGTGAGATGCAGTGTGATGGGGGGAAGATCTGTGATCTTATCTTCTACTAGCGTGCAGTTTATAGCTTATATTGATTTCAATCAACTGTTAACAGAAAGGTTATTGTCTACTGTGGTTATTATGCGTGAGATGCAAAAAACTACATTTGTGAAGGCATTATAATGGCACGACAGAAAATATGTCTATTGCTTGAATATACCATTCAGTGCAGCAACTCTTTGTTAAAACCTCCAGATTAATGATGTGAGCAGGACAGTGACAAAGCTGATTCCATGGTTCTGTCGGATGTTCAGATCTACCAGCAGAGCTAGTAAAGTCCAGCAATAAAATGTTCCTCCAGTAAAAGTAGAACGTATTCTCATCAAAATGTACTTAAAGTAGCCTGTAATAATGACTAATTTATGACATCTAGTAATCCAATATTGATCAGGCCCACGGTCTGCAAGGAATTTTGCTTAATGCAGAGAACACCCATTGTTTTTCCTGTAAATGTTTACCCTTCACGTGAGTTGTCAAGATGTAGGGTTCATGATCCTATAAGCAGTACTATATACCCTTCATATGCATGAGAGTCCATAAAGCCTTTCAGTCAATGGTAACTCATTCAATGTTAAGTCCCTTTAACACACTAAATGTTTAGCAACCTGAACACAGATATAATCTGGATCTAGAAAAATAGTTGTTATATTATTTATTCAACTGTTATACAACTAACAGTAACAATAACAAATGCATATAATGACATCAAAATTAACTAATGATATTAAATATTTACCGTTTAGTAATTCTGATTATGTCAGTCATCAGATACAATTATTTTTGTCTGTAAGCTCTTTCCCAGGATTGTCTGGTCATGGGACAGTTTAAAGTCGTGAGAGATGTCTCTGCATGTACACGTACATCCAGCTTCCATCTTGTTCTTCTTGAGTTTTATTGCGGTAGGCATCAATAAATATGGCAACACCACTGATGGTTCTTTGCCCTCAACAAATCTGGCATTGCCAAACATGATTAGAGAAGGCGCAAGACAGATATGTTTCTGAACATAGATAGTCCGGAAAATAAATCAGCGAAAAAAAATACAGTTTTTTGCATTTAGTAAATCAATGATAGTACAGAAGACCATTTTAGCAATTCAGCAACATTCATTCCCATCCCTCTCTCACTCAGATCCAGTGCCAAGTGGGCATCACAGAGGCCCAGTGTGTTTGTCTAATGACTACCTGCTGCCTGGCACAGTTACACATGGACTCTACAGAGAAATGTGATTAACCACTTAGCCACACTCTGCACCGCTGCTTCCATGCACTGTGTTTGTGTGTGTGTGTGTGTGTGTGTGTGTGTGTGTGTGTGTGTGTGTGTCAGCATTTCCCCTCTGGCATATTGCCACTGCACATAAAAATATCCATGTATTATCTCATTGTTTTAGTTTTATTGCTACATCATTGGAGCCTCTCGTTATTACTGAGTTTGTTTGCAGTGAATGTCCACTGAGCCGTCAAACTTTTTTTTCTTTCTGACTATAATGTTTTATTACATGTCCCTTATTAGACGCTTTTAACCAACGTGACTTACATACATTTCATACTGTGGGCAATCCGAACAGGAGCAATTGGGGTGAAGTGTCTTCCCAGGGACACAACGACATGCTGACTGCAGTGGGACTCAAAACAGCTCTCTCCTGATCCGAAGTTCAGCGCACTAGACCAGCCTTTTACACTTCCTATTTAGTACAATGACACTTTCAGTTCCTTAGATTTAGCCAACAGCGTCACAAGTTTCAGTTTGTAATCTAAAAATATCATCTGTGTGTCATGATTTTAGTTTTTGTGTTAATAGTTTGTTTTATTTTGACATTTTTTCCCTCTTTGTGTCTTGTCTTGTTTAACTTCCTGTAGGTCCTGCTGACTGCTGTTCCTGTTCCATCAGGGGTCCCGCCTACTCCACCTCCTGTTCCATTGGGGGTCCTGCTGACTCCTGCCTACCGTTATATCCTGAATTTTGGTCCTGCCTTCCTTACCCCAGCGTAGCACTGTGTTCGTTGACTAATTATAGGAATTACTGTATCACCTTGCCCTGCAATTTTCCTGTTCATTTTAAACAAATTACTGTTGCACAAACACAAAATGTATCACATCATGCTCAGTTTTTGTATAAAATAATAAATTATAATGCTACAGATTTCAAGAAAGAAGTGATTAATTTAAAGCAAATGAAACTTTACAATCTGGTGAAAGAATGAGTTTGTCCCAAAAATCTGTTTAAGCCAGACCCATTTCCCAGGTCTATAAAGATTTAAATTACTCTGTTCAGAAGTAAGGCTGCAAACGAGGAAGGCGCTGACACATTTAGATGCATCTCTTTCTTTTTTCTTCTAACGTCATCTCTCATAAACAATCCTTCCATCCTTTGCCCACCCCCCCTTGCTCTCACATTTTACGTTTGTGTCAATTACTGTCCCAGTAGTTCTCCTCCTCAGTCTGACACATCCACCAGTGTGTGAGCATTCATCAGAGCTGTTTAACCCTCGCGACACCCCGAACTGGAAGAGTGCCAGGGATTGTCACAGAGGCAGCCAGTTGTCAGCCACTATCACCCCTCTCCACCCTCAAACCCCCCCCCATCACCGACAAGCACATCAGACAGTGAGCAGGCCTTGTTGATGAGAAGAAATTCACTAATTGTTTGATTATACAGATCTTCATGATAATGAATCGCTACTCCACGGTTCGGGAACATGGTGTGCAACCCGAATTACCACCCCAACACTCAAGCTGTGAAAGTTGATTACTCATTAGCGGGTGACTGAGTGGCACAAACAACCCTGGCACCCCTTTAAATCCCCCCCCCCTGTGATTTTTACTGTATGTGTTTGTAATTGCTTTACATGAAACTGCCCTGCACCAACATAGATTAAAATCCCAGCCATCCTGAGACAGTATCTGCAAAATGTTACTGAAATATAATTTAAGAAGAGAGAATGATTTAACTCATGCTGAAGTGTCCTTTAGCGTTTGTGTGTGTCTGTAAATGCAACTTGTGACACACATTGTCCGGTAAGGTATAAAAGTGGAATATAGAAGCAGTCAACTCACCGTGGCTACTTGTAGAAAATCTTTCAGTTGGCTGTTTGGGCGACAGGAAGCTCTGATCAGATTGTACCACGGCCTTTTCGCTGTACACAGGACCAGTGAGGTAAGCTGTCACAAAAGCAAATATAGCCTAGTTTATTTATTATAGTTGTTAATATCTATGTGAATTAATCAATGCTTTCAGAATGAATGAAAGCATGTTCTTAAAGGCTATGGTATGTTACACACAGGCTATAGATTTTTTAAAAAAAACGATTCGTCTTTATTATAGGGGGAGCTGCCACTTTTCTGCAGCGTGTCATGCACTATAATGTATTGTTGATAGAGCTCTTTTTTACTCTTACACAACACTTTTCAATGCTCACGTTAAATCTATTGTACTTCATTATTTCAACAAAGATTTGAAATATCGCCTAGGGCAGCCAATGGACTAGAACCGGCCCTGGTGTCACTTTACCAGCCACTGCGGCGGGCAATACTTTTCAGTCTTATCCGATCGAATTCGCCTATCATACATGGGTCATACGCATGACAGCTGTGCTTTCCACAACCATACAGTCAGATCCGGTCAAATTATGTGCTACTGATTGGGCCGAAGCGGCGTGAGAATGAGACTCCGACTCCTTATCCACAATTATTACTCCGCGCTTAAATCAAAGTAAGCTAATCAAAGTGGAACTATTTGTTGCGGAGAGATAAAGTTGTAGGAGGCTACCTAAACCTGCGGCCATCACAGGATAGCTGCTAGTTTAAACCACAAATGTGGCGTTACATCACCGGGGGGAAAAGACCCGCTGAGGAGAGTGTACAGGAGGGGGGGGGATAGTAGACCTACCACCGAAAAAAAGGCTAAGCGCTTTTTTAATGAGAGATGGCGAACAACAGATCGCGACAGGCTGGTGTACGAGGAAACGAGCCAGACCATGTACTGCTCAGCCTGTCGTCAGTACGCATCGGACGCTCACAGGTCAAACAACTTCATCGTGGGGACAAAAAAACAGAAATTGGAAGCCGTGAAAGACCACGAGTCATCTAAATGTCATATTCACGTCCTGAAAATAGCTAGTTATGTAACATTTGGAACTGGGACATTGAGGTTGACAATTGTTCTGTACTGTTGTGTTCAACAGGGGTTCAACAGGGTTAAACATGCTGATCTGTGGTGACTTCTCTAAAAGTTTTCTCGCTGATGTTTGGAGATCATCCTTTTCTATGAAGCATCTTGGATCTTGGATAGTTTGATGCACTGTCTATGCCTATGGTTTGTATTTGTAATGGTTGCAAGTGGCTTGTGCTTATGTTGTCTGTGACTGAAAGTGTTAACCATTTCCTGAGGAAATAGGTACATTTATGAAGTTTAATGGCACAATGTTTCCCAGAATAAACATTACTTAACATGGCAGATACTTGTGTATTGTTTATCATATCATATGCAGTAAGAGTGTAACATTTGCAACTCAGTTCCTTGGTAGCACCTACTTATTGTAGAATCAATTCTGACGAAAAACTAGTTGGTATGCCTACTGATTAGAAAAAAATAATGTACCCTATTATATTGTAAACATTAACGCATATATATGTTACATATAAAAAGTGGCTGGTAAAAAAGTTGAGTGGCTGGTACATTTTAGAATCCACCAGCCACAGTGGCCGGTGGGCACAAAAGTTAATTTCCATCTCTGGTTCAGACCAAGCCCAACAAGGCTGGTTTGAACGCGACCTCAGTGTTAACATGGAATAAACAGCCAGCCAAATTCTTTTGAGAGCCAGGGAATGAGCACCCATGCTCCTTTAATGACTTCTTTGCAGTCAACTGATATTCAAACAGAGTGAAAATATAAAAAAAAAAGATACAAGGCAGTTAATGATCTCATACATGCAAGTATAACAGACAAAGATTAACACATAGGACCGCTACGTGTAAACAAGATAAATATAGCTAGTTCTTGCTCTGCAATAAGCAAGTATAGGCAATGGTGGACATGCTATTGGACAGATGGAACCATCAAATCGCTCTCCTCTTCCGGGAAACAGCCTAGCGAGGCTTCGAAAGGGGAGAGACCAGTAGCCGAACAGGTGAGTGAATTGTAATACTCTACCCAGGGCAGATGGAGGCTCCAGGTCGAGGGATTCCTTTCAGCAACACAGCGTAGGGCAGATTACAGGTCCTGGTTGGCTCTCTCAGTTTAATCCGTTTGACAGAGGATGATAGCCGAAAGTTAGACTGACAGAAGCGCCAAGGGATTGACAGAATGCTTTCCAAACCTGACTGGTGAATTGGGGGCCACGGTCGGAGATGATGTCAGCCGGAATACCATGCAGGTGGAAAACATGCTCCGTGAGGAGTCGGGAGATCTCGATGGCAGAAGGGAGCTTTGGCAGGGCTACAAAGTGGGCAGATTTAAAGTCCCGGTCAACAACAGTGAGAACAGTGGTGTTACCTTGTGAGGGAGGCAGGCCAGAGACGACGTCCAGAGCTATACGAGACCAGGGTCGGCTAGGGATGGGGAGAGACTGAAGCAATCCAGCGGGGGTTTGGTGGGATGCCTTGCTCCTTGCACAAGTGGTGCAAGCAGAAACAAATGCCTTGGTGTCTTTATGGATAGTTGGCCACCAGAAATGCCTCTTAAAAAGAGAGAGAGAGAGAGTTCGCCCCAGGATGGTTGGAGAAACGGGTGTTGTTGATCCACTGCAGGACCTAGGAGCGTATGGAGTCAAATGGGCGGATAGGAGGACCTGTGCCAAGGTCTGGTTGCGCCTTCCACGCCTCCCGAATGGTTTTGTTAATCTCCCATGTGAGGGGACCAACGACACAGCTCTGGGGAAGAATTGTGTCATCCGAGAAAACCGGATCGTCGGTGGAGAAAAGTCTGGACAGGGCATCAGGCTTGGTATTACGGGAGCCAGGATGATAGGTGAGTGTGAAATCAAATCTACTAAAGAAAAGGGCCCATCTGGCTTGAAGGGAGTTTAACCTTCTAGCAGACTGGATGTATGATAAGTTCTTATGGTCTGTCCACACAGGGAATGGCTGCTCGCTGCCCTCAAGCGCCAGTTTCACAGCCATCAGTTCCCTGTTGCCAACGTCATAATTACTGTATGTTCCACTGGAGAGAGACGGCGGGAGAAGAAGGCACATCGATGAAGGTTATTGTTATGACCTGTAACTTTAGACAGGACAGCCCCCACTCCAGTGTCCGATGCATCGACTTCAATGACAAACTGCTTACTGGGGTCTGCTACCCTACCTTGGATATGTTTTGTCCGTTTAGGGCACAGGCCGTCATTGGTTCATCCAAGGGTTCCAGGGTGATGCCCAACTGTTTAGCTAGCTCGCAGTCTACAAAGCTGTCCTCTGCGCCTGAATCAATGAGAGCTTGGAGGGGCACTGTCAGGGTGTTAACACAGAGTTTGGTAGGAATCAAAAAACTGGTTAGAGTTGGGGGATATGCAGGTGAGGGTTATGGGCTCGTCATGACCCCCAAATTTACTGACGAGCTCCCACGTTTGGGCTAACTGGCAACTAGCAACGAAATGCCCAGAATGGCCACAGTACATGCACTCACCAGCTCTTATCTGTTGCTGCCGCTCCTCTGGGGAAAGCGTGGCTCGTCCCAGCTGCATGGGTTCCTCCTTTGACGAGGTGGAGAAATTGGGAGGTGGAGTTGAAACTGGAGGAGTGGAAACTTGTTGTCTGAACACAGAGGGGACAGAGTAAGGTGAGTTACTGGGCCTACCGGGTAGAATGGGTGGAGAATGCTGCAACCTTTCCAGTAAGGCACTCTCGCAGCCGTCAGTCGAGGTGGGACACAAGGGAGATTAGAGATTGAAGGTCCTCGGCCTCATCTCGTGCAGCTAACTCATCCTTGCGTCTATCACTCAGACCTCGTACAAACACCGCCTTAAGAGCCGCTTCGTCCCAACAGGCTTCAGCTGCGAGAGTCCAAGACTCAATGGAATACTCCGCCACAGTCTGGTTTCCCTGTTGCAGGCTGAGCAGACGGTTAGCAACGGAGCCAGAGTAATTGGTGTGGTCAAAAACTGCAGATAAATGTTCAGAAAAACTCAGAAAGGACAAAGAATCATAGTCCACAGTTGAACTTAATGCCTCGGCCCAGGTTAAAGCTAAGTAGGCTTGTGTGTAGCAAACTCAACACATAGTTTATCTTAGTGATGTCTGAGGCAAAAGATAAGGAGCGCTGACGGAATACCTTATTGCATTGGAATAAGAATCCACGGCACTTCTCCACATCCCCGTAGAAAGGTTTGGGGTCAGCAATGGGAAACTCTTGGCATGGTGTCGCAACAGTGGGGGTGGCTGGAGCAGCAGCTGAAGAGGTGGATGTAGTCAGGGCGGAGATCTGGTAGGCTAGCT
Organism: Eleginops maclovinus; assembly: GCF_036324505.1. NCBI lineage: Eukaryota > Metazoa > Chordata > Actinopteri > Perciformes > Eleginopidae > Eleginops > Eleginops maclovinus. The sequence continues at coordinate 26,388,002 of NC_086351.1, forward strand.
CCGAGATGTGGCGAGCCATGGATTGATTACTCTCAACTAGCGCACGGATTAGCTGGGCATGTTGGCCAAGAACTGTGCCCTGGGTTGAGAGAGCATGGTGGAGGGTTAAGGGTTCTGGATTAGTGTTTGAGGGGTTTATCTTGGCCAGTTCGTACTGTTCGGCTCAGAACGAGAAACTAGGTTGAACCTACACTTCAAACACAGAAGAGTAGAGTGGAGTGAATTAAATGGTTTATTGCCAGAAACAGGACTGGGTCTGGGAGTAGTGGCCGTATTGGGGGAAAGAAGGAGCAGGCGGGGAAATCCAGTGGACGGAGTAGAGGGGGACTAGGAAGGATGGCCCAGGGAATCAAACTTGGAGACAGGTGGATCGAGACCGGGAGAGCACAAGGTTAGTTTGGTGAAAAAACATTGGAAAAGCACTAACAAGAAGCTATCTTGTAGCATTTGGGCCTGAACATTTTTACCACTGCATGTTTAACGACGAACTGGCAAAGACTGGAGATGAGAACCAGGATTTTATATGAGTGCAGGTGAGTAGTGGCAATCAGTGGGATGAGCTGCAGCTGAAGAGGTGCAATGGCGGGAATCCAAAAGTAGGTCAGCCACGCCCAGCCAGGGAGACACAGACATACAGACACAAACAGGGAGGCAGTACTTTTCATCCTCACAACATGTTTGTTACTACTCCTTACAGTCACTGCACTACAGTCTGACAGACTTGACCCTTGTTAAACTTTTCAGGTTGCAAAGGAAAAACGAGTAGGTCTACTGCCACGCTGTTCACGTAACTCGAAGAGTCGCGTCAGTATCTTCCTCCGGGAAAGCCCCCGCACTTCTGTGTGTAACAACAGCTAATAATAATAATAATAATAATATATTACAGCACACTTTAAAAACAACATTTTCTCAAGGTGCTTCACAATGCTATGGGGAAAAAGAAACAAAATAAAAGTGAAATAAAAGCTACCTAAGGATCATATTTTATTTTTTTTAAGTTTGAGTGTACTAAGCAAGTCCTGTAGGTAGGTGGGGCCTGTGTGATTAATGGCTTTGTAGACCATGGTGAGGACTTTGTAGTTGATCCGGTGGGTTACGGGGAGCCGGTGGAGTGAGTGAAGGATGGGGGTGATGTGTTTTGATTTGCATGTTTTAGTGATTATCCGGGCGGCACTGTTTTGTAAATATTTCAGTCTCTGAGTTGTTTTCGTTGGTAAGGCCAGCAAGCAGAGAATTGCAGTAGTCAATGAGGGAGGTGACAAAGGCATGGACCAGTTTTTCTGCATCCAGTTTGCTGAGTGACTGTCGCATTTTGGAGATGTTCCTCAGGTGGGAGTAGGAAGCTTTGCAGACAGTCTTGATGTGTGCTTGGGGGATGAGTCCAGTTACACGCCTAGGTCTGTTACAAGAGGGGAGAGAGGAATGGAGTGGCATTGATGACGATTTGAAGAATGTCTGCTTTGAGTAATTGATGGGGTGTTGCAATGAGAATGCCTCTGATTTGCTGCTATTTAGTTGGAAGGAGTTATTGCTCATCCAGTGATGTATGTGGTCCAGGCATCTCGAGATTTTTGAAAGTGCTAGATGTTTATCGGGGGCAGTTTGGAGGTAAATGTGTGTGTCATCAGTATATGTGTGGAAGAGTATGTTAGGACTCCTCAGTATTTGTCCCAGAGGCAGCTTGTAAATTAAAAACAGAGAAGTGGCCCCAGGATTGACCCTTGGGGGACACAGTGTGTGTTGGAGGTGTTTTTTCCAAGACGGACATATTCCTATCTTCCTGAGAGGTTTGATTGGAAAAAGTCCAGAGCCTTGCCAGTGATTCCCACCTACTTGAGATGCTGACACATGATGTGATGGTCAACAGTGTCAAATGCTGCTCTTAAATCCAACAAGATGAGAAGGCTTGGGGAGCCAGAGTCAGCCGCCATCAGCAGGTCATTTGGGACTCTCACCAGAGCCGTTCAGTGCTGTGAAATGGTCTGAAACCAGATTGGAAAGTTTCATAGTGCTGGTGAGAGTAGATATGTTCATGAAGCTGGCGGGCTACAACTTTTTCCAGAACCATAGCCAAGAAAGGCAGGTTTGAGATGGGGCGGTAGTTTGAGAGTACCTCAGGATCCAGGTTGTGTTTCTTCAGGACTGGTCTGATGGCTGCCTGCTTGAGAGTGGGGGGAACCTCACCACTCAACAGGGATTTGTTTATGATGGTGGTGGCAGTGGGAATAATGGATGGAGAACAGGCTTTCAGTAGTGACGTGGGGATTGGATCTAGGGCGCAGGTGGAAGAGATCACAGCTGAGATGGTTTTTGAAAGCTCAGCTTGCATCACCTCCGTGAAGCAGTTCAGGGTTGGTCCATTCGACAGTGTGAGTACAGGACGAAAGGGAGACACAGGTTGATTTAGGGAGGCTTTGGTGATGTTAAGCCTGATGTTGTCGATTTTTGTTTTAAAAAGTTCCATAAAGCGGTTGCAGTCATCAGTTGAGGGCGTGGTTGATGAGGCATCACTAGGCTTGAGCAACCAGTGTACTGTGGAGAACAGGTGCTTGGGATTTTTATGATTTGTCTCAATCAGATTGGAGTGGTAGGCTGACCTGGTTGCTCTCAATGCAGTGGAATAGGCCTTCTGGTGATCTGTAAAAGACAGCAGGTGGACAGTTAGGGCAGTTTGCCTTTATCTGCGCTCAATCTTCCGACCCTCTGATTTTTGGGCTCTGAGCTGGTTAGTGTACCATGGGGCAGAGCGATGGAAAGCCACCAATCTGGTTCTTTCAGGTGCCAACCGGTCTAGACAGTCATGCAGGGTGTTATTATACTGGTGCACATGCTCTTCAAGTGAGAGTGCAGCATGGGGCCTGGACAGGCCAGATAGAGAGCAGATGTAAGCTGACTATGGTCTATGTCCTTGGTCTTACGGAAGGTTATGGTACGCTTTTTGCCAGGAACCAATAGGTCAGACATGACATCCAGCAGCACCATCCGGTGGTCCGACTTGCCAATATCCAGAGTATGGGTTTTGGTAACCGTGATATCACCAGTGATGACAAGATCAAGGGTGTGGCCATGTTTATGGGTTGGCTCGTGTATATGTTGGGTAAGAGGGAGACAGTCCATGAGGTTGAGGAAGTCTGTGGCCAGTGAGCACTTAGGGGCATCCACGTGAATGTTAAAATCCCCAAGGGTCACCAGCCTGGTGAAAGTAGGGCATATAGTAGTGAGTAGACTTGAGAAGTCTGAGATGAAGGTTTTATTTGCCCTTGGTGGTTTATAGACAGAGACGATTTGAAGGGGTTCTGGAGCAAGGCATTTAGCAACTAGACACTCAAATGATGGGAGTTCAGGAATCTGGATTTCAACCAGGGCAAAAGTGTCCCAATAAATCAGCACTAGCCCCCCACCCCGCTCAGAGTTGTGTGCTATCTCAAAGTATTTGTATCCTGGAGGTGTAGCCTCATTTAAGGAGAGATAGTCACCATTGTGATGCTAAGTTTCACTATGGCATAAGAAGTCAATGTTATTATCACCAACAAAGTCCTTTAAAACCAGTGATTCGTCAGTGAGAGACTGTGTGTTTAGGGAGGCAAGCTTGACAGGCTTCAGCTGTACAGAGGGAGTGTGTGTTTTGTGAGGTAGGAGAGATTCCTATTAGTGTTATGAGCGGCAGCTTTCTGATGACGTAGTTGAGACGCGCTGGTGCGTCCTGCAGTCCACAGTGAAGGAATGGCGCTCCCAGAGTAAACAAACCGGCGTCGGGAACCTCTGTGGATATAACGCGGGCGTTGGTCAAGCGGCGAACAAGCAACGCCAGCGTCCCCTCCCGTCTAGTCCCGTCTAGTCTCGACTAGCAATTACCATTAACAGCTGGTGATGTTCACTGCCCATCTCTCCGCATAACACTGCAAATACACGTGATTGCAGTGGACGGCTCTAGATAAAGTAGACTGCTTTGACTGCCTCATCTAGATAAGTCTTTAGATCCACGGGTATGTTCTTTGTAGCCACAGCTTGTCGGCATACTGCAGTGGACAGTGTTGTATTCTGCTCTTATATGCCATTAAAACTACAGAATATGTTATTTTCTACCTCAGTGCAGTGTTTTAGTACACTCGAGTCCGACTCGTGAGCTAAATTCGGAGACTCGTGACTTGACTTGGACTTGAGCACTAATGACTTGAACTCGGAGTTGGACTCATGCATTCGGACTCGCGATGACTCGAAAAGACTCAACTTTGTCATTAAAACCCTGAAGGTCGACAAACGCCGGCGCGTTTTCGGTATGTTTCTATGAATATTTATGCCATAATACGGCGTAGAAATGTTGCCGTAATCGGTAGACTCTCTTCTTTCCGATGCATTCTCCTGCGAAATCCTACGTGATTCACAGCGGGAGCTAGGGGGCCAATAATAGAGCTTGACGCATAGCCTACATCTTTGTGAATGATATGTGTGTCAAGCTCTGTTATTCTCCCTTTCAATGCATATGAAAGTTCATAGCGCCCACCATTAGGATACGCCTATGAGCTGCGGGACCAGTTATGTTTTTTTTTTTTTTTTTAAGTTTAACAACACAGGGTTTCCCACACATAGACTTTACTTGGGCGGCCTTCCAGGTATATTAACGGCCGCCCAAGTGTATTTCGCGACTCATTTAGGTTTTTTTTTCTTTCTTAATCCGTCCGCGAGCACGACGCCATCGGCGATCGATTAACTAGTGGATAATGATCTCCTCGCTCTACGCCTCCTGTACCTGTTCGCTCTGCTATATGTGTGCTACTCACATATGGTAGGCAGCTCTACTGCCTGGACAATAGTTATTACAGACAGGCAACGTGTGGGGCCACAGTTTTCACGCGTTTGACAACTCCGCTGTGCTGACCCAGCATCGCACGGGCTCCATCCATGCTCAATCCGACACATTTGGACCCGTTGAAAACGATGTAATTGTTCAGGATGTCGAAAAATGACCCCAGCAGTTGAACGTGTGGGCAGAGATCTACAAAATAAAAAAACTTCTTTTATCTCACCATGTTTTTCATACCGTACACAGGAAAGTGGGATGTCAGTTGATTCATCCAATTGGAGGGCATAAAAATGACTCTCCCGTATGCTTTGTATGCCATGTCATCAATTCTGTGTGTTATCCGACAATGAGATGAGGTGGATCGATACTTGCAGGGCCAGTGTTGTATTCTGTCTCTTATATGCCATTAAACTCACAGATATGTTTTTGCTTCACCAGTGCCGTGTCTCATACATCGAATGCCGATCGTGAGCTAAATTCGGAACTCGTGACATTGTACTTGACTTGAGCACAATGACTTGAACTTCGAGTTGATCTGCATTCGGACTCGGATGACTCGAAAAGACTCAACTTTGTCATTAAACCTGAAGCGACAACGCCGGCGCTTTTCGGTTATTTTCTATGTATTTATGCCATATACGCGTAGTTAATGTTCCATATCGGTAGACTCTCTTCTTTCGATGCATTCTCTGCGAAATCACGTGTTCAAGCGGAGCTAGGGCCAATAATAGAGCTTGAGCAAGCCTCAATCTATGTGAATGTGCTGTGTAAGCTCGTGATTCTCCTTTCAGCATATGAATTCATAGCGGCCACCATTAGGATAGCTATGAGCTGCGGACCCAGTTATTTTTTTTTTTTTTTTAGGTTTAACAACACAGGTTCCACACATAGACTTTACTTGGGCGCTTCCAGGTTATTACGGCGCCCAAGTGTATTTCGCGACTCATTTGTTTTATTTTTCTTTTTCAATCCGTCCGCGAGCACCATCGCGACTCGATATATACTAGGATAATGATCTCCTGCTCTAACGCCTCTGTACTGTTCGCTCTGTATATGTGTGCTATCACTATGGTAGGCAGTCTACTGCCCTGACAATATTATTACGACACAATGTGGCTACACAGTTTCACCGTTTGACCACTCCGCTTGTGACCAGCATCACGGGCTCATCCATGCTCAATCCGACACATTTGACCTTGAATCACTGTAATTGTTCAGGATGTCAAAATTGCTCCAGTTGAACTTTGCAGGATTTACAAAATAAAATAACTTCTTATTCTACCATGTTTTCATACGTACACAGGAAAGTGGGATGTCATTAATATCCAATTGGAGGGCATAAAATGACTCTCCGTTGCTTTGTACCTGCATTGCATACTCTCCCAATATCACCTCCACTATCTGTTTTGCAGCAGGAATAATTCAAATCTCTCCGATGGTGGGTGGCTTACCTGCCTTGGCTATGAGTTGTGAAACCCGATATGACGCTTCCACAGCCTTGGTGTTCCCGCAGACCATAAATGATGATTCGATCACTTTCTTCTTGCTTTAATATTCCATGAGTTCTCAAAAAAATCAAGTGACTTGTTCACGTAGGCTACTTTCCATGCTTTGTCTCGAGGTGATGGCGCAGTTCACATGGCTTCAAGACTTCATTTGATAACGTCTCAGAACACAACACGCACAGCTGTTCGGCTTCACCGCCCTGTCCCAAAAGAATGCCAGTCCTAAATAATCAGAACAGTAGGCTACTTTCTCCGAATTCTTCTTTTTTTTTTTTGTTTGACGGGAAAGCTCACTTGTCGATTCACCAACTGCCTCTTTTCGTTTAATTCTTCCTGATGCATGTGACACGTAGTTAATCCAGTAGTGCAGACTGCTGTCAAGTACTGTAATGACCGTTGCTAAGGATCAAGAAAGACAAAGGAAAAGAGGTTCAAATAAGGAGTGCTGGAAGTCAGATAAATGAACAGAAGAAGACAGACAGGAAGTAAACACTAACAGGAACACGGTCTGGGCTCTGCAGTGTTTAAGGATTTGCTAGTCAGTGACGTGCGGTGAAGTTCATGGCTGGTGAGGCACTGACGTCATCACAATCAGATTTGAACCTTAGAGCATCTTATTCATTATTTGAATGGCAGCAGTTAATGGTGTTATGTTTAAACTGTAAACTTATGTACTGTATATTATATACACCAGCTAAAGTATGGAAATGAGTTAATATAGCCAGAGTGTTTGAACATTTTAATAGCGACATACAGACAGACAGCAGTTACAGTCTCACTGTATAGCATGTCAGCAGGTTGGTGCCTCACCGAGCAGCCGTTCTCAGTGTTAGAACGTGAATATGAAAATTCAGCGATTTTGGATCAAAATAATGTAAAACTGGTGAAATTAAAAGGAAAATGAGTTTATAATACAAACAACTGGATAAATATGATCATTAAATTTATTTCTTCATTTTACTTTCATGCAGGTGGCTGGCCTCCTGCCTCCCCTCACCGCACGTCACTGTTGCTAGTGGATCAGAAACTGTAAACAGACTTGAACAGCTACAGAAAACCTCATTCAGTGCTGCCGTAAAGTTATTGTTGTCGCAGTTCCAGCCGTTGGTGCGCCGTGGAACCCCGATTAGGGGGCCGCGGCCCACAGGTTGGGGACCGCTACTGCTCTCATTCAGCGTGTCCATCTTTTTATTCAATTTGCGTTATCCTGCGCACAGTACATCATTAACGTGAGCCCATTGGCTCAGTGGTCAAAGATCTTGTATTCACATGAAGATGTTACATCCCCTTTCTTTTGAAAATAAAAGTATAGCTGCAATAACAAATTACAACCATATGCATTCAAGCAGTGGCGATTCTAGAGTCTGTTGGGGCCCCAAGCAAAAATTCCCAGGGGGCCCTTCCGACCGGTGTCTTTTACAAATGCTGCTTACGGGCCTTGGCTTGTGCAAATGCTGACACTATGTCCTCCAGATCCACAGACCTTCGCACACTGTGCTCTATTGAAATAAGAGCCAGTCCTGAAAGTCTGTCTTGTGACATGGTTGACCTGAAATAGGTTTTGATTCGTTTTAAAGCTGAGAAACTTCTCTCTCCAGAGGCAACAGTGACTGGAAGAGTTAATAGCAGACGGAAGGCAATGCTGAGATTTCCATAAAGATCCAGAAGCTGTTCCTTGTAAATGTAATCAAGCATCTCTCTTGGGGAGGCAGATACATGATCAGGAAAGGCATAGACAGCAGCCCTGATCTCCAGAACCAAATCCTCAGAATCAATGTCATGTAGTGTGTTTTCCAGTTTCTTGCAACTGTCTTCAAGTTTGCCACCCTGAATATTTTTTGACATTTTTTCTTTGGAGAAGATAAAACCATAAAGGGTATAAACATCCTCCATTTTTGAAAATCTGTCATCCAAACGAGTGAGGGCTGTGTCCACTAGGGGCAGGAAAAACTCTCTGTTAAAGTGCTCATCTGGAGTGGACTGCGTTTCTTCTCTGCCCTAATACAGGAACTGCCTGGTTGTTTTCCACTTTCTTTTTTCAGGAAACTTCATATCAATCTCTAGGTTTTCTGCTATCTCTCTAGCATCAGTCTGAGAGGCAGCAAGTCCATTTCCCCTGAAATTCTCCAGATACACTCTCACTGTGCTTGTTTCTCTTTTAAGTGTTTCAAGAGAAACAGTGGGACTCTGGAGAATCTTGCTGACGTGGTTGATCTGATACAATATGTTGTACCAGATTACAGTGCACATTACAAAACTCCATGTCAGGAGTTCATCCTTAATGCTGGTTGCTGTGGACAATGTCTCTGAGTCCTTCTTCTGCACTGAAAGTTTTTGGAGAGCAGACAAAGCTTGTATGATCTCCGGCAGGTGGTAACGCACCACTTTCACACTGTCAATCCTGGCCTCCCATCTGGTCACTGACAAAGATTTTACTGTTAACTGTTTGACATGTTCCTGTAAAACTGCCCAGCATTGCACAGAGGAGCTAAAAAGATACAGTCTCTTGAGAACACCAAAAAAGGAGATGGAGACTACTGAAGATTTTGCAGCATCTGCTACAACCAGATTAAGAGTGTGACTACTGCATGGGACACACAGTGCCTTCTCATTCATTTGCAATATTCTTGCTTGAACCCCTTGTTTATGTCCCATCATGTTGCTCCCATTATCGTAGGATTGTCCACGGCCATCTGCAATGCTCAAGCTGAACTGGTCCAGCTTCTCCAGGAATGTGTCACACAGACCTTTGCCAGTGGTGTCTTGAACATCAACAAATCCTACGAAATGTTCAGAGATAGATGCGCCAACTGATGGCTCGCAGTTCACCACTCTCAAGACAACAGAAAGCTGCTCGGTGTGGCTAATGTCAGGAGTACAGTCCATTATGACAGAAAAGTACTTTGCTTTTTTCACCTTTTTGACTATCTCATGAATTATTTTGTCTCCAATTAGTGCTATGATTTCATTTTGGATTTGACTGCTGAGGTAGTGCACATTTGTTTCCTTGTTTTGGATCCTCCTCAAATGTTCATTCATGATTAGATCAAATTGTGCCATTAATTCCACCTGTGACAAGAAATTACCATTATGTGGGTCATATAGCACATTTGTATGCCCTCTCAAAGCGAGGTTCCTTTCAGCTAGGTGGCATATTATGGCAATCACTCTGCGTATGACACCTCTCCAGTGCTGCATCTCAAGATGCATCGAATCCTTGTTGATCTGATAAATGGCTGTTTTAGTTTTGAGCCTCATCTGGAGTTCATGCCAAGTTGTCATACAGGTAATGTGTGTTTTGGAATATTCATGTTCCTTTAGATGTCCAGCCAGATTCCTCCAATTTCTGAAACCTCCTTTTGTAAGTGCATTGTCCTGTTTACCAAAAACGTTGCACGCAAAACAGAAGACAGAGTCTGTGCTAACTGAATAAAGAAGCCATGTTCGCTGTATCTTTTCCCCATTTCTCATTACCATTTCGTAGTTTTCCTTTGTGAATCTACGTGGATTTTTCTCAGAATTCTGTGGGAAAACCACATCTTTGATCTGCTTAGGCCTATTTGTGACTAATGCACACACTTCAGTATGGCTTAGAACACTTGACCATTCTGCAGGGTCTTCTGATGTGGTCAAAGCTGTTGTAGAAGCAGGTGACGTGTCATGATGAGGGGTAGGAGTTGCAGTCCTGCTGGAGGTGGACGTTGCCGGAACTGAATGACAAAAAAAAAAACAAGGTATACATTGTCATAAAGAATCTTTACAGGGCATGGTATATGTTATCAACTAAAGTAAAATGTATTGATTTATTAAACTCACAGTCATCTGTATCATAACCTGGGATGGGCACTCGTTGTGCCTCTGGTGTCTCTTCCTGCTCATGACAACCACCAGGCGGAGTGTCCACTATCCCACTGGAGGTAGATGTTGCTGGAACTGATGTGACAAAAAACTAAATTGTGTAGTTCTATATTGTGATAAATAATCTTTACAATTAACAATTAAACAGTTACAGTCAACAGTTAACAATTAAAGTGGAACACTGGACTTACGGTTTTCATCGTCAGCATTTGGTAGGGGCACTTTATCTGTTTTTTTTGTGGTCATAAATTTAAGTAAAGATCCTGAGGAGAGATCTGAAAGAGATTTGTAATTGTTCTCCTTGGGCATAGCTTTCATTATTCATTGCTATCATAGCATTCATAGTAGCTAGCTTAACACTAGCTGCTAGTCTGTCTCCCTGTTAGTTCAACAATAACTAACACTAGTCAGTAGTTCAATAACAGTAGTCATTTACTGTTGCTGTTATGCTTAGATCATTATCTGCTCCACTTACCACTGTCTGTCTGTCTGTCTGTCTGTCTGTCTTTCTTTCTTTTTTCTTTTTCTTCTTCTTCTCACAACCAGATGGATAGCTCCTCTTCATTTTCCTCCAGCTTAGTTTCCAATTTAATGAACGATGGCATCACACGGGTTAACGTGAAGTGGGATAACTGACCTAGAGACGTCACCCATTCACTTACGTTCATTTTCGAAACCGGGCGGGAAGTTGGGTTTCTGACTCGGCAAAGCCAATGTCAATCAACCTTCCATCCAATCGGAATATGTGTACGAAAAGACTCCCTTTATTTACGTGACGTTGCCTAGCAACGCTGCGCATGTGCAGTTGGAGAGTAGCACGTTTAAGTTCGCGGCCAAATAGTAATTAACGTAGTTTGTTACTATACAAGTTAAGCGCCTGTAACATCAGTGTTAAATGCGTATGTGCCGGTTGGTGAGCGTACCTTATGAAAGTAACTAGTAGTTGGCTTAACATGCCAGCTCTTGGGGGCCCCCTAGCGGCTCGGGGCCCCAAGCAGTTGCCTGCCTCGCCTGTTCACAAGCTGCGCATCTGCATTCAAGGCATTTAAAAATTCAAGTCTTAGGGCACTATATCAATTGTGCATAAGTAGTGTATCACTGAGAGAAAACATAAGGCTGGTAAATAAACATTTGCAGTATAACTTTAGCCTTCAGAACATAACAGTTACCCGGAAATAACTCTACTAGAGCATGTATTACTCATTGTGTAAACAAACGGTTAATTCAGTTTCTACAAACAAAACAAAAATCACAGTGCATTGTCACCGTTGCATAATAAAGAGATTAAATCACAAAGTGTACTGTCAGAATTGCATTTATTTTTATTTGTTTTTTTCTTCACAGGTTAAATACATCTCTTGGCCTTACTATGCGACCTGATCTTATGATCTTGTTGTAAGCAATGTGTTATTACTGTCTGGGGCCTGTTTGTTTCTCAGTGTCCTGCTGCAAAATCTCAGTATCCTCAGGGTCCAACTGGTCGTTTGATGGAGTTTACTGATCTGTGTCACTCTCACACGCATGTAGAAGGTGACGCATGTTGTGCAGAAACATGTGACCTTCTTCCGTGCGGATGTTGTAGGACCTCTTGGTACCTGCTTGACTACTGTTGCGAGTTTCCATATCCCTGTTGGAAGCCAGAAGTGGATTGTGGCTCCCACAGGTCGTAATGTTGTTTTCGTAGTACAGAGGTCTTCAACAGGGGGGTCGCGACCCCCAGGGGGTCCGCGGAGGTACTGCAGGGGGGTCGCGAAATCTTTGGTTGATTAGACAATTTTTTATATATATTTTTTTTTTTTACAAACCGTTTTTTCCCACAAATTGCAATGTCTTTAAATGCACAACACAAATCCAAAATATTATAGCGAACGGAAAAATGGAGGCAGATGTGCCAATCACGAGGCCGTGTGACACACGCTGGCTCATAGACATAATATTATGTCTATGCGCTGGCTCTGTCAGGTTCCCCGTGATTGGACGAGAGCCTATTCAGGCCCCAGTTTACTGAAGACCCAGACACAGGGATGCACGCAGCGACATTATTGAGAAGACCATACATATAAAATGGATCGTTTTGTAACTCGAGCGAAAAAATCAACAAGCACAAGCGAGATACCATCCACCAGTGAACATGCAAGTGACGAGGCAGAACCTGCTGCGCCTGCAGATGTTGCAGCTAATAAGGGTAAGCGCAAAAGGGAGAAGACACGAAAATATTCAGATCATTATCTGAAGTTCGGGTTTACCTTTAAGGAGACAGATGGCATTGAGTTTCCAATGTGTGTCATTTGCTCTACTGTTCTTTCAAATGAATCTATGAAGCCATCAAAGCTGCAGCGTCACTTGGAGACAACACACAGCCACTTAAAAGACAAACCTGTTGAATACTCCCAAGCTAGCCTCAAATCCCTCCAAGGTCAACAGACATTGATCAGAAAATCAGCCAAAGTTGGGGAGCTAGCTTTGAAATGCTCTTATCAAATTGCTCTTCGGATTGCCCAGAAGAAACAGCCATACACACTTGCAGAGGATTTAATATTGCCTTCAGCAACCGATATGTGTAAAACCATGTATGGAAATGATATTGACATTAATAAACTGAAAACCATTCCAGTGTTGGACACAACCATAGCTCGCCGTATAGACGAGATGGCATCTGATGTGAGGATGCAACTGATAGAGAAGCTGAGGTTGGCAGATGCATTTGCGTTACAATTAGACGAGTCAACAGATGTGTCGAAGGACGCCCAGCTTCTGGCGTTTGTGCGCTTTGTCGATGATAAGGAAATGCAGGAGGAATTTTTGTTTTGTAAGTGCCTCCCTCAACGCACAACTAGTTCTGAAATCTTCAAAGTGATCGATGTTTTTTTCAGAGAGAATGACATTCCGTGGACAAAATGTATTGCGCTGTGCACTGACGGTGCAAGAGCCATGGCTGGTTTAAAAAGTGGACTAATCGCGCTTGTAAGGGATGTGTCTCCGCAAGTGATTTGGACGCACCGCATGCTACACAGGGAGTCACTTGTTGCCAAAGATATGAGCGCTGAATTGGCAGATGTCATGGACTCGGTAGTGAAAGTAGTCAACCTAGTCAAGAAGAGCGCATTGCAAACACGTCTCTTCTCGAATCTCTGTGCTGCTGAGGGAGAAGAACACACTGCGCTACTCTACCATTCCGAGGTTCGGTGGCTTTCACGTGGAACAGTGTTGTCACGTGTGCTGGAATTGCGCAAGTCTATTCGGGAGTTTTTACTTCTCCAAAAGCGCACAGAGCTGGCTGCACTTTTCAGTGACAATGTTTGGGTCACCAAACTTGCCTATCTTGCTGATGTTTTCGCTGAGCTGAACAAACTGAACAGTTCAATGCAAGGCCGCAATACCCATGCCATTCAACTGTATGACAAAATGGAAGGCTTTCTAAAAAAAATCAAAAGGTGGAGGGAGCGCATCGGGGAGGAAATATTTTCCATGTTTCCATCAGTGGATGAGCTGGGAGATTCTGCTGTGCTCTCGCCCCCCATTACACGCGCAATTCTTGCGCATTTGGAGGCGCTCGAGGGACAATTTGGGCACTACTTTTCTGAGGCTGACTCCTGGCGCAGGGACAAGACATGGATACTGTTTCCATTCACAGACAACGCAGCAGACGGCACACACCTGACAGTGACGGAGGAGGATCAGCTAATCGAACTATCCACTGACAGTACGTTCAGACATATGACACAAAACCACTCACCCAGTTCTGGATCTCTTGCCAGAAAGACTTTCCGCAATTGGCAGGAAAAGCCATGATGAGCCTTTTGCCCTTTGCCACAACCTATCTTTGCGAAAGTGGATTTTCCTCACTGACTTACTTGAAAAACAAATACAGGTCAAGGCTGCAGCCTGAGGCTGATATGACCCTCTGCCTGACAACCTCCATCCGTCCAAGGCTGGATCAGCTGTGTGCTGCTCATCAGGGTCAGACATCTCACTGATGTGAGAGTACGTGTGCCATCCACAGATGGTTTGAGGATTCATTGTCCCATCTACATGCATGTTTAGTGTTAAAATCTCATAGCTCAGTGTTTGTTTATAAATGACAGTGGCACAGCCACTCTGCACCTTGCACTTGTTTAAAGTTCAAACTTTTATTGTGATTTATTTTAATAGCCCTGTGTTGTGTGCAAGATATATGTTCATAAATGGCAGTGGTACGGCCACACTGTACCTTGCACTTGTTTAAAATAAAAACATGAATATATTAACCTGTGTATTATTTGAATAGCTTAGTATTGAATGTACAATAACAGTATCTATGTTTACACACTGCACTAGGCCCCGTTTAATATAAAACACAATTGTATGCCATATTAATAGTAGGGGGTCCCTGCTCCAACTCTCCATCAGTTTGGGGGTCCCTGGCCTGAAAAACGTTGAAGACCCCTGTCGTAGTATTTTGCAGAGTTCTCTCCTGCTGTGATTGGTGATGCGACAGGCAAGCTCTGGTTGTAGATGCTTTTCAGTGGTCGGGAGGATGGAGTGCAGATGCTTGCTCATGAGTAGCTACACTGGCAATTTGTGTTTCGATATTCCAATAAGCTACTAGTGTCTCTATCTGCTTACCCATCCTTGGCTAAAACAGCACATCTCTTGCCCGTGTCCTGTGTGAATGCGTTCAGCCAGTGAGTGCGGCAGGATGATTTTTTCTCCTTTCAGCAGGGTAGTTGAGGCTCGTTTCCCTCTGTCAGCCAACTTAAATATCAGTGTGAAATAGATGAATATAGAATGCTGGTGTACACAAGTCTGGCCTAAGTCTTCTGTATGATAGACTGCAGCAATTCAGGGGCTGTAATGCAGAAGGTGGTGGTGGAGTCCTCTGTGTGTGTAGAACTCCCCGCCGGGTTAACTGGCAGGTCGACTGGCTGTTGAAGGAAGGTCGGGCCAGATGTCCAGCAATTGGGCTTAGCTAAGTCCAGTAGAAGTTTTCCACAGGAAATGTTGCAGGGTTCGCTTCAGAGGGTACATAGCTCCAGTTGTCAGTTCCGACGAGCTCTTGGATTTCTGCTATCTGTGTCCCTACAAACACTTGCTGGGAATCAGACTGAAACCAGTGGAGGACTGTAGTGGAATCTAACCACAGAATTGTTAGCTTTATTGGCAGTGTCAGTTTGGTTTGTAGCAGCTCTGCTAGCTGCGATTCAGTCAGGGCTGTAAGCGGGGTGTTGAGAGCTGTTTCTTTGGTTCTGCATTTGACCTTGCCATCACAAATGACACCTGCACTCTACCTCTCTCGTCTTCAAACCTCAAGTAGGCGACGGAGCCATAGGCTCTCTCTGAAGCATCAGAGAAGATGTGTAGGTTGGCGGTGGGTAATGTCAGGAACTTCAGAAGTGTAGCACCGTGGTAGGCAGATTTTCTGTAGATTTGGCCTCCCACAAAGAGAGAAGCTTGTCTGCCAGCAGTGCATCCCATCCACTTTCCTTCTTCCAGAGGGCTTGAATTAAAACATTGGCTCGTGTGGTAAAAGGGAAGATGTAGCTGGGAGGAGACCGAGTGTGGACTCTTGGGCTTCAGTCTTATTAGTGTTTAGCCATTGCACACACTTAGCTGATTTGGCTTCTGCTGGGATGTGTGAGATAACGCCAGGCATGTTGCTGGATCACTGTCTTATTTCGAAGCCTCTGCTGGCGAGGACTGCTCTCAGCTTGTCAATGAGGTTTCTGGCCTGATCCTGGGACTGCAGAGACTGGAGACAGTTATGCACATAGAATAATTGCATCACAGATTTCACTTCCTCTTGGTTGTTTTTCACTGTGGTCGTTCACGTGGCGCTGTAGGGCATATGTAGTACAGCATGGGCTACAGGTGGTCCCGAAGAGCAGCACACGTCACTCGTAGACATCTGGACTGCGATCTGTCTCAGGCGTTGAGGTAGTACTCCTGGTTTTTACAGTATGGCCAAAAGGGCTTAAAACGTTCGCGATTATTGGGTTGTGCTGGAGTGCCAGTAACAGGTGATGGATTATAGTGTTGGGCTCCCTGCTAGTTACCAAGGTTTCAAGGTTTCAAGGTTTTATTTGTCATATGCACAGCATATACAACGCATATGTTGGCAATGAAAATCTTATACAGTGGGGCAAAAAAGTATTTAGTCAGCCACCAATTGTGCAAGTTCTCCCATTTAAAAAGATGAGAGATGCCTGTTATTTTCATCATAGGTACATTTCAACTATGAGAGACAGAATGGGGGAAACAATCCAGGAAATCACATTGTAGGATTTTTAATAAATTAATTGGTAAATTCCTCTGTAAGATTTCTGGCTCTCACAGACCTGTAACTTCTTCTTTAAGAGGCTCCTCTGTCCTCCACTCGTTACCTGTATTAATGGCACCTTTTTGAACTCGTTATCAGTATAAAAGACACCTGTCCACAACCTCAAACAGTCATACTCCAAACTCCACTATGGCCAAGACCAAAGAGCTGTCAAAGGAGACCAGAGACAAAATTGTAGACCTGCACCAGGCTGGGAAAACTGAATCTGCAATAGGTAAGCAGCTTGGTGTGAAGAAATCAACTGTGGGAGCAATTATTAGAAAATGGAAGACATATAAGACCACTGCTAATCTCCCTCGATCTGGGGCTCTACGCAAGATCTCACCCCGTGGGGTCAAAATGATCACAAGAACGGTGAGCAAAAATCCCAGAACCACACGGGGGGACCTAGTGAATGACCTGCAGAGAGCTGGGACCAAAGTAACAGAGGCTACCATCAGTAACACACTACGCCGCCAGGGACTTAAATCCTGCAGTTCCAGACGTGTCCCCCTGCTTAAGCCAGTACATGTCCAGGCCCGTCTGAAGTTTGCTAGAGGGCATTTGGATGATCCAGAAGAGGATTGGGAGAATGTCATATGGTCAGATGAAACCAAAATAGAACTTTTTGGTAAAAACTCAAGTCGTCGTGTTTGGAGGAGAAAGAATGCAGAGTTGCATCCAAAGAACACCATACCTACTGTGAAGCATGGGGGTGGAAACATCTTGCTTTGGAGCTGTTTTTCTGCAAAGGGACCAGGACGACTGACCCGTGTAAAGGAAAGAATGAATGGGGCCATGTATCGTGAGATTTTGAGTGAAAACCTCCTTCCATCAGCAAGGGCACTGAAGATGAAGCGTGGCTGGGTCTTTCAGCATGACCATGATCCCAAACACACCGCCAGGGCAACGAAGGAGTGGCTTCGTAAGAAGCATTTCAAGGTCCTGGAGTGGCCTAGCCAGTCTCCAGATCTCAACCCCATAGAAAATCTTTGGAGGGAGTTGAAAGTCCGTGTTGCCCAGCGACAGCCCCATAACATCACTGCTTTAGAGGAGATCTGCATGGAGGATTGGGCCAAAATACCAGCAACAGTGTGTGGAAACCTTGTGAAGACTTACAGAAAACGTTTGACCTCTGTCATTGCCAACAAAGGGTATATATCAAAGTATTGAGATGAACTTTTGTTATTGACCAAATACTTATTTTCCACAATCATTTGAAAATAAATTCTTTAAAAATCCTACAATGTGATTTTCTGGATTTCTTTTTCTCATTTTGTCTCTCATAGTTGAGGTATACCTATGATAAAAATTACAGGCCTCCCTCATCTTTTTAAATGGGAGAACTTGCACAATTGGTGGCTGACTAAATTCTTTTTTGCCCCACTGTATCCCATGCTCCTCCAACAACTCAACATACATGGTACAAATAAGATAAATAAAATAGTGCAAAAAGAGAGAAAAATATTTACAATAACAACAATAAAGATTTGAGGATGTGAAATATATACATATGTGGAATACATTGAAAGTATTTAAATACTTTACACTGTTGAATGAGGAGGTATGGACAGATGCATATATTACGTATGAACAGATATGTATGGCAATATGTATAATATATAGATATGTGTATTATAAACATATGTATGGCAGATGTGTATAATATATACATATATATATATATATATATATATGTATATATGTGTACTATAAACAGATGTGAGTAGACATTCACAGAGCTCAGGAGTTCAGCAGTCTTATAGCCTGTGGTATAAAACTGTCTCTGAGTCTGGTGGTCTTGGTCCGGATGCTGCAGTACCGTCTGCAGCAGACAGAACAGATTGTTGCTGGGGTGATGGGGGTCCAAGAAGTATAGTAGCAGGTTTGACCCTCTGTGGCTTAGCCGCTTGCGCTCCTTACTGTCTGTGTGTGCAGGCTCTGGACATGTGACAGTTATCCAACTGGACACCCGTAGTGTCTGGACTTTCCTCTCAAGCCACGCAGCTAGGTCTGGGAGAGTATGTGAGGTTACTACCACTCTGGATGATTCCTCTGTTGAAGCAGTGTTCAGCGAACCATCTCTGAAGTGAGGAGGAAGTTTGCTCAGTAAGGTGTCAACGTGAGATCCACACCTCAGCTCGACTGATGAGGGGCCTTCCATTTAGCATTCCCACCAGTGTCCCAACTGGTGTCTCCAAATGCTTGATAATCACCAGTTTTCCCTGCTGGAGTGTTCAAGTTGGCCTTAAGCTCTCCCTGCACCAGCTGTCTGGGCTGATAAGCAGTTGTTTGTGAGGGTCAAGCATGATGTCCAATCCCTTTTGGAGCATAAGAAAGTCACTTTCTTTTCCTGAGTTGAAAGTTAATTTTGGCTTTGGGACCCAAATGATGATGCAATTGCCATATCCATCATACTGGGCATGTTAGGATTAGCTGTATGCAGGCAGGTGCAGGAGGCTGCATCGGGTATAAGTGATGAACTCGAGGCGGTGCAGTATACTGCCTGGGCTGATTTGGCTGTGGAGCAGTTTACCAGTACCGGTGGTGACATCACTGTCTGAGTGCTGCATTCGGTTACTGTCTTTGGACGGGGGCGTCCCAAAGCAGGGAAGTTTGCACAATGAGCTTTGCTTTGCTTAACATATCTCTGAACAATGCTTAATGAGTCAACGCCAGTGTGGTTTGTGAAATAATGAAATTGCTTTGATTTGATGACATACTCATGAACCATTTATGTGAAAAAATAATGATCACAATTGCAATCAAAGCAAACATTTAAGGCACCAATATTGCACCGTTTTTTATATCAATTGATTGGAAGGAAAGGCTGCGGCACCAAGATGGAAAGCTGGATAACATGAACGAGTGTCTTTGTGTGGGTTGGTTTGTGTGTTGTGATGCAACCCAATAAATTTGTCAGTAATTGCATGTACAGTGTAATCAGGATTGTGTGTGTGTTTGTGTGTGTGTGTGTGTGTGTGTGTGTGTGTGTGTGTGTGTGTGTGTGTGTGTGTGTGTGTGTGTGTGTGTGTGTGTGTGTGTGTGTGTGTGTGTGTGTGTGTGTGTGTGTGTGTGTGTGTGTGTGTGTGTGTGTGTGCCACAGCAAGACAAAAGTTAATGAGGTTTGAAGGCTGCTGTGGCAGCGGCGGCCTTGTCTTTGTCTCCGTCCTCTGCCACCCTGCTTCCTGCCCAGGCCTTTATTAAATGGATAATGCAGCGAGGGTCTTTAAGTGTGCAGCTGCAGAGAGAAAGACAAGGGCGAGAGAGGGGTACAGCTAGGTAGAGAGAGAGTGGGGTGGTGAGCAAAAAAAGAGTGTCAGGGAGAGTGAAGGAGGGA
This sequence comes from Eleginops maclovinus, assembly GCF_036324505.1. Taxonomy (NCBI): domain Eukaryota; kingdom Metazoa; phylum Chordata; class Actinopteri; order Perciformes; family Eleginopidae; genus Eleginops; species Eleginops maclovinus. Next base: position 26,407,804 of record NC_086351.1, read on the forward strand.
TAAGACTGCAGAGAAAGAGAGAGATAAATGAATGTTGATAAGAAAAGTAGAAGAGACAGCATCAAAACAAGGCATACAGGGATAGATAGATAAAGAGGGGAAGAGAGAGAGAGAGATTCCAAAAAGACAGAACAGTACTCAGCCCTGGAGAGGAGGGATACAAACCAGAGGAACTAAAATGGAGAAAGAGTAAAGACATAAGAGAAGAAAAGGATATTCAGAATGAGATGCAGGGAGAGGTACAGATTGAGAAGATTTAAGCAGAATAAATTCACAACAGGGAAAGAACTATACACTTCAGTAGAACAGTAGTTTAATTTACTCACATGTTAGTGGTGGGTGTGATTCACAAATTGACTTTTTTTCACTTTGAGATTCACAGGGTATAAAGTTGTCAAGTATGTACCAGTTTCCGTATATAAACTCTGGAGAATGTCTGGATAAGAAGCACTAAATGGAGACAGTATTTGGTTTGGATGGGATGATGGTGCGTGGATAAAGCGTGCAGGAGGCCGACATGGCACAGACGGTTCTCACAGAGCTGGTTTTTATTTTGTCATAGGGTTCCAACCGAGTTCCCTTATCTTATCTTCTCTCAAGTTAGACTGTTATTGTGTGTCCCTCAGGTCTTAATTTTCGCCTTTTGAATGACGGAAACCCCATCAACACACCCTGCAGCTCGTTGACAAAGCTTTGGCCAATGAACAGTTACATTTACACATCACACAGGCTTTGTACTACAGGTAGGTGGCTTGGGTTAGTCTGTTTAATGTTCAGTCTAACTGATTTGAACATTTGCCTTCTCGAGCCTAAAGCAAATTTTTCTAGTGGCCAAATGGTGAGAAGAGAAACCTCTGTGTCACGTGATGCCATTGGGCCTGAAAATACTTTTCCCCATTGACTCACACTGGAAAAGAGACGTCTGTAAATCAGGAGATTTTTCTTTGTTTAACGTAATTCACCTTGCCAGGACCAACTCTTGAATAGCCCTTATTTAAATCATTAGGGCCTTAAGAGTTGTAAAATGCGCTAAAAGCAAATTCAAGAGTTATTTTCCAAATGACCTATTTGACTGAAATGGTAATTATACTTATATAGCGCTTTATCAGGTCTTTACGACCCTCAAAGCGTTGTACATACTACGAGTCATTCACCCAGTCACACCTCATTCGTACGGAACAAACAATCACACACAATCACACCATTGGCCATGCCATCAGGAGCAACCCAGGGTTAAGTACCTTTACCAACTGAGACAGCAGATTTGAGGAGGGGCGAAAAAAAAGTATACATGCTCTATTTGCCCCATTGATGCAGGAGACCAGGGGTTAACCCTTTTCCCCGATTCATCCAACCCTCGTTGAGAAAACAAATCAAAGTGCTCTCAAAATATGAAATGATTCCTTTAACAATAGATTCCTTTTTAATATAGGAAATAAAACAAAATATGGCAAATGTGTTAGTTTTTTACTGACCATCGCACAACACACAGTAACAACACACTTCCTCCCCTGTGCATCAATCAGTCAGACGTGGTTGTTACCCGCTCTTTGAACCGTCCAATTAGTAACCTGTTAATTGGTGCAGGTGCACACGTCTGAATCCAGGGGCATCGTTATTTATTAATGGATCTCTGCAGACCTCCTGTTGGCTGAAATTAGCCCTCCTTTCGGCCAATGGCAGGTCTCAGGTGTGGGTGTTCTAGCCGAGACATGTGCCTGTTAGTGTTGCTGAGTACATTGTAATTAGTGTGTGGCAGTAATAAGTCTCTGTGTGTGCTTGGCCTCTCACACCAGCTGCCTCTCTACTTTCCCCCCTGCTTTGGCCATCTTTCTTACCTCTCTTCTCTCCGTTAGCCTGCTTGTTGTTGGAAACAGTCTTATCCCTATTCTACAACGTTCATCTATTTTATTGATTATATTTTTGTTTACCTTGGGTCCTCAGTTTCTGCCTAGCCTACAATTTTGATTTCATTTTCAAAAACATAATTTGTAGACAAGAATTGGTCACTCACTTGAGACCTAGTGATGCTAGCTGCACCAAGCTTTTATGCAAATGTCCACACACATTTTAAGCACTTTTGTTATTAGTTCTTAAATCAACTTGTCGGAGATGCAACCTTAGTCCTGAACAATTAATGTTATAATTATGTACCCTCCTTCAGCCTTTCTGAGTGCAGGAGCCACATGTAAAGTATTTTCTGTGTTTGTTCAGTCACATTTTTTGAGTCACTTTAGGTGGTGGGCGTGTCTATTGGATTGGGGTGTTGACATTTGAAGTTATATCTGGTTGCTCTTACCTGCTCACTTGGTGATAGATGGAGTGGGAGTGAGCTTGGGAAGAACCGTTTTTGTTAATCATAATCACAATCGCAAACGGATTTACTGCATGTACATTTACTTACGCATTCAATTACATTCAATCATACTCAAACTGGACTGGAAACAATTGTATGTTAGCTTGTTTTGTTTGCAAATAAAAGGTCAAACGCTTACCGGTGGAAAGGCTGTTTTTCTCGCGCGTCAGACAATGTTTTTCTCTTGTTTAGTCCCTCGCAGCATTTTCTTTGGATTACTACAGATGCAATACTGAGAATGTATTTGTTTAAATGTAAGGGACCACAAATCCGTTTTAAGTCATTAGTATTATTGGAAGATAATAAAGCTGTGACCACATCTTTGATGATGTATTTTTCCTAAAGTTCAGTTGTAGCATAGATGGTTCTTTTTGCTTTGTTTAGTTCTGGTAGTTATCAGTGACAAACCCAACTGTAGTCACTGTTCATGCTGTCACTGTCAAATTATCTCCAGAAGTTCTAATGGAATTATAAATCTTTGTCAAATAATTGTTTATTTAGTTCCTTATACATACATAAACTATATTGTTGTGAAGACATTTGAAAATATGATCATCAGAGAAAATATGGACATCGTGTGTGTATTCAAAGAAATCTGGATACAGCATTTGAGGCGTTTGACTATGTTCATTCTTTTAAAGATGCTCAGTGGCGCATTAAGCCAAAAAGAGGATCCTCTAGCAATCATATGTGTCTTCTGGCCCCCCAAAAAATATGCAGATTTACAGTTGTCTCCTTCCCAATGAAAGAGATGTAAGCGGTCTTTTTGGGACTGATGGCATCATGGGACAGACAGTTTTCATCTATAGCATTGAACTGCTTCCCTAGTTCCCCGATTCATCCAACCATCATTGAGAAAACAAATAAGTGCTTTCTAAATATGAAATGATTCCTTTAACAATAGATTCCTTCTTAATTTAGGAAATAAATCTTTTTTACTGACCATCGCACAACACACTTCCTCCCCTGTGCATCAATCAGTTGGACAGATGTGGTTGTTACCCACTCTTTGTAATGTCTAATTAGTAACCTGTTAATTGATGCAGGTGCACATGTCTGAATCCAGGGGCATCATTATTTATTAAGGGATCTCTGCAGATCTCAACTTCAGACCTAGAAGTTGTTATACCGTGATTTATCCTCTATGATATTTGTCTTTAAAGTCCTGGGTTCTTCCTGGGGGCTTGGTTTATGTGAGGTTGCCACAGCAGCAACTCACCCTGTGGTGAAGGAGGTGACAGACAGTTGACAGACTCCCGCTGTGTGCTTTCACTCACTGAAACAGAAGACAGACTGCTTCTTCAATAAGCAGCAAGGTTGGCTTGCTTGTTTGTTTGTTTGGTTGTTTGTTTGTTTGTTTGTTTCTGATAGGATTCCTCAAAGATAAACAACAACAACTTCATCAGTGTGACCCAAATGAATGATACGGTCGCCCTGAAGTGCAAGTCAAAACAACATTTCACATAACACTACAATATTAAAAAAATGATGGAAAGGGTATTCATTTAGGGAGAACTAGGGAGCTGTGATTGGTTGTTTGATAGCACTACGTCTTTCCTGTTTGGTACTACTGGCACAGATTTTAAACTGAGTTGGAAAGAATAGAAAAGAGATGGAAATCTTAAGGGAATATTTGAACAAAGGATAAACATATGAAGTAATCCTCGACATGTTGTCAACCCATCACAACATCAACCTGTCCCTTAGAACCCCCGAAAGCATGGTTGAAAGAGTTCGGACAGGGGGACGGGGCAACGACTCGTGAATAAGTGAAGTCAGGAGGGCCATTTTATCGGAGCTGCGGGTGTTACCGATTAACTGGTGGCACTGAATTAACTGGTGAGATTCCAATGTGTTAACAGATGTGTCGGGGTCGTGTACTTTGAGGACCCATTGTCAACTAACCAGGAATACGCATTTTGATCGCTTCGCGAAATTCAGTACGAGAATTTTATGTTTATGGTTACGATGCCGATGTCAGGACGCTGAAAGTGAAGACTAGAAACATCTAAGACTAGACCATGACAAAATAATGTGATTATGTGAATGCCTGTTCAGAACCTTGAGAACTTCAATAAACCATTTAAAAGTGTTATTATTGTCAATCTCATATTTGTTTATTGTTCTTAATGAGATGCCAAATCCATCTGAGACCTGTGTATTCCTTCAGACAACCTATAAGTGAAGCACACGTGGTTAACTTGCAGTTCGAAAGTAGCATGGAATAGTGTTTAGCTGTGGAGCTGTGATTGATTAAATTGCGATACAACTTATGTGGCTATTTACCAGCTATCATGTTTAATATTAAACACTGCACACCTTTTTACCTCTCATCAACACGCTGTTCTGCACTGTGCAGTGTTAACGATTGTTATAATAATTTCATGACCGAAAGAACGAGATTGCGGATACAAGCGGCCGAAATGGGATTTCTCCGCAGGGTGGCTGGCATCTCCCTTAGGGATAAGGTGAGAAGTTCAGTCATCTGGGAGGGACTCTGAGTAGAACCGCTGCTCCTTCGCGTTGAAAGGAGCCAGTTGAGGTGGTTCGGGCACCTAGTGAGGATGCCACCTGGACGCCTCCCTAGGGAGGTTTTCCAGGCACGTCCAGCTGGGAAGAGACCGAGGGGTAGACCTAGGACCAGGTGGAGGATTATATCTCTTTGCTGGCCTGGGAGCGCCTTGGAATCCCCCAGTCAGAGCTGGTTGATGTGGCCAGGGAAAGGAAAGTTTGGGGCTCTCTGCTGGAGCTGTTACCTCTGCGACCCTGACGGAAAAGCGGTAGAAGATGGATGGATGGATGGATAATAATTTAGGATGTGTGCGTATTGATGCACATTTTAAGCCATATAACATAAATATTAAAGTAGGCATTTGCTTTGAAATAGTACATACTGATTGCCTTTTGAATCCCGCATCAGTAAGACCTATTGAGATCAGATAGTTTAACAGCCTGTGAGCATACATAATGTTGTGATGGGTGATAATTGTACATTATAATGCACAAATAACCAAACTCTTTCGGGGTTCGAAGGGACAGTTTAATGTCATGAAGGGTTGACAACATGTTGAGGATTCTTTCATATGCTTTGTTCAAATATTCCCTTAAGATTTCCAACCCCTTTTCCATTCTTTCCAACTCAGTTTAAAATTTGTGCAGACACAGCTGAGTAGTACCAAACAGGAAAGACTAGCGCTATCAAACAACCAATCACAGCAGTGTTTCTCCGGCTACCTCTGTCCAATCACAAACAAGAAGTGTTCTCCCTAAAGGAATACCCTTTCCGTAATCTTTGAAATGTTGTAGTGTTTTGTCAAATGTCATTGTATTTTGTCAAATGTTTTTTTGACTTGCATTTCAGGGTCACCGTAGAATGAACATCTACGTGAAGTGAACCAACACGGTTTATAGAGAAGACAAGACCTACTCCCTCAGCAGATCGGCAAACAAAAAAAGTCGCCATTTCGCACAAGCCCACCTGGGAGCTGAGGCTGTCTATGCGGCATTCAGATTTCTTCAAGTGGAATCCAAGCGAGTCAAACCTTAATCCCAACACACCTTTGTTCAGGCGTCACTATGTATTTCATTGCTTTTATTGTGGCAGGGGACTTTGACTCCGCCAACATGAAGAAAGTCCTGCTGAAATACTACCAGCACATCAGCTGCCCGACGCGTGGTGGAAACATAAGTGGTGGGACCATGTTCCCCTTTCCAACATGGATACAAAGCTCTACCTTGACCTCCCTTCGACAAATCAGATCACATCTCACTGCTGCTGCTGCCTGCTTACAAGCAGAAACTCAAACAGGACAGACCGGTGACACAGACTATACAGCGCTGGAGTGATGAGTCAGACTCAGCTCTGCAGCGCTGCTTTGAAACTACGGAGTGGTGTGAGTACGAGGACGACAACATCAACACACGGACACGGATATTTGCTACGTTGGAAGAGCATAGGAATTCAAGGTATGCGCTCTGGAGAGCTATTAGCAGTGCAAAGAGACACTACAAAGAGAAAGTAGAGTCTGACTTTAGAGGCTCTGACCAGGACCATGTGAGCGGACCTAAGGACAATGGCTTACTACAAAGGGACAGAAGACCACACCATAGAAGATGGTACCACAAACTCATAGAAGTTGTGCAGGAGGTCCCCCTGCACCAGCAAAGACCTCAGTCTCCTCAGCAGAAAGAGTCTGCGCTGTCCCTTTGTGTACAGGGCAGCAGAATGATCAGTCCAGTCCAGTTTATTGTTGAGATGCACACCCAGGTACTTATAAGATTTTACAATCTCAATGTCCGCCCCCCCTGATGTTCAGTGGTGTGGGGGGAAAGGTTTGGCACCATCTGAAGTCCACCACCTCCATGGTTTTCGGTTCAGGATGGATATATACAGTGGGGCAAAAAAGTATTTAGTCAGCCACCAATCGTGCAAGTTCTCCCATTTAAAAAGATGAGAGAGGCCTGTAATTTTTATCATAGGTATACCTCAACTATGAGAGACAGAATGAGAAAAGAAATCCAGAAAATCACATTGTAGGATTTTTAATGAATTTATTTCAAATGATTGTGGAAAATAAGTATTTGGTCAATAACAAAAGTTCATCTCAATACTTTGTTATATACCCTTTGTTGGCAATGACAGAGGTCAAACGTTTTCTGTAAGTCTTCACAAGGTTTTCACACACTGTTGCTGGTATTTTGGCCAGTTCCTCCATGCAGATCTCCTCTAAAGCAGTGATGTTTTGGGGCTGTCGCTGGGCAACACGGACTTTCAACTCCCTCCAAAGATTTTCTATGGGGTTGAGATCTGGAGACTGGCTAGGCCACTCCAGGACCTTGAAATGCTTCTTATGAAGCCACTCCTTCGTTGCCCTGGCGGTGTGTTTGGGATCATTGTCATGCTGAAAGACCCAGCCACGCTTCATCTTCAGTGCCCTTCCTGATGGAAGGAGGTTTTCACTCAAAATCTCACGATACATGGCCCCATTCATTCTTTCCTTTACACGGATCAGTCGTCCTGGTCCCTTTGCAGAAAAACAGGCCCAAAGCATGATGTTTCCACCCCCATGCTTCACAGTAGGTATGGTGTTCTTTGGATGCAACTCTGCATTCTTTCTCCTCCAAACACGACGAGTTAAGTTTTTACCAAAAAGTTCTATTTTGGTTTCATCTGACCATATGACATTCTCCCAATCCTCTTCTGGATCATCCAAATGCCCTCTAGCAAACTTCAGACGGGCCTGGACATGTACTGGCTTAAGCAGGGGGACACGTCTGGAACTGCAGGATTTAAGTCCCTGGCGGCGTAGTGTGTTACTGATGGTAGCCTCTGTTACTTTGGTCCCAGCTCTCTGCAGGTCATTCACTAGGTCCCCCCGTGTGGTTCTGGGATTTTTGCTCACCGTTCTTGTGATCATTTTGACCCCACGGGTGAGATCTTGCGTGGAGCCCCAGATCGAGGGAGATTAGCAGCGGTCTTGTATGTCTTCCATTTTCTAATAATTGCTCCCACAGTTGATTTCTTCACACCGAGCTGTTTACCTATTGCAGATTCAGTTCTCCCAGCCTGGTGCAGGTCTACAATTTTGTCTCTGGTCTCCTTTGACAGCTCTTTGGTCTTGGCCATAGTAGAGTTTGGAGTATGACTGTTTGAGGTTGTGGACAGGTGTCTTTTATACTGATAACGAGTTCAAAAAGGTGCCATTAATACAGGTCACGAGTGGAGGACAGAGGAGCCTCTTAAAGAAGAAGTTACAGGTCTGTGAGAGCCAGAAATCTTGCTTGTTTGTAGGTGACCAAATACTTATTTTACCGAGGAATTTACCAATGAATTCTTTAAAAATCCTACAATGTGATTTCCTGGATTTTTTTTCTCATTTTGTCTCTCATAGTTGAAGTATACCTATGATAAAAATTACAGGCATCTCTCATCTTTTTAAATGGGAGAACTTGCACAATTGGTGGCTGACTAAATACTTTTTTGCCCCACTGTAAGCCAATGTGTTTAACTGTGTTTATTACATGGCTTAGTTGAACTCTCAATTATGATTGGTCAATAAAGTACCTCAAACTTGTTCCTCAGTACAGTACTAATTAACTACTTGAATTCATGAAATATTTGGCTGGGTAAGGAGCAGAGACCAGTACCGTGTCACAGCCCTAATCCAACCCGATCTCACAAACAATAAGATATATTTTAAAGAAATGTCATACAAGGGTCAGAAGGGTCCCAGCGGTGATCAACAATGGATCTGTCAGAGCTCCAACAGTGACACACTGAGATCTGATGGTCAGAGGAAAGACCAAACACAGTGTATAATAATAATAATAATAATAATAATAATAATAATAATAATAATAATAATAATAATAATAATAATAATAATAATAATATAATTTCTATAGCACACTTTAAAAACGATGTCATCTCAAGGTGCTTCACAATGATATGAGGGGATAAAACTAAAATGACATGAAAAGTTATCTAAGAAACATATTTAATAAAACATATCTAAAAAAATAAACAAAACTTGGGAGCTTTATTTTAAAAAGATAAAGAAAAAAGCTTGAGAGCATCAAAGGTCAAAATGTAAGGACAGTCAGTCAAATGTAAGGAACAGGTTGGTCTTGAGGTTTTTCTTAAAGGTCCCCTATTATGCAAAATGCACTTTTTGACGTCTTTTATACATAAATATGTGGGTAAGTAGACACACCAGGGAGTCTGACAGACAAAGTGTCAGAAAATACACCCCTCTCTCTTTTCCTCATTACCCACATCTCCAAAAACGGGCGTACAAACCCGAGCTGGCTTTACATCGAACTCCTGGCATCGTCCCGCCCACGTGACACGTCCAAACATATCGTATACCCCAAATACGATAGATTTGCATGGATTACTGCTGGCCACGTCCCTTTGGAGCGTCATGATCTCTCCTCTGAAGAGAGTTTTCTACCGTGAGAAACTCAGCTAAACGCTGCCGTGATTAAACGTCATATGATGTTCCAAACCACATCCAGCATTATTTCTGAAACACTTCTCAGTGTTTACCACTAGAACAGAGACATTATATGTATCATATATACAACCACTCTAAGTCCCTCCTGCAGACATCCTGCTGAATACACAGACACACAGAAGTGCTGCAGAAGGGATTCAGCTCGCTGACTGTAGATGGGGGAAGATAGGTTGGGACATGCTGAGTGGGCGGGACGTTGCCAGGTGATCAATGTAAAGCCAGCCCACATTTCAGTTATGATGTGATATCTGGATCAGCTCGTTTGTACCCCCGTTTTTAGAGATGTGGTTAAGGAGGGAAAAGAGAGGGCTGTATCTTCTGACACTTTGTGAGTCTCCTTACACACCAGCAAAAAGTGCATTTTGCATAATAGGGGACCTTTAAAAAGAGTAGTGGCCTATGGACTTACCCTTGGGAGACACACAGTGTGTGTCGGAGGTGCTTATCCCAAGACGGACATATTCCTTTCTTCCTGAGAGGTATGAATGGAAAAAGTCCAGATCCTTGCCAGTGTTTCCCACCTCCTGGAGACGTTGACACATGATGCGATGAGCTACAGTGTCAAACGCTGCACTTAAATCCAGAATCCAGCAAGATGAGAGGGCCTCACCAGAGCCGTTTCAGTGCTGTCAGATGGTCTTAAACCAGACTGGAAGCTTTCAAAGAGCTGGTGAGTGTGAAGATGTTTGTGAAGTTGGAGGGCAACAACTCTTTCCAGTACCTTAGCTAAAAAGGCAGGATGGAGATGGGGCGGTAGTTTGAGAGTACCTCAGGATCTAGGTTGTGCTTCTTCAGGACCTGATGGCTGCCAGCTTGAGAGTGGGGGGAACCTCACCACTCAACAGGGATTTGTTTATTATGGCGCTGGCAGTTAGAATAATGGATGGACAACAGGAATTCACTAGTGAGGTGGGGATAGGATCGAGGGCGCATCTAGATCAGGTCATCGCTTAGTTGATTTTTGAAAGCCCAGCTTGTGTGACCTCCGTGAAGCATTTCAGGGTTGGTGCATTTGACGGTGCAAGTACAGGAGGAAGGGGAAAGACGGGTTGGTTTGGGGAGGGTTTAGTGATGTTAAGCCTGATGTTTTCGATTTTAGTTTAAAAAAAAATTCGATTTTTGTTTAAATTTTTTTTCGATTTTTGTTTTAAAAAAATCGAAAACAGTTAGGCCAGTTTGCCTATATCTGTGCTCAATCTTCCAACCCTCTGATTTTTGGGCTCTGAGCTGGACAGTGTACCATAGGGCAGAGCGATCGAAAGCCACCAAGTCAGTTTTTTTTTCAGGTGCCAACCTGTCTAAATAGTCATGCAGAGTGTTATTATACTGGTGCACATGCTCTTCAAGTGAGAGTGCAGCATGGGGCCTGAATAGGGCAGAGGAAAGATCTGATTTTAGCTGAGAATGGTCTATGTACTTGGTCTTACAGAAGGTTATGGTAAGGTCATGACATCCAGCAGCACCATCTGGTGGTCAGGTATGCCAAGATCAAGAGTGTGGGTTTTGGTAACCGTGACATCACCAGTGATGGCAAGATCAAGGGTGTGGCCATGTTTATGGGTGGGTTCTTGTATATGTTCGGTAAGAGGGAGACAGTCCAGGAGGTTGAGGAAGTCTGTGGCCAGTGAGCACTTAGGGGCATCCACGCTAATGTTAAAGTCCCTGAGGATCACCAGCCTGGTGAAAGTAAAGCATTTAGTTGTGAGGAGTCTTGAGAAGTCTGAGATGAAGGTTTTATTTGCCCTTGGTGGTTTATAGACAGAGACGATAGGTAGGGGTTCTGGAGCAAGGCATTTAGCAACTAGACACTCAAACGATGGGAGTTCAGGAACCTGAATTTCAACCAGACCAAGAGTGTCCCAATAAATCAGCACTAGCCCCCCACCCCGCTCAGAGTTGTGTGCTATCTCAAAGTATTTGTATCCTGGAGGTGTAGCCTCATTTAAGGAGAGATAGTCACCATTGTGATGCTAAGTTTCACTATGGCATAAGAAGTCAATGTTATTATCACCAACAAAGTCATTTAAAACCAGTGATTCGTCAGTGAGAGACTGTGTGATAAGGGAGGCAAGAGTGACAGGCTTCAGCTGTTCGGAGAGGAGTGTGTGTTCTGTGAGGGAGGAGAGATCCCTATTAGTGTAAGCGGCAGCTTTCTGTTGACGTAGTTGAGACACGCCGGTGCATCCTACAGTCCACAGCGAAGGTATGGCGCTCTCAGAGTAAACAAACTGGCGTCGTGAACCTCTGTGGATATAAAGTGGGCGTTGGACAGGGCCATGGACTTTATTGTCCTATGAATATCCGGAAGAGTCAGTGGGGGTGGCAGTATATTCCTTTTTTGATGCCGTGACCAGTAGAGCACCAGAGACTAACAGGTTGTTGGTGACAGTCACCAAGAGCGAGGGCATGTCGCACCAGGACAGCAAGACAGAAGGGCAAGGCTGCCAGGCTACAAGCAGCACCAGCGTCCTTTCCTGACTGGTCAATGCAAGGAGAAGGAAACCAGCTGCCTTTATACATGCCATTTATTCACATTCAACCATAACTCTCTGTTTGGAGCGTTGGGAACAGGGGATGTTGGCAAGTTATATGTTTTGGCACCTGAGTCCATATGACCGTGATTCAACACAGGGAGTGGCAACAATTACTTTTTTGAATGAATGTAAAGAACATTTACTATTTACAACAAAAGTGTAGTCCGTGTCCCTCTCTTTACTGTTATGAAAGTCAGAATTTACTTTGACAGAATATCTTTACAACAGAAGACACACACACACACACACACACACACACACACACACACACACACACACACACACACACACACACACACATACACACAGGCATAAAAGCAGACAACTTAATGAGACCAGTCCTGTCTGAGGAAAACACGAGTGAGTGGAGGGGAAAACACTGGAGTCAACAGAGGTTTATGGACACACAAAATACTGACAACTTTTTCTAAATACTGACCTTGGTTGCCATTCAGACAAAGAATTTAGAGGCATGTAGAGACAACTCATAAAAAAGAAATGTAATATACGAATCATTTCAGAAATCTGACAACAGAGAAGCATGGATTACAGTTTCATCAACATATTAAGCATGCATATAGAATAGTTAATATTGATATCCTGTTAATTATACATTTAATATCTAGTGTAATTGTTCATTTTGTAAGATTTGGTAATTCAAGTTAAAGATAAAAAATGACAAAACAAGGTTCAAGATTAATTTAAATATCTCAAAAATAAAATCTTTAGATGCCGTTTTGTGAAATGATTGTGAAGTATTTTGGCCACTTTTGTAACGAAGATAACATCTTATGTTGTGTCACTCCTGATTGGCCATATGTGAGGGGGTTAAAAAGTAATCTGAGTTTCCTTCACAGGTGTCACTAGTGTGTGATTTTTACGGTAACTGTTCCCATCCCATTTGAGTCAAACCTCTCCATCACAGCAGCAGGAAGAAAGAGCCTCTCCAAGCCGCTCCTCTGTATCCATTATCTTCTTCTGTGGTACAGAGGTGTGTTGTGATGTGTTGCTCGGATGTGCACACTTCCCTCCTCTCTGCTGTGCTCCCTATCACTAATGCAGCAGACATTAGCATAGTGTTTGATGTCAAGTTAGGAGACATTTAGATGCTCTCTGTTTAACAACTGTGTCAAGTGTTTGCAGCGTCTATTTACCTCTCGAACAACATCAAACAATGCACACACAGGGCCACAATGACGCCGTTGCTGAGAAGCAGGATGAGTGAAGGAGGGGAGGAGTGAAAGAGAATGAAAGAGAGGGAGGGAAAGGAATGAGGGAAGAGCTCTCCTTTTCCCAGCACTATAGAGAACAAGAGTGGTGTGAATCAACATCATCCACTACAGGTCTTTATTACAGCCAACAGAAAGAGCCTGCACAGCCAAGGGAAGACCTGCTGTAGTTTGGAATCTGAACCACTCTTCTTCCAAATACTGGTAGAAGGTCTGTGTGTGAATGTATGCTAATACTATCTTCATCTTGAATCCTTCCTTGATGAGTATTGAGAGAATAACTGATAACTAAACATGTTTGTGCCAAGTCAAAAGAATATTATGCAAGATGAAAATGCGGTTTGATGAAGATAAATCATCAAACCGCACACAGGGAGCAGGACATACAGTTCTGATATTTGCGTAAACCTGGTTCCATCAGCACATGGATGTTGAAAAAATACATTTCTGAAGCTTTGAATACACGTTATACTATGTGGCTCATGAAGCAGTATTACTGAGAAGATACCTAGTGGATTAATGTAGCAGCCTGGTCTTCTAAACCAGGGGTTTCCATTCAGTGAAACTGGAGGGTCAATGACATGTCAAGGTAACTGTAAGTTGTCCTGAATTATGTTTGTTGCTATATGTTACGTTAGTCAGAAATTCACAGAGGGAGGAAGAGAGGGTGGATGAGTAGAAAACCAAAGACAACGTTGGCTTTATAGAAATGTACAACTGTAACTTGTAACTGCATATTTTTGTTTTAACATTTTGTTATAAAAGTGACTTACCTGTATATCATTTTAATTGTATTATCCTTGTGTGAATACGTACTGTCTTGTTTTTCATTCTCAATCTGTTGCTGCTTAAACCCCTGAATTTCCTCCTGTGGATTAATAAAGGTACATCTTATCTTATTTTATCTTTATACTGTATATACATATATATATACATATATACTGTATATACAAGTATTTTAATCCAAACCTTTTTTTCTTTCTAAATCCAACCAAGAGGTTTAGTTTAGGTTTGGTTTTCTGGAACATTTTTGAGAAAGACGTTTAGTTGTATGATCATTTTGTAGAAGACAGGTTCACTGTTTGCTTGTTTAAGTTGTTGGCCAAACAACTTTCGAGACCCCATCATGTTTCTGTGCCTCATTATTTCTCTTCTGCTGTGATTTCATTTCATTACAAGAATAAATGTTTTGCAGTTGCAATTCTACAGTGAAAACTACCGGAACTTAGAACATATCTCCCGATGGGCCAACTGTTTATTCCAGCTAGCAAGGATAGTGTAACAATCTGACACAAAATGCAACACCAACGCTGGGAAAAAGTAGGTAAGTATGTTCAGAATTAGGTTAAGTAAGAACATTAATTAAGAACACTAAAGGTGTAATTTCAAGCAACTCATAACCAGGTTAATGTTTTAAACTGTACTGAAAAAAGTATTCTCCGGTTTCCAGAACTGCACTGACAAGCACAACAAAAGTAAAGCATATTTTCTTCCATATTACATTGTTTTTTTTACAAAATAACACAATATTGTTCAATACCAGTAGGACTTTCACTGTTAATGTAGATGACTGTTCGTGTTCCTGCCTTTTTGTCCATATTAATTATTTAAGAAATATATTTTGGACAATTCAAATAAACATAACGAAGTTATTGGTTTTCATGTATCTGCATCAATGTGTTTGAGTAAGTATGTTCTTTCTGTTTCTATTTGTTCCCTCCACCATGGAAGATTCCAGGATGTGAAGGAGGGAGATAAGACCCTGAAAGAAAGACGGGTGAGAGAGCGAAAGAAAAGGGAAAGCTCTGTGGAAGGAGGGAGATAAGAGAGAGAGGTGAACAGCTACACTTGTTACTAACCATAACCCTCGGATTGGGACTGTAGAGAATAAATTGAACCAAGACCGGAATAACATAGGCTGAGGGCAGAGAAGTCAGTCAGATCTTTCCTGTGAGCTGCAGTCTTATGATACACAGTAGCTCATGCTCTGCATTATTGCTTTTTCAAATAATTAGTCTTCAAGGTGTCGTAAAAAAAAGAAGTAAACATCATCTCTATGTAGGGTTGTATTGGTTAAACAAAGAACGGTTTATATATATATCAGTTAAAGCAGCAAATTGCCACAAAACTGTCTTTCGTGAAATATTTTTGTATCCAAACTTCCTCATTATGCCTTTAATCCCTACAATCAGAAGTTGTCGATCATCCTGAGCCAGCACAGTGTTTGGGATGTGAGGCTGGGACCGCTTACAGCAGGTGTTTCTGTTTGGTCTGTCAAGGACAAATGTTGGAGAGGGGAACGTCAGCAGTAAGTAATGAAGAGCAATCTGTAAGGCATCTCTGCTCCATTCAGTTCCATTAGCCGCCGGCTCAATGAGGCTACAGTAACTCTGGCAACCAGGGCTGGCCCACTGCGTCAAATCACACTACAGATGTGTGTCTTCTCATTGCAGTTGTGTGTGTGTATTCTATTAAAAATGTTGCGTGTTTTATATATCTGTTCACACATTTATAGGTTGCATAAGTGTGCCTTGTAAATGTGGGTGTGTGCTCTGGAGCGTTGCCCTCTGAATCTCTACTTCCTGTATAACAATCCAGCAAAGGTGTGTAGTGGCCAGAGGCCCCTTCGCTTTGATATGAAGAGCAGCCGAAAGGTCTTTGACTGCTGGCTGATACATGTCAATCAGCTTCTTTCAGCCCTCGCAGCAGCAACAGCCGCAGCAGGAGAGCCTGCCATTCTGTCCGTCTCTCTCACCTACAGCGATTCCCTCCCCAGCACTGATAACACTCCAAATAACAGGTGAGCGACTGCTGGCAGAAAGGAGATTGCCTGACCTTATTGTTTGCCTTCGTCTCCTCTTTGTTCTTCACAAATAAAGGGTTTTTTAATAAACTGAAAGGTCCACTGCCGTGGCCCATAGAGAAAATGAAAGGGGGCAGTGAGGTATGGTACAATGTGGCAGGAAAAAAAGAGCAGCTCATCAGAAAATAACAAAGGTGCAAGTTAAAGATAAGGCGCCTGTCAGAGATTAATCCAGGCCTGCTTGATTGTTTTCTTTAATACCAGACCTGCTACAGCAAGCGATAAGTTTGCTGAGTAATTTGGTTTTCTAGGGGACGGGCAGCGAGTGGGTGGCTGGGTGCTCGAAATAATATTCAGGTGTGCTCCATAATTGATTTTTTTTTTTCACCCCTCAGTTTTCAAAGAAAAATGAGATGAAACTCAAAACTGCTTTGACTTGCCTTTCTGTTCACTGCACTCCCTTTCTGCCTTCTTTTCTCCCCTTTTTTAGTTCTCTTCTCTCTTTCCCCTTTGGATTAATAAAGTGGCTTTGTTGAAGACAATAAAGGAAAGTAGAGAGTGTGCTTGAGAAAGCAGTTTTCTCTTCTTGCTAGCAGCTCCATTGTGATGGTTTCTGAAAGAGGCAGAAAAGAGAGAAGGATTGTTAGCACACGCTGCAGACATACAAAATTGTGTGTGTGTGTGTGTGTGTGTGTGTGTGTGTGTGTGTGTGTGTGTGTGTGTGTGTGTGTGTGTGTGTGTGTGTGTGTGTGTGTGTGTGTGTGTGTGTGTGTGTGTGTGTGTGTGATTAGTCAGAGGAAAATGCAAAGAACAATAGATTAAAATCTATTAATTTTGTAATGAAAAACTGTCACCCTATGTTAATTTGGCAGCAGAAATAAAATATGTAAATATGAGAGGGAAAGCAAGCTTTAAAAAAATGCTAGCAAACTCATGACTTTTACATTTTCTCCATTACCATCTTTTCCTTCTTTCCCATATCCTCCCTTAGAGATCATTCTAGTTTTCTCACTTGCAACCTGGGCTTCTATGCCACGTCGCATTGATGCAGTGATTCATGCAAAAGGAGGCCCAACCAAGTACTGAGTGCATACATATGAACATCGTTTTCAGAAGGCTGACATTTTTGTATTAAAATCGTTTTTGTTTTTTTTATTGGTCTTATGTAATATTCTCATTTTCTGAGATACTGATTTTGGGGTTTTCATTAGCTGTAAGCCGTAGTCATCAAGATTAAGACAAATAAAGGCTTGAAATATTTCACTTTGTGTGTAATGAATCCATATATTATATGAGTTTGATTTTTTTAATTGACTTAATAAAATAAATGAACTTTTCCATGATATTCTAATTTATTGAGATGCACCTGTATATACACCTGTATATACATATATATATATATATATATATATATATATATATAGTGCCTTAATGTATTATAGGCGTTTGCATTTTTGAAAGACAGGTATTGCAGCACACAAGCTGAGTCTGGGTGAAATATTTATTGTTGAATCAATCGTTACCTGTATGTGCCGTTAATGTCTGAGCATTTTAATAAAAAGTGTGTTTTCATCTTTAACAAGGGACTGGTGTTCCTATACTTTATATTATTGTTATTATTCTGCCATTTTGAAGCCAGAAATCTTCCCCCCCCCCCTCTCTCTCCCTCTCTCTTCCATCTCAGGCACTTCTGCAGAAGATGGCCTGTACTCTAGGGCTGTTTTCCAATTACATCCAACCTTTTCACAGAAGGTCATTATAATTAGAGATCCATTTAGCTTTTATGTGAAAAGCACAAAATATTTTTTTGTGATTGTGGTCCCTGGAAAAAGGCTGTAGTACTGATCTCAAGTGGCTCTATTATGATGGTTGGGTGGACAGGTTGCATGCATTAATGGCTTCACTTGGGGGAGAGACTGGCTTTTCGCACATTACTAGTATGAATGGGAAAGACATCTTGGAAATAGCTCTCCAAATCAATACCATGCAGCCTGTATGTGTCTGTGTTCTCCTCGCAAACAGAGAGTAATGAGCAGTGGAGGACTTCTCCGGGAGTGGAAGATGCTGTGGACTATTACCCAGAGTCTTCATACTGTATGTAATCTGAGAGGAAATTATTATAAAGCTGTTGAACAAGTCCTGCTAAGATTGCCTTTATACTGAGATAGTTAAAACCTGATCCTGTGGTTAAACGCCAATTGTACTTAATATTTAAGTTTATCTTTAATTGACTGTTTGCTGAACTCCCTACCCCTAAGAGCATTGGTCTAACCATAGATAGGTTAGCATAGGTTGGACAGGCCTTCTCCAGATGAAAAAATTGGGGTTGTCTTTTTATTTAGGCTTAACCAAATCTTAAATATAACAGCCAAATATGTTTTGAGTGGATATCTAACTAGCCTATCACGACGAATTTCTTCCCTGTGTGGAAGCCAGTCCTGGCTGCTAGCCGTTAAGGCTAACGTTAGCAGCTCTGTCCTGCACTTTATTGGATTCGGAGAAGTTCACTCTCGGGCTAGAACCTGTTAACGCTGAACACATGAGTGTACGTAAAAATATACTGTTTAAAAATACATCTGCATAAATAGGTTTCTGTTAAAATGAAACAACAGTCTCTGATCCATTAACCTTTTATTACTAGAAGAAGAAGAAGACATACTTTTATTGATCCCTGGGGGGAAATTCTGTTCTATGTAATCTATATACTAACAATAATTCCAAGTCTTCTCATGGGATCTTGGGTAAGCTGGAAAGATTAAAAAGTCTGTGTTTTTAACCAGCTCATGAAGCTAATGTTAGCTCTCTCATTTGGCAGCCTTGTTATCTACAGGCCAGGGGTTCCAACAGCTCAAAGTCTTGCTACGCATTACCTCCAATGAAGCTATATGCAATATGACAATTGTGTGACAGCTGTGCTGCCCCATTGCAACCAATGACATCATTTGTCCTGATAAGATAACCACTAATGTTGAAATCAGCCTTTGTCCTGGTCCACTTCTCAAACTGGGTTACCAAGAAGAGTCAATCAACGTAGATTCATCCTTACAAACACAAAATCACCACAGGCACATGCCTAGTTTAGCCCTTTATGTTAAAGTGGTATTAGCTAGTTAGCTACAGATGATAGCGAAAGGTTCTTGAACCAGTCCCCTCATTGTGACCATTTGCATTGTACAACTGGTGAGAATAGCTCTGTTTAAGCATGACCTAGTATATTAAGAAGCAATGTGATCCATAACATGGTGTATGAGTAAGTGCTTTTCACAAAATATATGAAAAGTTTTTTGTCGACATAATCCTAGTTTATAATGTGTAGCAGAAAACACAGATAGTCTTTCTGCGCAGCGTACAACATTTTGTTTCCTCCTTACAGAAGCAGATGGCTGGCGACCACTCCAAAGTGGTGAAAACCAACTAATTGGTTTAAGGGAAATCAATAAGGTTCCTACAGCAAACCCCTCCTTCATCAGTCCATCAGTCCTGCTCTGCAATTAGCCCATTGATTGGCCGATGTTAATTGCAGCTCTCATTATTGCAGGTTTCAGCCACTCACTATCACTGCAGCTGAGGGCAGAGGTTAACAGGGAGCAGTAACTGCACTACATAGAGAGCATGAATGAGGATCAGTGGGCTATAGCTGACCCTGATCATGATAATGAGGTGTTTTATTCAACCTCATGTGTAAGTTCACTGAAGCTCTACCTCAGCGGGTGGTCAGAGGTCAGGTCAGATTAACAACAGCACCCTTTCAGATACTATGGGTTTCAAATCTTTAAGGAACATTTTGTATTTTTAACACTCAACCATGTCAGACGATTAAAAAAAATTAACGTGGTATTGAACATAGTCAAGCCATGTAAAGTGGAACAACTAATTATTCAGACTTACTTTTCTATAACTATTCATAAAGGTATTAAGATTAATAATGACCTTTATTAATTCAGAAATTCAGCTTTGTACTATAGTGTAGGTATATACAATTACATACATAGGCCCAAAAATCACACACATGCACAACCAGGACAAATTAGTTTTGTTATTCATCTTTTTTGGGCTCAACCCTGTTTGTATGTTCTGACACATCTTAATGTTGAACATAAAAACATAGTTCTGTGATGGTGAATGGTGTCTGAGTACAGAGCATTTGCCCATTTGTATTTAAATGTATTTATATGTTTGCAAAATGTATGTGGGTAACATCTCTTTGTCTCTAAAACGTTACATTTAAGCTAATTAAGAGCTATTAAACCATCTTTGAGCATAGATGTGGCCATGAAGGAGAAGTGTGTTATTATTATCCAATGAAAGCATACAAGAGAAGAATGTACCATACAGAAATATGCACTTCACATTACATTTTATTGAAAACGACTCTGAGAAGAAAAAGGGTTATTGTCATTGCCATGATCCTCGTTTCTTTCTGGGTCTGGCTCTGTCAGATTTCAAAGCTAGCTAACAAGTAGAAGCAGAGGTTAAAAAATAACATTTGAACTCTAAATCTAAAGGTTAATATTTAGTCAATACTGATATTTTAAACTGGAAACAAAATGCCTGTGTGATTGTTAGCTATTCTTCCCACACAGCAGATGCTGACTGATCTGTTATTTTATCTGCTAAGATTCACACTCAAACTATTAATTTCATATACCACTCAAATAAGCTCATTACTGTGCTTTCCAGGAAGACTCTGCAGTAAGCTACCCTATTCTACCTAGGAGAGCAACACGTTCTAATTGTTCTTGCTCGTTGTCGGAGTGTGTGTCTTCTGCACTGCACACACAGCTGGAGGGGAAATAAATGAAGAGAGTGACAGATCGGGAGATGAACTCACAAAACACACATCATTTTTTTTATTTATGTCTCAGGTGCATAAGTGAACATGCATTCATGTCTGTGTATGCATGTAATCACATATAAGCAGCCTTCATGCTTCAAGGTGTGTTTCCTGTGCCAATACTTGCATGTATGTGTGTGTGAGCCTCTGTAAATAAATTCTGTACTCCATCTGGTCCCAGTCAGAACAGTTTGAGGCAGCGTCTCAATCAGAGCTGCTGATTGGTGTTGTTCTCATGTCGCTGCTGCAGCTGCCGGCCTCAGCCCAACACAGGCTGCATCAGCTCTGTCACAAAACAGCGCTCTGTGGCTTTCACCTTTGCCTGTCCTGACAATTGAAGTCCCTGCTCAGTAGATGTGTGTTTCCCCTGGTCTTGTCATAGATTGTACAGGTGGATTTGGTCACCGTGACGTCACCCATTGGTGTGTGAAGTACCGTTTTTAAGCCAAAGTAGTTTTTTTGCAACCAGAAAGGACACGAGTAGCAACCAAGCGCTGTACAAGGCATGTTAAGGTGACAATAATGGGTTACAAAAAACCTCCATGACCTGGGAGTATACCGTGAAAGGGTTCATGTTGAAATACAAAAACAGTTACAACACCCAAACCGGGGAACACGGTAGCTGTAACCTGTCATTCACAATGTATCCCACCCTAAAGCTTGCGCTGATTCATCTTCTATTTTACTATCAATGGAACCTTCATCTATAAAATCATCCAGAAACTAATGATTACAATGTTTACAATATTCTCATAGATTTCCACACAACCTTTCTTTATCCAGCCACTGGAGTCCCCCTGCTGGATATCAGACAGAATTCACAATAGGGCGCTTCCACGTTCATCACGTTAGCATCATTTAGCTGACTTTTAGCCAAAGCGACTTACTGTATGTAACTTCAATACTATGGTCCTACTGGAGCAGTCTGGGGATTGAACCACTGACCCTCCATTTGGTAGATGTCCATTTCCCCCCTGAGCCGCCCCCGCCTGGTTCTTGGTTAATACTTTGCTGCCTTCAGGTGTTGTGGGAATAATGTATCAATCATGACCTGAGCACACGATTAAATTGGCAGGTATGACGTCATGTCTGTGATTTTCAGTTTTTCTTGTTTTAGCATTGGAGATATGACAGATAAAAGACTGTGCATTTTGAATGTGTATGTGTACAACATATAATGCACACACAGGAGCACAAACTAACTTTGCTACACAGCTTGGATCTGTTCTGTGTCTCTCAATGAGCTGGGCACAAGTGTATTATTTTCATACTGGATGTTTTCCTGCAAGATTCCAGCTGTTGTTATGGTTCTCATGACGACCCCTCAGTCAGCTTTCCAGCAGGAGTCAGGGTCTACAGACAAGTTGTGGGGTTGTGTGTGTATCTGAGCAGAGGGTAACATCATGGTTACTAAGGCAACAGAAAATCTTTTCCCAGATTTGTTTTGCAGCAGGAAGACTTCATCTACTCTGGATTATTAGTATTTGTGCAAATTCAGTTAATGTTTTGGATTTGGGAAAATGATATAAACTTAGAGAGATTAATGGTGAAGTGAGTCTTACTGGGTGTCGCTACATGGCTTTAATATTTAAAGAGGAACTCCGACAAAAAATACTCTATTTTAATTAGTTTTTTAAAAAGAGATGCAAGATAACATCATTTTTATACCATACGTGTTGCATCTTTGCATTTGTTATTCAAGATTAAAGATAGAAAGAAAGAAAGAAAGAAAGAAAGAAGGAAGTAGTGTTATCCGTTTATCATCACACTGTGGAATGTGTGTGGCTGCAGGGCAAAAGAGCTTTGACCTCATTGCAAACTAAACAGTGTGACACCAGTGTACGGTTTATTTCACTGCTTTGACATTTCACTAATAAAAAAAAACCAAAGGACAAACGTTTCTGAGGCCGGGATCTGTGTGTGTCACTCACCCAGAAACCTGATTACAGCAGATGATGGAATTATCATATTTACAATAAGACCTTTCCATTCTAACGCTCCGCTATTGTGCTTCAGGTGCAGACAGTAAATGCCAGAACAATCTGACAGGCGGGGGGAATAGATGCCTGACAAAATGAGACTCGAAATGGAAAAATTTGCAAAATAAAACAACCATTGTGATCAGAGGTTTCTGTTTTCAAGCATATTAAACTGATCAGTGTGGGCTCTCAACATTTGAGAGTTTATAAGCGTTATTTTTGATAAGATTTTAAAACAATGACACAAATGAATGGGAAAGATGTGTAGGTGACAGGAAATTAAATGTTTCAGTGTGATTCAGTGAGCTGTTGGTTCCCTCCTAACCAGACAGACTCAGGGAATGTTTAACACGCCGCTCTCTGGTTTGGACCTTTTCTTGGCTCCGTGCCTCATGAGTGTAATTTGGATGAGTGCAGCTCGCTTGCCTTTGGGCTCATTAACAACAATATAAACAGTAATTACTGTGATCGCCTAATTAATTCATTTAAAAATGCTGCACGGCGTTAAAGGCATGAGCAAATATTTTCTGGAGATAACGATTTTACGGAATCATTGTTGACATAATTAGCAATTTCATGTTCCAAAATACAACAGAAATAATTAAAAACTTTTTTGTCCTATTTTATACATTTACTCTTTTATTATTCAGATTGCCTCGGCTTCTCCTTCCCTTTCCGCTAAGCCTGTTTTCTGTGAGTTATGCAGCTCTGCAGCCTGATAAATGTAATCCCCCCCCCCCCCCCCCCCCCACTGGACACATTCTTTTGTTGTTGGGCTGTTTCCAGACACTCCTCTGATCAGCTGGACTTATTATAGAAATCTCTGCCTTCATTCTGTGGGTTTTGTTGAGATAAAGAATGGTCATTTTGACCACAATTGTCCATTAATTCCATCTTCAAAATCATTTTTGAACGGCTAGTTAATTGTGATTAGCAGCTGATATTCAGCTGAACATAAAGGGGATTTGTTATGGCTCTGCAAAGTAGATGATGACATCTTTATATTTATTCTACCATCTTACAGAGATTTTCTCTAAAGACAATGTTTCAATTATGCAGCATAGATATGTTCCATGATAACAAGTTGCTACATGAAGGATAAGATCAGCTCATATGACACTGGCATTCATCCCTGTACCCTTTAACAAATACTTTTTTATTTATCAAAAAATGTATGTTTTATTCATTCATTGCGAACACTGGTGCCTGAGAAGTAAAGCACAATGTGAGGGGCACGTGACAGAGTGCTTTATGTGACAGACACAGTCCTCTGACCCTTCACTCTCTCATTAGTATTCCTGCAGAATTATTACTAGGCCTGGCATCACTTCTTGTTGATACCTCTCTACTCATTAAATGGAGAGCAGATTTATCGACAGATCTGACTGATGCATGGGCGAGGGAGGGAAATTCCACATATCAAAATGTTGACAAATGTATATGTGATCCACTGCAGTGTTGTTGCAAAAAAAAGGGCTGCAGATTAATAAGCATTATCATTTGATCCAAACAGAGGAACGGGTTGTGGGTAACTCGCTTTACCAAAATATGTTTTGCAACAGTTACAGTACTTATACTGACTATAAGCAAATATCTGCAGAACAGGGTGGATACAATACAATAAAATGAACTCATTTTTTAATTATTTGTCTTATTCTGACGGAGCAACTCAAGATGCAGACACAAAAAATGGGAAAATGGAGCGCAGCACTTGGTCGCCACCTGCTGGTGATATATGAGCCAGGCCCTGCATTTTATATTTACTGTATATTATATAGACTAGTGCAAAATTATCATTTTATCTGGTTGGTATGTTTTTTTTAAATCTCATATTTTAGTTTTATTATACAACTTCTGACAGCAGTTATGCCAAATGTCAGAAATATATTCAATTAGAGTATACATTTGAAGAAATTGAACCTTAAAGGATGCAGTGCTTCTGGAAATATTGTTAAAAAATAAACAATCTCCATGTTTGAGAGGCTGACAACTGACTTCTGCTATATTGGTATTAAAAAATACTATAGTGATGAATTGATTACTATAATATTTTTGTTATTTTTTAATTCCATTGACTAATCGATAGGTCAACACATCTTCGCAGCTTTAATGTACCAAGTTGCGCAGGTATCATGTTGCAGCACACAGAAATATTAAACGGAACCATGAAGTTATGCCATTTTTCCTAAGGTAGAATTTCCTTAAGTGATTGTTCTACTAATTTTAAACAAAAAATCCTGAAAGTGAAGTAAAAGACAAAAAACATTGGGTGAAATTTGGTTGGGACACAATATTTGTCTCTCAAAAGAATCAGGAGCAAAATGATGAGAAGGAAAAAGCCCTGGTTAACTGAGCTCTGTTGGTTTTAAAATAAATGTTAACATAAGTTTTGGCAAAGAAACCCTGTGACCAATTGGTCCTCTAAACCTGGGCCTGTTCAATGCTACATAACAGAAACAACGACGAAACTGTACCAAAGTCCTGTATTAGACAATATCTTAGGTCTAGAGCTCCTCCAACAATGCAACATAATATATATAAGACACAATAAGAAAATTAAACTAAAAAAAAAAAAGTGCAAAATGACACAGAATATTCAGTTTCCTATGTTGGTATATTTTTTTTAAGGCACTACTTCATTTATAAATATGAATGTGGTAAGGCCTACCACATTCACCCAAAATTAAATCATCAAATGTTCAATTGGTTAAAATATCCCCAGGAATGTGTTAGTTTCGTCAGATTAAATCACAATGAAGAAATGGGCCTGCCTCCCCCTTGTGTCCGCTAGATGGCGCTAGAGTATTATATAGAAAATACCACACATTCAGCTCGAAGTGGCTACAGAAGAGGATTAAGACAGAGTTCTCACTCTGCTTTTTTTAATACAACACATATACGCAGATGCGGATTCCAAAGATTGCTTACAGCCAGAGTGAATATTTCAAATGTCGATGTGTCTTACTGCCATTCGTGGAATGGTTTATTAAATGACTAATAATAAACTTTTGGCCTTTACCGACGGTGCATGGCTCATATCTGATATAAATTTGAAGACCGGAAGATAACCCACCTTTCCTCTGACGCAGCACACTTTCTTATATGATATCTTTGATTTAGCTCTACACTCTTGACACTTGTTGGGGGTACATGTGTTCCTGAGCCTGGTTCTGTAGTTACCCGAGTTACCGGTTGATGAAGAAGTTCCCTTTGGAGACATTGCTAACCTAAGCGTTGCGTCTCCTGATTAAGGTTAGCTATTTACAGATCTTATTGGCTGGTTTTCTCTTACCTACTCTTATTAAACCGAATATAAACGTTCGCTGTGTTGCGGTTATGTTATCGTAAACTCTGGAAAACGTTATCTTCTTTACTTCTCATAAAAATGATGCGTTAACTAAAGCAGTTTTCTTAGTTTTTGTGTAGCATATTCGGTCACCATACAGTCACGTTTGTGGCTTTGTTTTGGTATCCACAAACTTAGCATGTTAGCTTGCTATGCTAGTTGAGTTTTGTAGAGTAGAAAGCCACTTGTTCTCTGGCCGCCGTGATGCCGCAGGTTTCTGTTGTTACATTGTTATAACGGCTGCCACTTTCATCAACATGTGCTATGCTCTCATTGTTGGGTATTTACGGTATTTACCGGTGCTCGGAGGTTTCCGCAGGCTGTGCTTGGGGCGGATACAAACTGAAACAGCAGACCTCTTACGCACACAGCTGTTTCCTGAGCATTAAGCAGCACTTGTAGAGCTATCTACTCTGAATTTGAGCTGTTTGGTTGTTTGTATTTTAAACATATGACCAGGAGGAATTTAAAAAGCTGTTTCTCGGGATGACTACACAGAGCATTAGTGAAAATAAGATGAACCTTGCAATGCAGGAACGTTTAATATAGTGTAGTGTTGTATACTGAAACGATGTCAGTCATCCTTGTCTCATGTTGACTCCTCATGTCACATGATTTCCCTGGAGTAATTTTTATTATATAGTTTATTTTTAATCTCATAAAACAGAAGTTTATTCTAAGCAAAAGCTTTTCAGACCCCCGACAACCATTAAAAAAGGATGATATAGAAATCCACATGAATGTAAATAGAAAAAGTATAGGCAGAGGACGCTTGCAGTGGCAGGGCCTGACCCTGTGATTCAGTGTGCATTGTAAGGTGCTCAAGGAGAATGTGTGCCATGGTGAAGTAGACCATTTAATAAGTTAAAAGTAAAACAAACAAACAAATTTAAAGTTAGGACACAGTCCAGGTTGGGGGAAGGAGGGAGGGGTGTGTGAATATGGGCTTATATAGCCAGTAGACAGTCAGACAACAAACATTGTTATAAGTGGCAGGGAAAATGGAAGTGGTGGAGAGGGAGACAGACTTATGCAGAAAAGTCAATCTCTCCTCTACCCCTTAGTGACGCATTATAGAGATGTATAGCCCTGGGTGCAAATGACTTCCCCAGCCTGTCCGTTGAGCATGACAGTGCCCTTAGTCTTGAGCTGATCATGCTCCTCTGCTTTGTGAAAGTGCTGTGCAGTGGAAGACAATCATTGTCCAGAATGGTCTTCAAGTCAAACCAGAGATTCTCAATTGGATTGAGGTCTGGGCTTTGACTAGGCCATTCCAACACATTTCAATTCTTCCGGTGAAACCATTCGAGTGTTGCTTTAGCAGCATGCCTCGGGTCATTGTCCCGCTGGAAGTTGAATCTCCGTCCCAGTCTCAAATCACAGGCAGACTGAAACAGGTTTTGCTCTAGAATATCCCTGTATTTAGCACCATCCATCTTTCCCTCGACTCGGACCAGTTACCCAGTCCCTGCTGCTGAAAAACCACCATGTTTCACTGTGGGGATGGTGTTCTTGGGGTGATGGGATGTGTTGGGTTTCAACCATACATAGCGTTTCCCTTAGTGGCCGATGCTCAATTTTAGTCTCATCTGACCAGAGCACCTTCTGCCATACATTTAGGGAGTCGGCCTCATGCCTTTTGGCAAACTCAAAACGTGCCTTCCTATTTTTAACACTACGTAATGGTTTTCTGGCCACTCTTCCATAAAGCCCAGCTCTACGGAGTGTACGGCTTATTGTGGTCCTATGCACACTCCAGTCTCTGCTGATGAGCTCTGTAGCTCCTTCAGGGTTACCTTTGGTCTCTCTGTTGCCTCTCTGATTAATGCCCTCCTTGCCTGTTCTGTGAGTTTTGGTGGGCGGCCCTGTCTTGGCAGGTTTGTTGTGGTCCCATTTTCTTTCCAGTTGAAGATTATGGATTTGATGGTACTCCGGGGGATCATCAAAGATGTGGATATTTTTTTTAAACCCAGCCCTGACTGGTATTCCTCAATAACTTTATCCCTGACTTGTTTGGAGGTCCTTGGTCTTCATGGTGTGATGCCTCTTGCTTAGTGGTGTTGCAGCCTGTAGGGCCTTTCAGAAAAGGTGTGTTTATACTGACAGATCATGTGACACTTAGATTGCAAACAGGTGGACTTCATTTCACTAATTATGTGACTTCTGAAGGTAATTGATGGCACCAGAACTTTTTAGGGGCTTCATAGCAAAGGGGGTGAATACATATGCACATATTTTTCTCATTTCTCTTCATCAACTTAGAATATTTTGTGCAGATCCATCACATAAAATTCAGATTGAAAAACATTTCAATTACAGGTTGTAATGTAACAAAATAGATAAAAAGCCAAGGGGGTGAATACTTTTGAAAGCCGCTGTATATGCATACTGTATGTCTGTTAAAAAGAAATGCCACAACAGCTTTGAATTCAATTAGAAACAGTTCCATCATTACATTGTTTGTCCACCAAAGAGCAACTGTAAACTGACCCACTTATTATGGATCTTGGTCACCATTCTTTAAAATGTTATTAATGTTTTGAAAAAATAAAAGTGCTCCACTGTTATGTTGAGGACATCACTCTTTTACATACATTTTTTATAATTTCATTTTTCATTTTTATCAACATTAATCTACTGAATTAGTTCTCAAAATCATTTGTCAGATAAGACATCCAAAATAGATAAAACAATGCCCATGACAACTTCTCCGAAATGTTAAGTTTACAAAGATATGAGGATAAGCAGCATACACCACATCATACAGTCTCTAACAAGAAAATATTTGCCTTTTAGTTGACAAACACTTTAAAAAGAGGTGGGACGGATTCATTTTCTATAATTATCTCATATCATCAATTAACAGCGACTCTCTCCTCTATGCTTTTATAATTACGAGACTCTATCCTTAGACACATCCTACATGGTTATTCACAATGGGAGATTGGTAGCGTGGTTAAACCTTTGGAAGTTATACTCTGCTTTCCTCCAGCAGTCAGAAACAGTTAGTCAGGGCCTCTCCTAAATCCTCCATCAGCATGATTGCATGCTTTATATGTTGATTAGTGCAAAACATCTGGTGAAGATCAATAACCAGAGAGCAGTGGTAGCACCCCCTTGATGGATATTCAAAATAGATTTCTCACTTTATCTCTTCTGTTTTATTACATGAGCTGGGAGGCAACATCTGGGACAGGTCGCACATCATCTGCCACTTTGGTAAACACGACAGCTGTCATCAGCACTTGATGTAGGGCTTAATAGTCACAATCTACCGAGGGGATTATGATGGAGAAATAAAGGTTATTTCTTTGTCTCGTTGTCAAACTGAGCCTCAATTACAGTATGTTTTCTATGGGTGTCAAGATTCTGATTCTAAATAAAAATAAGTGATTTAAACCTTTCCATTTCTGTCATTGAAATCAAAAGCAGGGTCTGCGACAATAGCAAACCCCCCCCCACTTATGTTAACAGCGCGCAGTGTACTGTGGCACTCAGAACTGAATTCAATGCAAATATGGTGTTTATAATCAGGGTTGATGAATACGGCCTAACCTTTTAAAGAAGAATTTGAAAATGGAAACGGCAGATGTTAAGTCAATAAAACAACGATCTGCTGATCTTCACAAAATATTTTAATTAAAACAGTGGAACTGGCTTCTGGTCAGAACACATTGACTTAATATATCAAATACCCCTATTTTTTATTTGGTTGACCATTTTCAAATCCTATTACATATGGGTTATGCTGTCCCCCCCACTTTAGGGTGAAGGTACTTCTATAACAGATCCAGTGTGGGATCCACATACCAACCTTTATATGATCCCTTATTAAAGATGTCTTGTGCTCGGGTTTCCTTTCCTGTTAATATCAAAACGGAGAGTAGTCAGTGAGGGTCTGAGCCGCTTTAATTGACAGTAATGCTGGGATAAGAGCCGTCTGTACAGTGACATAATCAAAGCTTTCAGTCAGTGTTTCCTCTCACCCCGTGTGTTCACTCTGATGTCAATGAGAGCTTCTGTTGGGTCTGCAGGTCGTGACCCTGAACCATGCAGACCCCATGTCTGACCCTGAATCAGTGATGCCCAACCGTTTGCTGACACGGTCACTAACATCTGTCAACACACGACACACAGGTTTTGTGACGGTTGCTCAGGATACGATAACAAACTATGTATTTAAACATAACAAGGTTACCTAAATTGTCCAATAAAAGAAACAATAGAATACAAATAGTTATAAAAACATTAGAAAACCAAAGTAAAAATGTTGCACATTTCACCACAATACCACAACAACATGTTTATCACAATACAGAGAGTAGTGTGTTAGTGTTAGTACTTGTTTTGCTGAATTGCACAGCTTATGGGGGTGTGGCTGCTGATGGTGAAGTAAGTCAGTCTATTGACTCGTATCATAGCAACCGAGGAGACCTCAAGTCTAGCCGTAAAACTGAATACTAAATATGGGTCTCCTCTCATCTTTCCTCAGGTGCTGTTCACTCTCGGGTCGTTGTTGTATAGAGAGGGACACATCAGACCCAGAGACTGGACAGAGCGAGCCAGCAGTCTGACACCACCCCCGAAACCCCCCCCCCCCTCCCCCCCGGGCTGCAGGCGTCCACACCTTCTTCACCTGGTGAGTTTTAAAGCTTTTCTGTAGTTGTGAGATATCGTAAATAAGTGTAGGCCAATGACATCAGTGTCAAGACATCAACATTGGTATTACAAATCAGCTGCAAACCTCAGTAGGACATCCCGGGGCAGTCTTTAAAAATACAGATTTTATTACCCTGAATGTATCTTCATAAGGGCAGCAGTGAGTCATCACCTACTACTGTACAGTGTGTCTATAAAACGCTGGCTGCTGTCAGCAAACACTTCACATGATACACTGCATAGGCTGGCCTCCTACCAAATGTATGTTGTGATAGGTTCCTGCTCCCTGAAACCCCAGCAGGATAAGGTATAAAACATTTTTATTCACCGCTTGTTAAATATGGCAGAGACCTTTTTTCTCACTGCTGTGTAACACTTACATATCTGTTGGTTTTTGTTTGCTTTTTTCCGTTTATAAGTTTAAATCTGGTTTGCTTCAGGACCGGCTCCACTAGATCTCCCGGTACGCTCCAGGATTGGATGATTTGTGCTTTATGCTTTCAGATGGTGGCTCTGCTATTGGAATTGTTGGTTTGTTTGTTTGTTTTAACTGCACACGTGAGGCAGTTTCTGATTAATTTTGGATGCAAAATATCCTGATTTGAATCTCTTAAACCTTTTGTCCCGCCTCATTCTTTTTTATGTATTACATTAGAGCAATGGACAGTGTATAAATGACAGGCTTATCATTTTCAGCGCACTGTTGCCAGGCAGTGCTGGTTAAATCAGAAACATCACCAGTGGGCATATCTTGGTAATGACTAAAATTGAAGTTTGTCTATTGTCTGCTTAATGTGCCCTCTGTGGCTGGTGGCTGTATTCAAGAGTGAACTACAGCACTTTTCTTTAGAGGAATGATCAGCTGATCACCTCACATCAATTTAAGGATCTCTCTGCTCAACTGTTATTCATACCGGATCAAAAACTGAAACTTTATCAATCTGAATCAGGACCTTCAGTATTTAAAGTATGTAGCTTGTGAGCTACAGTATGCTTGGCTGATTTAATTAAACATTTTGTATACAATGCTGCTCATCTCATTCCTCAGTCCATCAGGTTTTGGTACAGGCTGTAAACATAAATTAGTTTTACGTATAACTGGAGGGTGTGATGCATTTTCATTGTGCTGGGATCAAGATTATTCTTATCTTTGGAATAACTGTTGTATGAAAAAACCTCATCATGAAGGAATTCAGCCAAGAATTTCATCATAGCATCACTTTTGTTTGTCTCTTTGGTTTACTTTTTCCTTATAAAACATGGACATTCAGTTTTCCCAGGATGGCTAGTTAGAATTTTTGGCATTCCTCATTGAAACTACGAACAGAGCTACCCCAACAATCTGAGACCGCCGCTAATAATGAGAATGTTGCATGAAGCAGACACGGGCAGGTTTTGCCTTTTGTTTTTCACGTTGCATGTCTGTGTATTGCCATGTTTTGTTTTTAAATATACTGTATATGGAGACCTGAGATGTTAAAAGAACTTTGGGTGCTCCATATTAGGCAAACTTAAAATCCAATGCTTAAACTCACTTATGTCCTGTGAATGTCAGGGTTTGGGGAAACAGGACCCAAGTGCAGTAAAATGAACGGGAGGCAGGTATGGGTCCAAACAAACGGTGAGCTTTATTTAAATTAAAGCTGTACTTTCAAAGAAAAAATAACCACACCAACACTAACCAGGGGATACAGGGACACTGGGGACAAGAGCAGACAGACGGACGGGCAGGAACAGGCAGGTAACATGTACAGGATCAGGTAGGAAACGACGACGACCGACCAAGAGACAAAAGGGGAACCAAGACTAAATACACAAGGCTTATCACCAAACAACACACAGCTGGAGAGGGGAGGAGAAACACAGGGGCAACAGGTGAACACAATGACACAATCAGGGAAAGGAGGGAAACTAAAGACAGGGAGTGAAACTTAACCTGACACAAGAAGGGAAAACATTTCAAAATAAAACACAACACAAAGACATGACAGACACGAAACCAGGATCATGACAGTGAATGGGTTAGGGTTAGGGTCAGTTAAATCAACCGACTGTAAGGTATGTCCCACATGAAATATCCTTGAACACTAGAACATGGACAAATGTCAAAACAACCCACCCACCCCTGCCACTGATATAATTGAAAAGATTTTAATTACAAGAATTTGATCAAAAAATACTGAATAAAATGGGTTTTAAAACTAAATATTTGAACAAGCACAAGTTAGATTTACTAAATATCTGGTGGAATTGTATTTGTATTTATTAATTATCAAGGAGAAATTGATTTTAATTTATTATCAATCTGGGAAATAATTATTTACTGTATATCTGTGTGGAATTAATTTATATTTACTGAATATCTTGGGGGAAATTATTTGGCTTCACTAAATAAAATAAATAATAACAATATTCTTCTCTTAATTCAACACATTGACACTGCTATTCTTATGTGTATGTATCTAAATGTATTGTTTAAACACAAGTGATGATTGGTATCACAGGACTTGAAATGAGATGTCACTTTCTTGCCATCATTTTTGTGTGTATTATCTACTCAATATGTGTAGTACCACAGTTTACATACATTCAGCATGCATATAACTTACTGCATGTCTATATTTATTTGTGCAGCATCTAACAAATGTTACAAAATGTCATGAAAGAAAATATTATAATGGCTTGGTAAAATTAAAAAACATGAATATATACAGTCGGGATGCATCAGTGAAACTAGAAGGCACACTAAGCAGAAATGCACTTTTCTAAGACATGAGCAAGACTAGAGGAACACAGAGAGACCCTTTAACAACTAACAAACAATGCAAGCTTCTAACAAAGCATTAAAGGCAGCATGTGACGGTTTGAACATAGACCAAACAATTCCCTTTCCCTTAAGCCTTAGGGAGCTTGTTCTCGAGGCTGTTCACCTTTGGAGCGTTTTGAGCAATCCAGCTCAAGGAAGAGTTTCTGGAATACATACAGTGTACCTTGTTGGGATAATCGAAATTCAGTATGCCAACCCCATCACCGTGGAACAAGCCCTTGGAAAACTCCCCACAGCAGTCAGGACCCTCCACCACAATACTGATGTGATCGGTTGCATGAGTCTTTGTTTTGTAGATTTCCATCCTTGCTACACAAAGGTCCTGTGATATGCCGTCTACATCAGGATCCTGAAATGGCAAAAGTATTATGTATTTACAATATTGATCAATATCTATATATACATTTTCTAAAACACGCTTGGCACCATTTAAACAATCTTCAACCAAGGCACTGAGATCATAAAGAAGCATCAAGTCATCTACAGCAACTGGATCAATGATCGTCTGGATCATTCACTTGTTTTTAATTTTCTTTCAGCTGCTTTGTGAAAAGCCCTGAGCAAGGAACCTCTAGGACCAAGTTATCAGTCTCTAAAAATCAATACGAATATACAAGACAAGAGCTTTACACACTTATGGAGGACAATGATTATTCACCAAAGCTGTAGCAAATGTGAATTTTAACTGGGGGGAAAATTGTAAGGATCTAATTTTGTATTGGCAAACAAACTGTACATGTGTCTACTTATCTTAAAATTGTTCACATATAATGAAAACCTAAAGTTGTATGATTCACACACATTATCCTTCAGGAGTAGAACATGTTACTGTATATATAACTCTTATCTATCATGCAACATCTGTTTCAACCCCATGTGATCTTTCTCAGTTATAAGATAAACCAGTAAATATGTTCAGGTCCATCACGGTTATAAAATGATTCATTTGTTTAATATTTGGGCTGCCAGGATGATAGTCCTATTTCTTTTCTCTTAATTATTATCAGAAAGCTTCCATACTACATAAATGACCACAAACCTGTGCAAGGACCACCTAAGTATTATGTCAAGCAGGTAAATGCAGAGTTTTATTTATACGTTTCAGCATCTTATAATCAAATTATAATAGAGATAAAGTGTTTATTTCACCTTAATCGTTGTGAATTGATATGCAAGGAACAATCAACTTAGCTGGCTGGGGTAAATATAGATTCTTACACATCCATGTGTCTGATGTCCGGCCACAAACATCTCGTTCTCTTAACCAATCAAACCAATAGGATAACATATAAGGCAGAAGTGCTTTAGACTGTTCTAGCTTAGGTCTGACTGTACTAGCTTAGGTCGGCTAACGTAGCATGCTAGCTATCTTGTTACATTGGTGCTTGGGTGGATAATCTGGTCGAAAAACAAGAATTTCTATCTTAAAAGTCCTAATGTTACGGTTAAAAATGAAGGAATCAAAAACAAATGTAGCATTGTATCGAGCTTTTTACAGTCCTTGCAATGGTTTTACTGGACGGACGGATGTTCATCTCATTAGCTTAATGTTGATTTAGGTTTAGCCTACAATGCATACAGTTGGTTTGGTTAGCTGTAGCGCAAAAACAAAGTTAACCTGCTACAGAAACTTGGTGAAAAAATGTCTATTCACTTTTAAACAGTTCTTACTTTTGACCAAGCATCAAACTGAAGCGGCAGCAGATGAAGAACAATGTCAATGTGGCGCAAAATGGGCGGACGTATGAAGAGATTGGAACTAAGGAGCTCTCAATGAGTAAAATCGATAAATGATCTGCATTTTTAGAAAATTCAAAACATTTTTACAACTGATTTTATATTTAAAAAGGCAATTTATAAATAATTTAAATGTGTTGAATTCAGCTCCATGTGATTTTTAAATGCACTTTTATTATGTAAAGTTATTTATTTAATATTAATTTACCCCAGTCACAGTTTTTACAGTGCAGATCATTTGTGATTGTACTGTTTGAGTTGTTGTGTGGCTAACCATGGAATTGCTGCCAATATTTTATTCCATATTTTTTATCTTCACCCTTCTTCTGCATGCGCCCTCAAACCAAAATGCAGATTTTTCCCGTAAAATGTTAAAGTGATGCCAGAAAACAATATTTCTGTTGGTCAAAAACGGTATAATGAGTCCAGATATATGAAGAATAAAGTTCAACTGAGTTGAATTCCACAAGATGCACATGAGCTTTGCTACAGTAAGCTAAGTGTTGTAGAATGTATTCTACCGAGTGTTTTTGTGCCCTCAAGATGTTCTTTGAGAGACCTTTGGATGAGAGAACTCTCATTGCATTCATGTCTCATGTGGGAGTGAGCCTACAGTTCCTAGATGACTGACTGATGACATCTGCGACAGGTCAGATGCTGTTCTCTGACCTGTGACTCATGTCAGCTATTCACCCTGAGCCTGATGTGTTAGACCAAAACACTGGCCAGCTTTAAATGTGATGACATCAGAATCTGAATCCATTACACAGTCTTGGTCATATCAGGCTTTATCCCATTCTGTCCATTGTAAAGTTTCTAAATAAAACATACTTGCTTCTACACAGATGTATTTGAATAAATATCCCTTTTCAAGTAAACTTCTTCAGGGATAAATCAATCACTGAGTGACTAACAGTCACAAAAGGTGTGCACTGTGATGTTAAGCATGTAATAGATATATGCTATGTGGACTGCACAATTATAGTTGTTAATATCCACATTGCATTTATTGATATTTCAGTTTTACAATAGCTTCCTCTTACATTTGATCCTATTTATTTTGAGGATTTGCTCTTCATCAATGCAGCATCCTTCTTGTTTTCCTGCCGAGTAAACCACTTCCCTGTGCAACCTCTCATTCTAATGTGAGCTATGCACACCAGCTGGTCGTTATAATTCAACCCTGTGAGTTTATCTGTCTGTCCGTCTGGCATTATTTCCCTGAATGAAGGTCAGAAGGAAAGACAGAGACCAACTGCCTGTGTATAACAATCTGGTGATGGGCTTAGGGGCTAAATAGAGCCACATTCTTGATCACTCATACACATTCTGGATTTCAGTGGAGTCTCTAATGCATTTGCTGTTTATAGCCACAGAGTTTGAATCAGTCAATGTTTGAATTCAACGAGCAGCAGCTCTCAAAAATACAAACACACTGTCAGGCATTGAGCAGACCCACTGTAATGTATTTTAAATTCTATTTCAGTACATTTTTCATCTAATATAGGCATGCAGATTGAGCATGGACGTCTTAAATATGTCAGATTCAATGGTTTCAACCATGTTTCACAGCCTTCATCAGAAAAAGCACAAGCTCCATTTACTGATAAAGACTGTGAGGAAGAAAAAAAAACCTGAGGGGAATTCTCAGTTGAATTTCTCACATTTCCTTATTGTTGCTATATTCTATGGTCATAATCAGTATATGTATGAAAAAATTCCAACCATAGTGTCCATAAATGGAGTCAGATTTGTGTCTCAGAATGTGTTGGAAGCCAATTCTATTTGCCAACAATTAGGTTGTAACAGAGATTTGAGATGTTCTTTCTATGGCAATTTTTTCAGAAAATGTCTGTACCTTTGAACTCACACACAAACTGATTTGTGTTAATTATGTTCACAATATACTTGCAACCAATGCATAAGCATGTGAGACTAGTGTAGGACTTAAAATGCATCTGCAACAATCACTTTTGTGAAATAGGTTGCTACCATAATTTGTGATTTTTGTAGAAGCAGTCTTTGTCAGAGGAAAAGTGTTTGAATCTGTTCTGAAAAGCAAAGAACCTATTTGAGTACCTCTGTCAACATCACTCAGGGTCTCAAAGTCATGTGGAATATGTTCCCAGGTGGCAACATGGTATGATGCATCCATTCCTGGGTTGCAGCAGCAGCTGTGCAATTTAACAGTGATCTCATTCTTCCAGCTTTATGAAGCATATATACATCATGTCAGTGTACGTTTCACAATGAAACATTAATATTTAGCCGTTGATGACTTTGCCTTTCAATATGAGTGTTTACTGTTGTTCCATACCAGTCCTAGCTCCACGTCCATCTGCTTCGTAATATTCACTTTTATATTTTTCTTTCTCCGTAATAAATTATCATTGGCAGAAAAAAGAAAACAGCAACAGCAGTTGTTTTCACTTGTTGCTGTTTTTAAATATAGATGTGTATGTAATGTTCTACAACAGCTGCAAAATTCCCCTCTGAGGCATAGTATGCCGTACATAGACTGAGATCGACCAATAGACAGTGAGTATGAATGAGAAAGACACATTATATGCATGAGTGATAACAAACATACAAATGAAGTCCAAAAGTTACCCACTACTTTTCCTTCAGTCTGACATGCTACAACTTGGAGGCACTAAGAGCTCAAAGCAGACTCTACAGTTCCACATTGACACCCCACTGCCACATTATGAGCAGCAAAATGTGTCGTAACCTTTGTTTTTTATTATCAAATCATCAGAAATCTTTGTCAGATAAACGGAAGGTAATAATCTCTGAATCATAAGCATTTGTCATTCCTAATGAGACGATCTTTGATTTATTCCTGCAAGTTTTCTTTTTCTTCTTCCTTCACTAATATGCATATTATTATATATCATTAAAGACTATGACAACAATAAGTCGAATAATAATAATTGAACAATAATTGGTAAACCTCAGATTGAAGAGGAACAATGCGGTTTTCGTCCTGGTCGTGGAAGGCCGGACCAGCTTTTCACTCTCGCAAGGATCCTGGAGGGGGCCTGGGAGTACGCTCATCCGGTCTACATGTGCTTTGTGGATTTGGAGAAGGCGTATGACCGGGTTCCCAGGGAGATACTGTGGAAGGTCCTGCGGGAGTATGGGGTGAGGGGGTCTCTACTCAGGGCCATCCAATCTCTGTACTCCCAAAGCGAGAGCTGTGTCCGGGTCATCGGTAGCACGTCGGACCGATTGCCGGTGAGGGTTGGCCTCCGCCAGGGCTGCGCTTTGTCACCAATCCTGTTTGTGATATTCATGGACAGGATTTCGAGGCGTAGTCGTGGGGGAGGGGGTCTGCAGTTCGGGGGCTAAGGATTGCACCACTGCTTTTTGCAGACGATGTGGTCCTAATGGCTTCATCAGTCTGTGACCTTCAGCACTCACTGGATTGGTTTGCGGCCGAGTGTGAAGCGGCTGGGATGAGGATCAGCACCTCCAAATCTGAGGCCATGGTTCTCAGCAGGAAACCGATGGACTGTCCACTCCAGGTAGGGAATGAAGCCTTACCCCAAGTGAAGGAGTTCAAGTATCTCGGGGTCTTGTTCTCGAGTGAGGGAACAATGGAGCGTGAGATGGGCCGGAGAATCGGAGCAGCGGGAGCGGTACTGCAGTCGCTTTACCGCACCGTTTTGACGAAAAGAGAGCTGAGCCAGAAGGCAAAGCTCTCTGTCTACCGGGCCATTTTCCTTCCTACCCTCACCTATGGTCATGAAGGATGGGTCATGACCGAAAGAACGAGATCGCGGATACAAGCGGCCGAAATGGGATTTCTCCGCAGGGTGGCTGGCATCTCCCTTAGGGATAAGGTGAGAAGTTCAGTCATCTGGGAGGGAGACGGAGTAGAACCGCTGCTCCTTCGCGTTGAAAGGAGCCAGTTGAGGTGGTTCGGGCACCTAGTGAGGATGCCACCTGGGCGCCTCCCTAGGGAGATGTGGGGGGGTGGGGGCCTTTTCAGGAGCTGTAAGACCACAGAACTAAAGACATTCTGCCAGAAGACAAAATATGGGGGACTGGATCCTTCACATTTTGGTTTGTCTGTCTTGATTATACCCTTTTGTTTTATTTTAGTCACATTTATTGCTATAGTTGACGTTTTTTCATAAAAATGTTAAACTATATACTTTAAGAAAATGCATACACACTCACACACACACCTATGAGTTGTCTTCATGTAATGTTTGCCCCCAAGTGTGCAGTGGAGGAGAGCGACAGCTACATGAGGAACGGTCATGAGTGGGCTGGAAACGTGACAGCCGGACTGCTGCAAAAAGGGGAGTGCATGAGGATGAGTGAATTAAAGGAGGGAGTTACATGTGGGAGTATACAATAGCAAGTATGGCAGGAAGACAACACAGCAACAGCACAGTTTCTTTGAGCAGATGAGCGAATGAGCAAGCGAGCGCATCTCGTCCAGACACCCACTCTGCCTGGGCTGACGTCCGAAGAGATTAGCAGCACATTGTCACGTCTTTCTGTTTGTCTTCTATGCTTTAGGCTTATTTTAATATCTTCTACCATTACAGTATATGCCCATTCCTGAGATAATACATTGGTGTGCTGACATCTTTTTCCAGTCCATTTGAATCTATTTCCTCTGCACTACTTGGGATGTAGGTCTGTGGGGCACCTGTTGGATCGGCTGCTTCCAGCAGTGGCTCAGTCAGTAGGGGCTTAGACTGGGAATCGTAAGGTTGCCGGTTCAAGTCCCCGAACAGACTTGAAATATGGAAAGTGGACTGCTACTTGGAGAGGTCCCAGTTCACCTCCTAGGCCCTGCTGTGGTGCCCTTGAGCAAGGCACCGGACACCTCCAATCCCCCCTCCCCATTGCTCCCTGGGCGCTGCACAATAGCTGCCTACTGCTCCTAGTACTAGGATGGGTTAAATGCAGAGGACCAATTTCACTGACCCCTCACCTTTCTCATGATCATTGATTCCCCAAGAGGCCAGATCTTAGGTCGTGGAGCCCCAGATTGAGGCCGATTGATGGTCATTTTGTGCTTTTCCATCTTCTAATAATCAAACCAGTGGTCTCTTTCTCACCAAGCTGCTTGCTGGTGGTCTTGTCTTCTATTCCAGCCTTGTGCAGGTCTACAATCTTGTCCCTGATGTCCTTAGACATTAGTTCCATAATGATCACAAGATGTCTTTGGTCTTCCCATTGTGAAGAGGTTGTAATCTGATTTATTGACTGTGGACGGTGTCTTTTATCCAGGTAAAGAGTTGATATTCAGAGTACTTTCTTAAAGCAAGAAGACTTAGTTAACTGGTCGGTGGGAGCCAGAATTTTTGTAGGTTGCAATGGGATCAAATACTTATTTACCACAATTAAACCCAAATCAATTTATATCTTTCTTTTAATGTACATTTCTGGATTCTTTTTTGATATTCTGTCTCTCACTGTGAAAATAAACCTACCATAACAATTACAGACTGTTCATTTCTTTGTATGTAATTGGTTAAACTAACTAAATTGCCCAATCCCGAGTGGGTGGTTACTGCTCAAAATTAGGATCATTTTTACAGACTGGAAATATCTTTCCAAAATAGCGACCTTCATGTGAATGCTGAGCTTCTGGTAGCTTCAGGAGTGGGACTAGGTTATTTGATTTGTGGGGACATTTTCTAAATGAATTTTCATAAAGTACACCACTCCATGCCTCATTTGCATACGGCTGGATCTCTGTGCAGCAGCACAATGTGATCAGAGTCTGTGATCATGGCATGGCAGAAGGTGCTCCCAGATGGGAACAGTGAACATGTTTGAAGATTAAATTGTCTCTAACAATGCTGAATGATGAGATGACACCGGAAAGGGAACTTTAAAACACTGACATTAAACGTGGAAGTTTCCTTTTTCAGATCTTTGTATCAATGGTATTTGTTCATATATAAGGATGTTTTATACTCATGAATATAACAGGAAAGGAGCCCAGGAGCAGATGAATTGTTAATCCCAAATTACACAGTCCTCCTGCTCATTTGACACTGTGGCTGGTGTTTGATGTTTTGCATGAATACACACACACACACACACACACACACACACACACACACACACACACACACACACACACACACACATAAACATTGAATATTGTTTTAGTTTTTAAACCTGATTGTAGCTAGTTTTTCTTACCCACCACAAGCAGGAAAAACGTTGCCATGGCATCAGTGAAAAGGCTGAGGTCTCTCTGTTGGCACATTTTGTTCAGAGACAACCTGAGCTCTCCAAACACTCTGCTTCTCTCAGTACAGTTCTGCGGATTTTGTTTCTCCTTCTCCTCTACCCTATCAAAACCATGTGTCTACACCATAGCCTATAAATATAAATGTCTCCTCGGGAGCTGACCAAATGACATCATCTTCACAAAATACACAAAACAAAAAAGCTGCACAGTGTGTAAAAGTCTGCAGTCTCGCAGCCCCTCACCTGGCCTCAGCTCCTGGCCTGACTCTGTTCACCTGCTCACTCATCTGCTTCATATCCATTTAGGTTGGTCT
Source organism: Eleginops maclovinus (assembly GCF_036324505.1). Classification (NCBI taxonomy): domain Eukaryota; kingdom Metazoa; phylum Chordata; class Actinopteri; order Perciformes; family Eleginopidae; genus Eleginops; species Eleginops maclovinus. The sequence continues at coordinate 26,449,666 of NC_086351.1, forward strand.
TTAAGCTCCTGCCTCACTACACTTCTTTGCTCTCTAAATGCAAGACCCTCCTGCACTCTGTTCCGGACCGATTTCTCGTTGCAGACCTATTTTGGACCTACATTTAGATTCCCCATTGAACGCCTCAGCCTTCTGTCCTTTCTTGATCCAAGCCCCTGTGTTTCCTGTTCCTGTTTGCCTGTTCTGGTGGCTGCTAGGTGTTTCTCCGGTTCATGTTCCAGTGTGAGTTTTCTCTACTTCCTGCTGTGGATTTATCCTGCCCTGAACTGTGAGGCAACATCAGTTTTCCTGAGAGTTTCTGTGGAGGCTTATGTGTTGCAAACTAATTATTATACATATACCTCCATATAGTTGAATTAAAGTCATTACAAACTAATACTCTGTTCCAGCGTGCTGCAATTGGATCCTAAATACCTCCGTTACACGGTGATGCTGGTTTTAGAATAATGATGAATGTGCTACTTTGTATTAGTTATATTTTGGTTCTTCCTTGCCATTATGGTCTTTGTCATAACTTTTATCGCTCTTGTCTGATTACAATAATAACCTTTTTATTTTTTATATTTGCTCATTATTGGCCTGCTTAAATGGCTCTAAGGTGATGTAGTTACATTAAATATGGACAAAAGATTTTTAGACACATTCTATTTTCAGTTTTGGCTATGTCGTCTTTTTTTCCTGTACTGTAACATCAAAATTATTGGATGATGTTGTTATTAAGCCAGAAGTTGCATTCCATATATGGTTGTCAAACAGGCCATCTCTAAGGTCAGTGGTATTTGTGTAGTTTCACCAATGCTGTGTGAAATATGCTGGAGCACAGGACACGCTGTGGTATCTAAGTGAGAGTTAGGGCATGAACGCACATAAAGAGATGCGGTTCTGCTTTCACTCATACGATACCATATACTTTATTGTCCCCGTAAGGACATTTATTCTGGACTCCGTCTTGCAGTTCCACATATATACATATACAAACATAGCTAACATCAAAACACATTAACATATTATCACTCATACACCGTTTACACATACACAATCAGAGAACACAAACATCCTTTACTCAAGTACAAGTACAGATACTCATGTTTAAAAATAATCTGGTAAAAGTAGAAGTTCTGACAAAATGCTTTACTCAATTAAAAGTAAAGAAGGAATCAGAATCAGAATACCTTTAATCGTCCCACAGAAGGGAGATTTTCATTTTACAGCAGAAAGAGCCAAAGACAGCTTAATAATATCACACCCAAGATACAAAAACAATGGCTTTGAAAAGTACCGATAACTACCAGCTGTTTTATAGAGTAACTGGTAAATGGACCTCACTTTATATTAATAGAACAGCAAAGAGCTTAGCTAATGAACGTTTCAACAGTGAACAACCACCGTTTATAACTGAATTCTCATTGGTCCCTCTTCTTTAGAGAAGACCAGGAAATTACGGATACACGGAGCGTGTTAAAATCAATAGGCATACAATGACTGAATGATGAAATAATAATGATCACGCCACCAAACGCAGATTAAGCTAAAGTTCTGAGCCTGTTTTGAAAATGTAAGAAATAAAAGTAAAAAGTCTTCAGAAAAATAGGTAGTGGAGTAAAGTACTGATACCAGAAAAATGTACTTAAGTACAGTAACAAAGTATTTGTACTCCACTACTTCCCACCTCTGTACACAATACACAAACCCACCTACTGACAACGGCAACTTACTGCACAACCCTCATGGCCAACATTTAAATTTATATTAAATTATATGCGAGTGTTGAGAAGCGTAATGGACAAAGGCCGGAATGACTGCCTATAGCGGGTTCCGCCTGCTCTTGGGAACCCTGAATGTGGGTGGGATCAGACAAGATTTCTTGTGACATGTTTTGTGGAGATGGATGATTTTTAATCTCCATAATTTTTATAGCAGTCTGTACCAGGCGAGTGATCAACGACTTCAACTACCATAACCGCCATACCAGGCGGTGATACCATATCTTATGATGCTCTCCAACACTGCATGGTAAAACAATAGCATGAACTTCTGCTCAACTCCATAGTCAAAGTCAACTTTATTGTCATCTTTCAGTTTGTGTGTACAGACCAGGGATAGAAATTAGAACCCGCCACACGCCATATGCGGGTGGAATTGTATGCTGGCAGGTGTATTGTGTCACTTTACCAGCCACTGTGGCGGGTAATACTTTTCAGTCATATCCGATGGAATTCGCCTATCATACATGGGTCATACGCATGACAGTTGCGCTTTCCACAACCATTCAGATCCGGTCAAATTATGTGTTTCTGATTGGGCCGAAGCAGCGTGAGAATGAGACTCCGAATCAAAGTAGGCTAATCAAAGTGGAACTATTTGTTGCGGAGAGATAAAGAATGTTCCAGGAGGTTACCTAAACCTGCGGCCATCACAGCTGCTAGTTTAAACCAAAAATGTGACGTTACATCACCGGGGTGAAAAGACCCGCTGAGTAGAGTGTACAGGAGGGGGGGATAGTAGACCTACCACCGAAAAAAAGGCTAAGCGCTTTTTTAATGAGAGATGGCGAACAACAGATCACGACAGGCTGGTGTACGAGGAAACGAGCCAGACCATGTACTGCTCAGCCTGTCGTCAGTACGCATCGGACGCTCACAGGTCAAACAACTTCATCTAGGGGACAAAAAAACAGAAATTGGAAGCCGTGAAAGACCACGAGTCATCTAAATGTCATATTCACGTCCTGAAAATAGCTAGTTATGTAACATTTGGAACTGGGACATTGAGGTTGACAATTGTTCTGTACTGTTGTGTTCAACAGGGGTTAAACAGGGTTCAACATGCTGATCTGTGGTGACTTCTCTAAAAGTTTTCTCGCTGATGTTTTGGAGATCATCCTTTTCTATGAAGCATCTTGGATCTTGGATAGTTTGATGCACTGTCTATGCCTATGGTTTGTATTTGTAATGGTTGCAAGTGGCTTGTGCTTGTGTTGTCTGTGACTGAAAGTGTTAACCATTTCCTGAGGAAATACAGTGGGGCAAAAAAGTATTTAGTCAGCCACCAATTGTGCAAGTTCTCCCATTTAAAAAGATGAGAGAGGCCTGTAATTTGTATCATAGGTATACCTCAACTATGAGAGACAAAATGAGGAAAAAAATCCAGAAAATCACATTGTAGGATTTTTAATGAATTTATTTTCAAATGATTGTGGAAAATAAGTATTTGGTCAATAACAAAAGTTCATCTCAATACTTTGTTATATACCCTTTGTTGGCAATGACAGAGGTCAAACGTTTTCTGTAAGTCTTCATAAGGTTTTCACACACTGTTGCTGGTATTTTGGCCCATTCCTCCATGCAGATCTCCTCTAAAGCACTGATGTTTTGGGGCTGTCGCTGGGCAACACGGACTTTCAACTCCCTCCAAAGATTTTCTATGGGGTTGAGATCTGGAGACTGGCTAGGCCACTCCAGGACCTTGAAATGCTTCTTACGAAGCCACTCCTTCGTTGCCCTGGCGGTGTGTTTGGGATCATTGTCATGCTGAAAGACCCAGCCACGCTTCATCTTCAGTGCCCTTGCTGATGGAAGGAGGTTTTCACTCAAAATCTCACGATACATGGCCCCATTCATTCTTTCCTTTACACGGATCAGTCATCCTGGTCCCTTTGCAGAAAAACAGCCCAAAAGCATGATGTTTCCACCCCCATGCTTCACAGTAGGTATGGTGTTCTTTGGATGCAACTCTGCATTCTTTCTCCTCCAAACACGACGAGTTGAGTTTTTACCAAAAAGTTCTATTTTGGTTTCATCTGACCATATGACATTCTCCCAATCCTCTTCTGGATCATCCAAATGCCCTCTAGCAAACTTCAGACGGGCCTGGACATGTACTGGCTTAAGCAGGGGGACACGTCTGGAACTGCAGGATTTAAGTCCCTGGCGGCGTAATGTGTTACTGATGGTAGCCTCTGTTACTTTGGTCCCAGCTCTCTGCAGGTCATTCACTAGGTCCCCCCGTGTGGTTCTGGGATTTTTGCTCACCGTTCTTGTGATCATTTTGACCCCACGGGGTGAGATCTTGCGTGGAGCCCCAGATCGAGGGAGATTAGCAGTGGTCTTGTATGTCTTCCATTTTCTAATAATTGCTCCCACAGTTGATTTCTTCACACCAAGCTGCTTACCTATTACAGATTCAGTTTTCCCAGCCTGGTGCAGGTCTACAATTTTGTCTCTGGTCTCCTTTGACAGCTCTTTGGTCTTGGCCATAGTGGAGTTTGGAGTATGACTGTTTGAGGTTGTGGACAGGTGTCTTTTATACTGATAACGAGTTCAAAAAGGTGCCATTAATACAGGTAACGAGTGGAGGACAGAGGAGCCTCTTAAAGAAGAAGTTACAGGTCTGTGAGAGCCAGAAATCTTGCTTGTTTGTAGGTGACCAAATACTTATTTTACCGAGGAATTTATCAATTAATTTATTAAAAATCCTACAGTGTGATTCCTGGATTGTTTCCCCCATTCTGTCTCTCATAGTTCAAGTATACCTATGATAAAAATGACAGGCCTCTCTCATCTTTTTAAATGGGAGAACTTGCACAATTGGTGGCTGACTAAATACTTTTTTGCCCCACTGTAGGTACATTTATGAAGTTTAATGGCACAATGTTTCCCAGAATAAACATTACTTAACATGGCAGATACTTGTGTATTGTTTATCATATCATATGCAGTAAGAGTGTAACATTTGCAACTCAGTTCCTTGCTAGCACCTACTTATTGTATAATCAATTCTGATGGAAACCTAGTTGGTATGCCTACTGATTAGAAAAAAATAATGTACCCTATTATATTGTAAACATTAACGCATATATATATTACATATAAAAAGTGGCTGGTACATTTTAGAATCCACCAGCCGGAGTGGCCGGTGGGCAAAAAAGTTAATTTCCATCTCTGGTACAGACAGAGAGATCGAAATACTGTTTCCCACAACCCAGAGGATTAAAAAATACAAATATATATATATACATAAAAGATATACACACTGTGTGTATATATATATATATATATATATATATATATATATATATATACAAAATCTACATGTATGGCAGCCATTCCAGTGTCTGTTGAATTCCAACACAGATAAATATTGTCAGTAGTTTATATAATTAAATGAAAAAAATCATTCAACTCAAAAAAATGCCTATAAATAATAAAACCAGAGAAACTATAATGCTGAAGTGGTCTCTTAATTTTTTCTGGAGCTGTATATACATACATACACTCCTGTACACCCGCTAAATAGTAGGCACTGACTGAAAAAATAGATCTGCTGTTGAAGTCTAAAGCACAGACCTTCAACATGGACCCTCCAGCTGAAGGTACTTATAGGAGCTGATCTGAGTTATGGGTTCATTGTGGATAACCACTAGTCTAAGGTCACCGACTGCCTTTGGGTCCCACACCATCTCCTCAGTCTTCTTCACATTTAGCACAAGGTGGTTAAAACACCCTTGCACAAATTTCTCTTTTTTACAGTGGTAAGCCGATGAACTGCGGCCTTTGTGCATTCAGCCAAAGATGGCTGTACCATCTAAGAATTTGATTATAGTTCTCAGTGTGGATTCTTGTGCAGTCTTTTATGTACAGTGTGAAGACGGCCGGTGAGCTCACACAATCCTGAGGGGCACCCATACTGATTGCCCGGGGCTCTGAGAGGGCATTGTTGACCCTGACGTGCTGAATGAAGATGAACCTTTATTAATCCCCCTTGGGGTAAATTCAGTTTTCACTCTGTGTTTTACATGCATACAGACACACCTGTGTGGTTAAACATAGATTAACCACACAGGTAGGTGCAAACATGCATTTTTAGTACACACACAATTCATACATAATTCAATGTACAGAACTGCTCATGCGCGGAAGTGGTGTGTAAAACTTAGGAGCGTGTAGCTCCCGTTTCAAACTTTGGAAAAATCAGGTTATGAACGGATGATCAAGTTGTTCAGTCAAAGTCCATAGTGAAATATAATGTGGGGAATATAATGGCATCAAAGAAAGCACACAAAAAGGCTAAAGTGCCGTTAAACGAGAGCAGCGGCCTGTCGGGAGTGAATGACACACGAGCAGCTGAGGAGAACGCCACGGAGAGCAAGTCCTCGCAGGTGAGCCACTCGGAGCTGTCGGCACTAATACGCTCAATAATAAGAGAGGAGATAGGGGCTGCTTTCGAGAGATTCCAGCCGCAGCTTGATGCTTTAAAGGGAGAACTCGACTCATGTTGTCAGAGGCTCTGTGATATGGAGGAGGGACTGACCGATATGGATTGTAGGGTTGCTATACTCGAAACCGCAAATGGAAATCTAATGAAGGAAAACAAAGAGTTTAAAGACAAAATTGAGAGGATGGAGATTCAAAACAGAAAGTTGAATCTACGTGTGTTTGGACTGAAAACGGATATAGAGAAGAGCAATCCCATTGCCTTTGTGACAAACTTTTTAAAGGAGGTATTCAGAAGTGAGCTCTCATGTGACCCGGCAGTCGAGATGGCATACAGGATTGGGCATGGGACTGATATGAGACCCAGACCTATGATTGTCACTATGCAGAGATACCAAGCAAAGGAAGCTATCTTGAAGCTGGCAAGAAGCAAGGGAGAGATCATTTTCCGAGGCATGCGAGTGAAGATATTTCCTGATATTACTGCGGATATTGCCAGGAAGAGAGCACTTTTCAATGACGTCAGGATGAAGCTGCGTAAGGCTGAGGTGAGGCATGGACTACTGTTCCCTGCAACACTCATCGTAACCTTCAATGGACAAACAAAACTGTATCGGGACTGTAGTGAAGCTGAGCATTTCTATAAAACAGTGATAAACCCGGTTTCAGCGCAAAGCTGAAATAGAGGTGGGAAATGACTGATGGACATGACATAATTAGATGGTATGTTTATGCATATTAGGAGGTGAAATGAATTATATTATGCAAAGGGAATTGTTGCAGTTTTGGTGTATTGCGAATTTATTCATTGTAGGCCAATATTCACTGGCCTATGAGTTATCTACTACCTTATTTTAAGTTATTTATTTCATCAACTGCGACTATGAGATTACGTTTAATAGATTTTGAATAGAGGCCAATTTTAACTGGTCTCTATTGTTCATTCCTCCTAAAAATGTCATTTTGATTTATTGATTTATAAATTTGATCTTGCGTTGCAAGACATTACCATGAATGTATTTAACACAAAGGTTATTATCTAAGATGTTAGGGAGCTACCGTGCTGCTCGTTTAGGTGAGTGAGTATGCACATGGATAGCAATCTATGGGCAGTGAGGTGTGGGGTTGTGTGTGTGATGGTGTGTGTGGTTGAAGTTGTGTTGCTTGTATGTTTTGGTTCAGCTCTCAATTTGAAAAGAAGTGAAAAAGAAAAAACATTTAAATTGCCATCTTAACGTCAAATAAGTTACCAAATAAAGGGTTTAAATTGGCTCATATCAATATTTGTAGCCTAAGAAATAAAGTGTCTGAGATAGAGGAAATATTATCATGTGGTATTCATTTGTTAGCAATATCAGAAACTCGCTTAGATGACACCTTTAATGACGCTGCAGTGGACATTCAGGGATATAGTATATTTAGGAAAGACAGGAATGCATATTGAGGTGGGGTGGCAGTATACATTCAAAAGGAAATACCAGCTAAAGTCAGATATGATTTGATGTCTGCTGATATTGAAGTACTTTGGTTGCAAATTCATTTACCTCATTTGAAACCTTTGTTGGTGGGATGTTGTTACATACCTCCTAATTCAAACCTAAATTATTTAGAAAAAGTATGTCAAATGTTAGATAAAGTTTGTGATCTTGATAGAGAGATTTATTTTATCGGTGATTTAAACATTGACTGGAATATGTCCCACTGTGCCTTAAAAAACAAGTTGCAGACAATAGCTAATACATGTAACTTGGTACAAATGGAGATTAAACCTACTAGGATATGCATAAAGAAAGGTGGAGCAACAAGTGCAACTTGTATTGATCATATATTTACAAATGTAAGCCATTTATGTTCACAGGCAATATCAATTCCAGTAGGGTGTACTGATCATAATTTAATAATTATCGTGAGAAAGACAAAGGTGCCAAAAGCAGGACTGAAAGTAATTGTGAAGAGATCAATGAAATGTTTTTGTGAAGAGTCATTTATAAAGGATGTTCAAAAGATATGTTGGAAAAATATTTTTGAAAAACTAAATCCAGAGGATGCTCTTGCAGTATTTAATTTGTTATTCATGCAAGTGATTGATAAACATGCACCACTTAGAAAACTGACAGTAAGGAACTTTAGAGCACCCTGGTTAGATGATGAATTAAGAGATCTAATGAAACAAAGACATGATGCCAAAATTGTAGCTTTCTCATCAAGTTATGAGTCAGATGGGCAAATTTATAGAAGGTTAAGAAATGATGTTACAGCATTAAATAAAAAGAAAAAACAATTGTATTACGGAAATAAAATTAAAGATATTAAGGATGATAAGAAACAGCTGTGGAGTTTAGTAAATGGCATGATGGGCCGTAAGCCGAAATCCACCTCAACATATCTTGAGGTGGAAGGGAAATTCTTGACTAAACCAGTACAAATTGCTAATTATTTGAATGATTATTTTCTTGATAAAGTGAATGATTTGAGGAGAAATATGAAGCAACCTATAAATAGGAACTCCACTTTTCTAATAAATGATTTAATTATGGAAAATAAGAATTGTAAATTTAAAATAGAGAAAGTGACAATTGCAGATGTTGAATGTCTACTAGGTAAATGTAATGATAAACCGCCAGGTGTGGATCATTTAGATCAGGGGTCTCAAGCTCGCGGCCCGCGGGCCAACTGCGGCCCTCGAGATGATAGTTTGCGGCCCCCACCTCAATATGAAAGTTTAATGTTATTGCGGCCCGCGAGTTTGATATGAATGGCACTTTTCAGTGTTGTGTGCAGAGCTGAACGAACCTACCAATCACGGTGGGGTATATTGCTCTCGGGGGCGGGGCTCAGAAGCGGAGGCGGCCGCGGAAATTGCTGCTCAGCGGGACAGAAAAAGAAGCGGGAAAGACGTATCAGCTAAACACTGAAACTTCAACGCGACAGTGACACCAAGTGGAAATATATATTACACAGCCCCAAACATGTCTTTTTCAAAGCCTGCAGTGAAGAGAAAGGTTGGTGATGAGCACAGACAATTTCAGGAAAAGTGGGAAGTGCAATATTTCTTCGTTGAACACAGGGGCATCCCGACGTGTCTTATTTGCACAGAGAAAGTTGCAGTGCACAAAGAATACAATTTGAAACGTCATTACACAACTAGACATGCTGAGGAGTATGCAAAATACCAGGGAGATGAGAGAGCCAACCGGGTTGCTAATCTTAAAACATATCTACTGAGGCAACAAGATTTCTTTAAGAAAGCAACCAAAGAGAATGATGCAGCAGTCGAAGCTAGCTACGTGGTTAGTGAGATGATTGCTAAAGCAGGAAAGCCATTCACAGAAGGTGAATTTGTCAAAAAGTGCATATTACAGGCTGCAAGTATTGTCTGTCCAGAAAATAAAGGTCAGTTTAGCAACATCAGCCTTTCTGCCAACACCGTGGCAGAGCGCATTTCTGACCTGTCAAGTGACATTTATGATCAACTGTGTGAGAAAGCAAAATGTTTCAGTGTATACTCAGTCGCTCTTGATGAGACCACAGACATCACCGACACTGCCCAGCTCGCAATCTATGTCCGTGGTGTTGATGACAATTTTGAAGTCATAGAGGAGTTGCTCACAGTGATTCCAATGCATGGTCAGACCACCGCTCAGGAGATATTTCACCAGCTGTGTGATGCCATTGAGAATGCCGGTTTGCCATGGAAGAGGTTTGTTGGAATAACAACCGATGGAGCGCCATCAATGACAGGGAGGAAAAATGGACTGGTGGCACTTGTTAAAAAAAAACTGGAAGAGGAAGGTGTGGAGGAGGCCATTGCTCTGCACTGCATTATCCATCAGCAGGCTCTTTGCAGCAAATGCATGAAGTTTGACAATGTGATGTCTTTCGTTGTGAAATGCATCAACCAAATCAGATCCAGGGGCTTAAAGCACAGAAGGTTCCGTGCTTTTTTAGAGGAAATGGAATCAGAATATGGGGATGTGCTCTACTTCACCGAGGTACGTTGGCTCAGCAGGGGAAACATGTTGAAGAGATTTTTTGAGTTGAGAGCGGAAGTGAAAGCCTTCATGGAGAAAGATGGGGTTGCTGTTCCTGTGCTAAGTGATCCCAAATGGCTCATGGACTCACACATGAGCTTAATGTACTGAACAAGAAGTTACAAGGCCAGGGGCAACTTGTTAGTGCTGCCTATGACAATGTGAGAGCATTCTGTACAAAACTTATGTTATGGAAAGCCCAGCTTTCTCAGACAAACCTTTGCCATTTTCCAGCATGCAAGGCACTCATGGATGCAGGCACACCATTCAGTGGTGAGGAGTATGTGGATGTCATTTTGAAGCTACAGGAGGAATTTGATCACAGATTTGCAGACTTCAAGACGCACAGAGCCACATTTCAAATTTTTGCGGACCCCTTCTCCTTTGATGTGCAAGATGCCCCCCCTGTGCTTCAAATGCAACTCTGAACTCAAAGCCAAGTTCAGGGAGGTGAGTGGAAAAGCAGACAAGCTCGGGCAATTTTTGAGAGAATTGCCCCCCAGCTTCCCTGAGCTTTCACGAATGTTCAAGCGGACCATGTGTCTTTTTGGGAGCACATACTTGTGCGAAAAGCTGTTCTCTACGTTGAACTTCAATAAGTCCAAGTACAGGTCCAGACTTACTGATGAGCATCTTCAAGCCCTACTGAGGGTCTCAACTGCTTCATCCCTGCTTAAGCCAAATGTGGCTCGGCTATGCGAGAGGAAGCGCTGCCAGATCTCTAGCAGCAAGAAGTAGGCAGAAGAAGCCATGTTCAGAACAGTTTATGTTCAATGTTCCATTCATGTTCAGAAAGTTAAACGTTAAAGAACTGTTAATACAGATATTTGAATCTGAATAATAATAATTACATTTCTCTAGTCAGCAACTATATGTGGTTTCTTCAGTCTTCTATATCTGCTGTATCATTTATTTATTACTGATTGATTTGTTTTTTCCTTATGAATTTGTTCATTTATTTTTTCATCTTATTTTGTGTTAAAAAATAAAAATAAAGACATTTGATAACATTGGAATGTTTTTTAGTACTTTTGTTGTGGGGAACCTGATGCGGCCCAGCCTCACCCAGACTCTACCTCTAACGGCCCCCGGGTAAATTGAGTTTGAGACCCCTGATTTAGATGGTAAATTTCTAAGATATGTTTCTAATTTGGTTGCAGAGCCTATCTGCTATATCATCAATTTGAGTATTGAAAAATGTATTTGCCCACAGGCATGGAAAATAGCAAAAATTATTCCACTTGCAAAAAAATCCAGCTGGACCATTTTCTGGTACAAATAGCCGCCCAATATGTTTGTTACCAGCATTAGGAAAGATAATGGAGAGAATAATTTTTAACCAAATACAAAAATACTTTGAAGGTAACAATCTTAACACTGATTACCAACATGCTTACCGGCCGGGCCATTCAACATGTACTGCTTTAACACAAATGACCGATGACTGGAAGGTGGAAGTAGATGATAGGAAGTTAGCGGGTACAGTACTACTTGATTTTAGTTCTGCCATTAGTGCTACAAGAATCCAAAATTGTCATGTATGCAGATGACTCGACAATATATGGAGCAGCTTCATCTACAAGTGAGCTGAGTCACTGTATGAACAAGGATCTAGAACAGATCTCAGAGTGGGTCATAAATAATAAGTTAGTACTTAATGCTGGAAAAACTAAATCTTTAATAATAGGATCAAATCATCAGATAAAAGGTGAACCTAAATTGCTATTACATTTAAACCATATTGAAATTGAACAGGTCAAGGAAACGAAATTGTTAGGTATAACTCTGGATCAAAAATGATCTTGGTCTAAACAAATTGATAATGTTCTATGTAAAATGGGAAGGGGTGTGTCACTTGTTAAAAGAATTGTAAAATATTTGCCAAAAGATGTCAGTAGACAAGTTCTAGATGCTTTGGTTCTGTCACAGCTTGATTACTGTTTTGTTATTTGGTCTAGTGCTGCAGAAAAAGATCTAGACAAACTACAAGTAGCTCAAAATAAGGCAGCACGATGTGCACTGCAGTGCTCCTACAGAACCAGAGTGACTGAAATGTTGGAGACCCTTAAATGGTTGAGTGTCAGACAAAGGTCCACTTATACTTTGTTAAATTTTGTTAGGAATATTACAGTGACACACTTACCACATATATTATCTCAAAGGTTTATATCGCAGTACACTCAACATAACTATCAAACAAGACATGCAATAGAAAGAAGGTTCGTATGACCCACATCTAAATCAAATATCAGACAGAAAACAGTCATGTACAGAGCCATGGTCAGCTGGAACTCGTTACCAGTCCACATAATTCAGGAAAATTCTCAAGTACATTTTAAAAGGTTGCTAAAACATTATATGAGCATTACAGAGTAAAATGTAACTGTGCCTGTGGTTTGGCCTTGTGATTGCCTTGTGTTGGCTAAAATGTGATGACCATTTCTGTTTCACTTCGTATACCATTGTTCATATGATGAAATGAGCTGTTCTATTTCGCTTTTAGTTTTGTTTAATGTTTGTTCTGTGTGTGTGTGTGTGTGTGTGTGTGTGTGTGTGTGTGTGTGTGTGTGTGTGTGTGTGTGTGTGTGTGTGTGTGTGTGTGTGTGAGGATCCCAGGAAGAATAGCCAACGCTTATGCTAGTGCTAATGGGGATCCTAATAAAGAATAAGAAAGAATACAGACTATACAGTTTTTTGTAGGTTGCACACATGCACATGCATATGGAGAGGTGCAAGAGCGAAGGCTGCCAGTCTCACCGGCACCAGGGAGCAGTTGGGGGTTCGGTGCTTTGCTCAAGGGCACCTCGGCAGGGCCCAGGAGGTGAACTAACACCTCTCCAGTACCAGTCCACACTTCGTATTCTTTTGTTCCGCTCGGGACCTGAACCGGCGTTCCTTCGGTCCCTACAGACTGAGCCACTGCCGCCCCAACTGCCCCAACTGCCCCAACTGCCGAGTGACTCAACATGTGACGCTTCAGTGTGTTAAAAGCTGGGCTAAAATCAACAAACAGTAGGCGTGCGTAAGACTTGGGGTTTTCCAAGATTTTTTTAGGGACAGGTATTATTATTGATGTTTTCCAGAAGGTGAGGATGGTGTATAGGTCCACATATCTTTGAAATATGGGACAGCATGCTGTTTGGAGGAGGAATGCAGAGATGCCATCTGGTCATGTGGCCTTTTTAGTACAGGTGTGCTTGAAAAGTGATTGGACCTTAAAAGGTCACCACTCTTTCATCCTGGTCAGGAGGAGAGATTGTCTTTAAAATGTCTCTACATTCAGAGGAGAAGTCCTGGGTTTCATACCTCGTGTAAAAGTAATTCAGTTTGTTTGCTTTTTGCAGGTCATCAGAGATACAGAGAATTGTTCTTAGCTGGAGTCATATTTTTCACTGTAGAAAAGTTTTGTTCAATCATTTCCTTATGTCTCCCAGCTTCTAGTATCCATGTCCATCTCATGACAGATACTCCACTCAGTAGAGAGAAAACATCCTTTAAAAGATTCTATGCTGTCACTGGTCCAAACATTTACAGTCTGGGTTTGTCGTTACTACGTTTGAGAACAGTTCTGTAAAAAGGTATGAGATGAACGGTGTTATGTTCCGAGTTGGAAAGTGGGGGTTTGGCTCTACTCACATATGCGTTGTTCACATTGCCGTAACATTTGTCTGGAGTTTTATCTTCCCGGGTCTCACAGTTAACGTAATGTTGAGAACCGGTAGGTGACCGTTCAAGTTTGCAATGATTGAAGCCCCCGTGAATAAAAAGTATGAGTAGTGAGTGTCAGGATTGTGTAACAGCTGCTGGTGAACACAGTCAGTGATTTGAGCTGCTGCACTTGCAGCCTTCCCGCTGGGTTGAATACAAACAGTGCAGGGAATGATATTCCCAAACTCTCTAGAAAGGTACACGGGTCTTAGGCTCAAGCTCATAAGTTCAACATCGGGGCGGCAGATAGTCTTATGCAAAGTGTGTTGTCTGCGCCACGTTTCAATGATAAACACACAGAAGTCCCCCCCTTTGCCCTTCCCCGATGTTTCCCTTCTGTCTGAGCGGATGAATGAAAAACCCTCCAGCTCACAAAAAGAGTTGGGAATATCACGATGAAGACTCAGGGTACTTGATACAGGCTGTAGCGTTGATCCGCACCTCATCCATTTTCCTCCTTAGCGACATCACATTGTAGAGTATCATGGAGGGTAAAGGCCTGTAGACTCTCCGTCTGAGGCCCTGCGCTACTCCTCCTCTTCTTCCCCTTCTACGGAGATGTCTCCTCAGAGCTGTAGGTCGTATGTCCTCCGGCAGGTCGGGTAGTGAGAAGCCTCCCGGCAGCACGGAGGGCCAGCAGTGCGACTCTGGTGTATGACAGGGCCAAGTTGTTTCCTCCCCGTAATAAAATCATGGAACTTTTTAATAGTTTCTGAGCCAACCAGCTCTCACATAACGAGGGAAGTAATGTTCTTTGAGTGGAATGCACCAGTGGATGGAGAGGATTGTTTTGAAGGTGTTTTGATGGATTGACCCTTATCCATGCTGCAAATCTTAGCATGTTTAGGCAGCAATCTCTCTCCATCACATTAGTTTAGGGATGAAAGGTAGAGAACTCAAATTAAGTGGGTTTTTTTGTCTGTAAAAAGACACACAAAAAAATCCCTTTCTCCCATATTAGCAAAGTTATTGTAAACTATTTATGGAGGAGCCCCCGATATTGAAAAGGTGTTGGTAATGATACAGATGGTTAAATGTGCGTCTATTTAAAACTTTCCCACTGAATATTATTTTAGGAAAGCAGCAACACCTCATGTTTGGAGTTATAGTTGGAGCTGTTACGGAGGCCTTTTCATAGGTTTCTTAATGTTTAATCATGAAAATAACCATTTAAAATATGTCTTTCCCCATACAAGCTGTGAATTGAAGCAACGGCCAGCTTGTATGTGTTAGAATTTGTGTGTGTGCTAAACAAAAGTTCCACCTTTTATTATATGTAGGCAAAATGTAGTATAATAGCTTTTCTTATCAGACACACACAAAGAGTCTCTTGCACGTTTTCAAGCAGTGTTTTGAAAGAACAGGTGTTTTATTTGAGAAAGCTAGGGGAAGAGCTTTTCTGTGCCCTTCCGTTTATTTCCCCTTCTCAAGGCACACGACAGGCAGAAGCTTTTATGGCATCGGCTGGTTTTGTCATTGCTTACAAAGACACTGCTTTCTTTAAAAGTGCACGTCGCATAGCTTGGTATTTAAAAAAGAATACCAGGAATTGTGAAATGACTCAGCTCTGTAATAACAGAAAAATAATGAACTGAAATCGTCCATTCTTAAAAAGATGAACCATTGTTATTTTTTCAGCCTCCATTTATTCCCCATTGCAACTTAAAGAGGATATCTTTGCCCCTTTTTCAGGTTTATATTAGTGTTCATTGTCTCTACTGGGACATGTCTCCATGCTTTAAGGTTCAAAAACGCTCCATCTTGCACAATCACTCAAATGTATTATATGCAAGTAATGGAAATTCAAATTCAAAGGCTTTATTGTCATGTACACAGTGGCCTGATGCTGCGGTACCGCATGCAAGTCTGCAGCAGACAGAACAGTTTGTTGCTGGGGTGATGGGGGTCTTTATGATCCTTCAAAGCAGCTGCTGCAGAGCTGAGTCTGACTGCTCAGTCAAGCGCTGTATGCTCCTGTCCCGTTTGGCTGCCTGTAAGCAGGCAGCAGCAGCAGCAGTGGTGAGATTAGATCTGATTTGTCAAGGGAGGGCGAGGGAGAGCTTTGTATCCATGTCGGAAAGGGGAATAAACATCTTCCAGTATGTTTCCAACGCGCGTCGGGCAGCTGATGTGCTGGACTTTTTTCACGTTAGCAGTTTTAAAATTCCCTGCCACAATAAAAGCGAAAAAATAGAAAATCTGTCGGGGATGATGGCGGAGTCCGGGATAGAGGAGTAAAGCCAACTCTCCGTGAACCATAACGTTGCAGTTCAACAACAACAGGTAGCCATGACGAGTCCCCATTGTTTGCTGGTCTCAGTGATAGGCTGCTGTCCACACAGTTTCTGATGATTAAAAGTCCCTCTCTATTATATTGTATAGTGGAGTTGGCATGGTCTGCTCTCATGTTGCGGACAAAGTTAAAAGCACACAATGAAATGTAAACAAACACAAAAATGCAAAGTTGGAGAGGAGCCAAAGACAAGGCAGCCTTCATCACCATCTTAAATAGGTTATCTTTTCTAAAATATTAGTATATAGCTCACCGCATACTGTATATTGATGTTTTACAATCAATGCGGGGCACATACTGATTGAGGCTTTAGTCTTTTGCTTATTTGATGCCAGTCGGAAAATGCTATCATCCAAATATGCTAAGATGGTTAACCAGGATACTATTATATCTGCTACAAATGAGCTTGTTAGTGTCGTCATTATGAGTATGTTGGTACCATAATGTTTGATATTTTAGTTAAATAGTAGAAAAGCTTTAAAAAATTACCTTTCTGCACACTTTTCTGACTTTGAAATAGGGGAGATATACCCAATCATTTCTTTAACTTAAACCCCCCTTGATGATTTTAAATTATGCCAACAAGTGGGGCTGTTTCAGCAGCTACTAGCACAAAATAATTAGTATACTCTGCATTTGACAGCAGAAGTTGGCTTTTAATGTCCTGTCCAAACAGCATGATGGCTGTCGTTCTAGTTGCAGCATGCACAATCCCTGTTGTTTTTGTTCACTGTTGTTTCCCATGACTCTTAGATGAGCCATAGGAAGCCTAATGTGATTTCCACACAGTTCCCAGGCCCCCAGATCCCCCTGAACACATGCCATTACACACAGTCACACATACACACTCGCACCCTCGTAAATCAGGGACAAATATGTGTGTGCGAATGTTTGTGTTGCTAACATTTAAAGAGATAAATGGGATGGACATCCTTTGCTCTTTGATACACACACGCTCCCTCTAAGTTGTCAACCATAAACACACACACACACACAAACACAGGCCTGCCGGGCTCTCACACTGAGGGACAGCTGCTGCTTGTCTAGTCGAGAGTCTGGCTACATGAAACAAGGGCCGAGTGTAACACAGCATCGAACACTCACACTTCAGCTCACTTGCTTTTGAAGTTCTTTAGGATGACCTCCACTTTACTCAGAGCTGTTGTGTAATAGGGCATTCGCTTGGTTTAATCTGAAATAATTAAGGGGTAATACAAGGGTATAGCCTAAATACTTGCCTACTGTCTTATGTTTGTATTAGTGGTGGTTACAATAATTTGGACAAGGCACAACAAATGTTCAGGTTTCAGTTGTATTCATGTTCAGATTTACATTTCAATGGATTTGCGCATACTTTCCAAAATTAAAACGAGATAAATTTCCTTCTAATGCTAGATGCTAAATAAAGCTATTTTATATTTAGCTTTAAAGGGATAGTCCAGCGAAAATTGACCCCAGGGTCTTTTTCTGCATGAAAACTGATCAAGTAAGCCCTCCAGACGGTTTTTTTTCGTTCATCAACCAGTATAGAGCTTGCCTGGAGCAACCGGGAGCAATGCTAGAAGCCAAAATGGCTTACAGTGCATTCGATCGGGGCAGTGCGCAGAACGCTTTCAAAACGGCATTTTTTAACCACTAACATTGCTCGAAATAGCACCAAACCTCTGCAGTAGCATGACTAGGGTCCCTACACATAAAATGGAGCACCAACAACGTAGTTTGAAAACCCGAAGTTTATAAAAAAGAACTGTTTTACAAGACTCCCCAACTGCCCCCCATTCCAGCTCCTCTCCTAGGAAAGTCCGCACAAGTCGATTATCGAATGCAATGCAATTCGATAATCCGTGTCATTTCCGTGTCAACACTCACTAGATATGAATTTCCATGGAATTATACATTCCAAAAAATTCCTCCTTGAACTGAACTCCGGTGCATTCGATAATCGACTTGTGCGGACTTTCCTATGAGAGGAGCTGGAATGGGGGGCAGTTGGTGAGTCTTGTAAAACAGTTATTTTTAATAAACATCGGGTTTGCAAACTACGTTGTTGGTGCTCCGTTTTATGTGTAGGGACCCTAGTCATGCTACTGCAGAGGTTTGGTGCTATTTCGAGCAATATTAGTGGTTAAAAAATGCCGTTTTGCAAGCGTTCTGCACACTGCCCCGATCGAATTCACTATAAGCCATTTGGGCTATTAGTGTTGCTCCCGGTTGCTCCGGGCAAGCTCTATACTGGTTGATGAACGAAAAAAACTCTCTGGAGGGCTTACTTGATCAGTTTTCATGCAGAAAAAGACCCTGGGGTCAATTTTCATACTGATATACGGATTGATGATTTTCATTTTGTCATCATCCTCTTGGCAAAAACAGCATTAGAAAATCTATCCCTTGAAATCGTATCGCATTAACAGTACCAAAATGAGCAAGGGATTCAAATTCTTGACCCATTAAATTGAGCAGTAGAAACCTCTGAATACCCTTGTCTGGAGCCGTGTTCCCCTCTTTGCATCTTAAGCCCTCCAATTGAAGTTGCCAGGAGGTAAAAACATTTTTCCAAAGATTTTTTTTATTTTAAATTGCTGCAACATAAAACCAAAATAATAAAACAGATTGACGATTATTTTTTTCCCTTTATTTTGTTGATTAATTGACCAATGATTTTGATCCAAAAACACAATCAGCTACATAATATGACTTAGTATGGTATTTTAATTAAGGTAACAATTCATCAGGTTTTTCCAAAATGTAAAAAAAAACTTTGGGACTCACAGGAAGTGTTCGACCTTAAATAATCAAACTGTCATTGCTGCTGCTGTGAGCTACTCCTTGATTCAAGTTGCATGTGACATTGGATAGGCGAGCTGCCTCTGTCTGTCCCCTCCATGCCAGCAGACTGTCATCAATATGCAGAAACAAAACTCTATTTCTGTATGAATATTATTGATGCATGTGTGGGTCTTATTGTGTGTGTGAGGTCTCTGTGCATATGTGTGTCAGTAATAGTTCGCAGGGAACCAGAGCGGGACTCGGGTTGTAATGCTGTTGAGTAACTCTTGAGACACTTTGCAGATTGTATAACAAACCTTTTTTCACTTCCTGTTTCTTCACAACTCACCTCCCCGTCTATAAATGGGATTACTTTCTGTAAATGATTGTTCTTCCCACCACTCATATTAGAACAAATATAGACACATCAAATATTGACTATTTTTTGTTTGTTTAAGTCATTATTACAATAATTTTGTATTATGTTTTACTTAAATGATAGCGGCGTAACACTAGCCGAAAAAGTAATACACCTGTAGTTCTGATCCAGGATCATAAGCCTGCATCTAGTGCTGTATGATGGTCTGTTTCATGTTGCGACAATTCTGACTCAGGATTTAGAGAATGTGTGTTCAGCTCACCTGAAGTTGACTTCATTCTTACCTCATCCCTTTGCTTTTCCAGCTTGAACCTTTGAGAATCGGCCCCAACTTTGTTCCAGAGGGGAATATCCCAATGTTTACTGGATAGATGAGACACAATTTTAACAATTATGTATGAACCCTAATGTATGTCTTTAGTGATCCTCTGACTTTTTATTCAGTGTCACCATTAAATTGACGTTTGTGGTTTTAAGTGAGTTTTCATGGTTGAAGTGAGGATTTCAGGAGATTCATGATTATAATAACCTTATGGAGGATGTGACTTTTAATATTGCTCCATGATCAGCGCAAAATGTCACGTTAGGCTGTTGCGTTGGTTTATGACCAAATGATATCTGCCAACACTAACACACACTCCCATCAGCCTCAGCAGTACATATTACAGTTTTGTGCTAATAAGCAAAAACTAAAATGATAACCTAACTTAGTAAATATTAAACCTGAATAAGAAACACTTTATTAATCCCTCGAGGGAAATTTCTTTCCCCACTGTGGAGTTTACACACACATTACACACACACGGAGGATATACATGCACAAGCAACGATGATATACAGTACATGCACAAACAACCACACACATGCAGGAGAGGTGGCAGAGCAGGGAGGCTGCCAGGTACCCGGCGCCAGCGAGCAGATTCAGGGCTCGGTGCCTTGCTCAAGGGCACTTCGGCAGTGGCTTAGGAGGAGAGCTGGCCATATGAGCAAGGCACCTAACCTCTATCTGCTCCCTTGGCGCCGGGTACCTGGCTGCCTCTCTGCTCTGCCACCTCTCCTCTGCATGTGGTTGTGTGTGCATGTATTTCCTCTGTGTTTGTGCATGTATATCCTCTGTTTGTTTAATGTGTGTCAACACAACAGAGTAGAGAAAGCAATTTCCCTGTAAGGGATTAATAAAAGTATGTCTTCTTCTTCTTCTTCTAACAGCTCGCTCCATTTTTTTTGGTCCAATCGGGACGTGAACCGGCGACCCTTAGGACCCAAGTCCAAGCCATTCCAGACTAAGCAACTGCCGCCCATCTTAACATCATAACATCAGCATGTCGGCATTGTTCTTGTAAGCATGTTCACATCAGATCTGAGCTAAAAGTGCTGCTGTGCCCTCTTAGAGTGGGTTATACTAGAAGATAAGCTGTTCCCACCTGCTAACCGGAAGGCCTCAGCATGTTAGCGTGTCATTGGGAGCATGTCAGGAGGCTGATTTTGCATTTAGGGCATATCCCCACTGTGCTTAAGTTATGCCTCGCAGAGCAACTACCATGGCTGTAGACTTCATTGGCTGTCTGCAAGTAGGATGACCAGGTGTCCCGCTTTGTGCGTGACTGCACAGCATTTTCATAATTTGTCCCACACATTTTGCCAATGTCCCGCATTTGATTGACAGTTGCCCATTTAAAACTCGGCTTTTATCCAAAGGTGTTAAGAAAACGAGAGAGGGCTCTCACCATTAGCTGTGTCAGATATCAATCAATCTAACTAAGCACATATCCCTAATAGTCCCAGTGGCTCTTTACTGATGTACTGTATACAAAAGTACAGGATAGATTGCAGGCCATCAACTTGTTATGGTTGCTTTGATACATTTGAAATGAATATATTTTCTGTACCTGGTCTATACAAAGGAGGTGAATCATTAATTGCATTAGAGACATTTTTTTTCTAATGCCTAAATCATTTTGAAATGATATTCTTTGCCTTTTTCACTGGCATCAACTACTCCAGTGTCTTTTGCCAGAACGCCTCAGCTAAAATATCCTTCATCAAAATCGTTGGGTCACCATTTTCAGCACCAAACTCTTCCATCTGCCCAGAGCTCTGACAACTTGGACCTGTTCCTTCAATAACAGGTTGTCTAACCCAAAGATCAAACATGAGTGTCGCAAAGCAAGTATGAAGCGTGATATGGAGGAGGACAGTGGGCAATGTATCCACAGTATGTCTCGCTCTGAATTCAGATACATGTTCTGTTTTTTCCACACCGCTGTGATAAACGTCAGTATTGCAAAAACAAGTTGTATAAGTTCTCACAATATAAGTTAAAAAACAATGGAGAATGATATGGTTTGTGAGACGTAGGCCTTTTTTTTTATCTCTTGCCTCGCTCAGGTGTGTAGTTATAGGTTGTATAGGAGTTGAGGAGGATGTGGTCACTGGGCAGACCTTATTTTGGGGTGAAAACTACAGTAAAGATTATTTTCCTTGATTAGGATCAAAGAATCTTTTTCAATATATATTTTCAGAGTAAGTCAAACTAGAAAAACATTATTAAAACAATAATTTAATTAAATGTGCACAAAGTTCTACAGTAGCACCTTCTGAGCTTAATGCTGTCATTTCCCATTATTCTAACATCACTTCAGTGTAAAATGTGCAGCTATTTCAGACATTCAGTTTATGATCTTGATAAATAATAAATGTTTTAGCTTTTTATAATAAATCATTGGCTTCTTAATTGAAAGATGGTTGTTGTTTTTTATTGCAGTCTTTTTTATCTTATATAAATGTGCATCAGCCTAACCTGGTTCATCACTCAACAACAAGCTGCTTTCATGGTTTGTTTGGCAGGCAGTGTGGTATGATTATCCTGTTGAGCGAGGTGCATCGGCTCACCCACTTCATGTTACATAACGCACAAGGAGCAGATTTATCCAAAAAGAATCTTGTCTATTCATTTCAGCGAGTTGCAAGTTAACCTACTGTCCTGATGTTTGCTTACATTTATGAACCGTGCAGCTGTTTAAGACGAGGTTCCGCACAGTGTTTGGATTTATGCATGGATGCCCATTTTCCTGTCTGGTGGGGAGTGCATGTCCTTTCCCCTCTCTCTCTCCCTCCCCTCAGGACAGTGCATTGTTATGTTAACCATATGGTGTGTGTCAGAAATGAATTCACGTCCCTGTTTGCCTGCCAGTTTTCTACTGATTCCTGTATGTGTTGTAATTTGCAGTTACATAGAAAGGTGACGCTTGTAATTACGCAACACCACATTTCAACATCTCTGTTGTCTCCACATGCTCTATCTGTCCTGTTGATAGAAATGGGCTTGGTTGCTCCTCTGCACAAGAGCATCTGACACCTACATGTGTACCAAGTGGAATTCACACCACACTTTCACTGGACACTTTGAAAGGATATGAAAAGGGTTTGTGTTTGTGTTCAGTGCCGACTCTGACTGAGCTCTGATCTGTCATTACCCTTCATATTCTCTCCTATTGCTACTAGCTGCTATCTCTATGTTTGAAGCTAATTTCATATTGCCCTAGACCAGGATACACACACATTTTTTATTTGCCAGTGAGTGTCTAATCCCCTCTTTCCATGCACGTTGTATTCTATCGTTTGCATCCCATTGTGTCTTAACACACAGGCTTGTGATGTACCTGCACACATTGGGACACATGCATCATGGTCCACATAACATTGAACATGTAAACCTGGAGGATTATAAAGTAAAAAAGATGAGGACCAAGTCATCCTTGACCCATGGTAAACACGTGGAATTTCAAGTTACCCTATTGTTAATGTTACTGTCACAGCAGAAAAAGTGGTTATGATAGATTTTTCAAGAAGGGTTACATCGGTTAAGTCTTGTTTCTATGGTTATCTTGCTTTCTAGCTTGTGTCGCTGCACCAGGTCAGCGGTAAGCAAAGTTGAGGTTGGCCGCACTGCTCCCTCCAGAGAAACACAATGGAAACGTTTACTGCGTGTCATGTGAATTCTGCTTGACTGTTGAAGTCGCTTGTTCAGAGTCTGCTGTTGACTAGACATTCTGCCCCAACAGATTCTCAACTCTGCATCCAACCCTCAGAAAGGATGGATGATATGTTGGACACCCTCTAAGTGCAATTGAACTCAGCTTAAAGTTAGTCTATGAGATGCTTATGTCACAGAGGTTTGAGAGTTTGCTATCTTAATATCTCAGAAATTGTTTCACAGCCTCTAATCATGAGTGCTCAGAGTGTTTTGCCTGTGTGTGCTTCTGTGCTTCCATTCATTTGTTGGCAAAGACACTCAAACCTTGTTAAGAGTTCAGGGCCTTCCCTCCCTAACAGCTGATTATCCAATTCATAATCTGCTCTTATCTAAACTCGCCAGCCCAGCTGCTGAGATCCCCATGACGACTGTGATACAGGTCCAACCTTCAGCAGGTCACACTGCCCAGTGGAAGGTTTTTACTCTTCTACCATTTGTCCATTACTCAGTCTTGCTTGTTTTGAGTGTGTATTTGTGTTTTTAGACTTTTGTATCTTTAATCTTCCCAAAGCTAATTTTAGAAACTTGACAATTATGGAGTTATTTGGAAGTGAGTTTAAAACAGGACACTGTCGGGAGAGAGAAACATTTCCTAATGGGCTTACATTGGAAAGAGAAATTGTTTTCTCTTCCGCCCATGCTCTTGCTTCCTGAGTCTTCAAGAGGAAGGAATTCCCTCTAATCCCAGTTACACACCCTACATCCCAACACACACGCAAACACACTCTCAGAAGCTGATTGCATGCCTTTACACAAGTTCTGTGCTGAGTTTAACAGTATTGCTAAGGTCCTGTAAAAAGGTTATATAAGGTGATCTGTAGTACTAATGATTTGACCTGTAAAAATGCAACATTTTGTCTTTTTCTAATCATCTCATCTACCAACAAATAATTTCCTTTTAACTTCCCATAACACTTATTTATGATTACTGGCATCTACTCTCACCTTCAAATTCAGCCCTTATAAAACAGGCTTCTTCCACATGGTGGAGTTTTAGTTTTTCAAGACCTTATATTCACCTTAGGGCATCATCAGTCAGCCCTTTAATCCAGGACACTTTCATCTAAATAATTCATCCCTCAACCATGTTTCCAACCTGTTGGTAAGACATTTACATCATCTGCTCTCTCTTGCTTTGCGGTTCTCTTCACTGTTGTCTCACAGTAGGATTAAACTAGAAGCTGCAGACTTGATCAAATGTCTTTGCTGTGTGATGATTTTCGCTGCCCTTTGTGGCATTTCTTTTTGTGTCTCTATTAGGGATGTCAAAGTGACTATGATAACAAGGCTTTACGCAGCGTGCTTATGAAGACTTATGAACACATTGATGCATCAATAATTATAATCCAATAATACATATTATTCAGAAATGTGCCTTTTAGCAAATAGAGTGCTTTTACTTTTGGTACTTTTAATGCAGCATTCTCACTTAAAAACAGAGTATTCTAACACTGTGGTTTTACTACTTTAAATATCTGAATGCTCACTCCCTCTGTAAGTACCCAGCAGTCCAGTTTCACTTGGCTGAACTCACCCCACCCTCCACACTACCCCACCCTAATCTGGGCCCCATGGCGCTCCATTCAAGCAGCCAGCAGATGCTATTCAGATGAATGAAACCAGCCCAAAGCTGTTGAGACTCACAGCTTGGGTCAGTGGAGGATGGGTGAGGAGGGTCTGCTGTGTGTGGCCACTGCACACACCCCCCAGTCCTTGTCTGACAATCAAGCCCTGCCAGATAATGCACAGCACCTTTTGGAAGAGGAGGTTTGGTGACATTTTGACAGATGAGTTTGCTGTTGGAAAGCATGCACCAAGAAGGGCAGTCGTTCCACTTAATGAAACACTTAAAGAAATAAAGGAAATGGATAAAAAATAAATAATAATAATAAAAAATAAATTAAATTAAATAATAATGTACATTTGTTTATGGATATATTATCCTTCTGCAAACGAACATTTTCAGTCTGCTGTTTCCAGTGCAGGATTTGCCAAAATTTTATGCAGAAACCCAACCAGTGTTGATGGCAAATGTGGTTGATTGGTATTTTCCATTTATGCTAAACTAACTAGCTGCCTGTTGGAGCTTCATATATGAAAGTTATATCAACATTCACGCAGCAACAAATCAAATAAGTGTATAAACCATTGCTTTAATGAAATATTCACTGACACTTATGCAGCCTCCACTCTACTTGAGTATTAGTCGTTGTGTAAAGATATACGTTTCTGAAATCTTACTGACAAACACTGCTACCCGACAGAGTGCAGGCCGCTGTGCACCATTACCTCTGACAGAGACCACATCTGTGTAGTCTCCACTCTGCTAATGAGGCATGGAGTTGTGATCATACCCTTACAGTTGATTGGCTGCTAATCAAAGTGTTATTCTTCAATTCTGGTATTGTTGTTCAGGTGTTCTTCCTTGTCTCACGTATTATCAAAAAATTAAATTAAATGCAATCGAAACTCCATTCTCTCTCCCACTTCCCTAAAGTAAGGAAATGTATTAGTTCTTATTCATTTCTTCTCTATTTTTCTTTGTACCTTGTTCTCTTCTCAGTCATGAAGGACTGACCATGCTTGGGCGTTTCCGAGTGACAAAAAGAGAAGCTCCATTTCTAATAACTGGACTCTTGTTTTGACAACATAAACTTTTCAATATTTGGACCCAAATCATGACAAAATCTGGAACTTTGACAGGCTCAAAACATACCATCAAATGCCCTTTATACACTGTGCTCCTCAATAAGGTCATACCTTGTAGTAAACCAAACGTGTAAAGAACAAAACATATTGCTTATTCAGATTCTGAGTTCAAAGTGTAGTTTGTCTGGTGCACATTCCTTCTTTAATTGCCTTTTCTTCCGTGACTGTAGAAAAAGGAAATCTGATCCTCTTGTGATCAGTTCTGAAATGATTTCTCACTGTAAAGCCTTTTCGTGCACATTTTCTATACAAGTCCATCTGTCTTTGAGCAGCTTCTCAGTATGTAAGAACCTGTGCGCGTGCATCTGTGTGAGTGTGTGTACGTGTGTGTCAGATGACCTATTGAAATTATTGCAGTGCAGTGTGCCTGTTACCAGGGCAACACAGGCTTCTCCGTCTTTTTCTCTGTCTCTCTGCCTCCCCTCCCCTTTCATTTCCCCCTCCGCACCAGAGCAGGGTCATGTGACCGCTCTGACGTCAACCTGGAGAGGCAGGCAGAGGAGCGAGTTAGTTTGTTGGCTTTCAGCAAACCTCCTGGTCAGACTCGGAGTCTCTGCTAGCCTGTCAGTCACCGTTAGCTCTGTCTCAGTCGCTCGGCCCTTCTTCTCCTCCCCCTCTGCTGTTCTTCCCCCCCCCCCTCTCTTTCTCTCTCTGTCTCTCTCTCTCTCGCTCTTGTTCTCATCTTCTGTTTCTCTGTGGTGATCTCCTTTCTTCGTGCCTGTTGCTCCTTCTTCTGCTGCTACAGCTGCTCCCACCAACTCAGTCTTGAGGGAAAGTGCTGGGTGATGGACTGCTGAACGGCTTGTACATTGCTGTAAAGTGAGGTAAGCTTCCTGTGTTTTCTCTCTGTGTGTGTTTTGTGTGCTTTAGCAGCTAATGGTTGCTTCCAGAGGGGGGGGGGGGGGACTTTTCACTTCATAAGTTTGAGTCACATTCTTGTGCAGAAAGGAAGTTGTCTTTTAGCCACAGTTCCCAGACAGAGAGAAAGGGAAGCTCAGTTTGGGAACTCTTTCTGTCCCCCTGAAATCATTTATCGAAACATAAGAGTCAAAGATAGGAAACTAATGTTTAAGCTTCCAAAGGGAGATCCCTGATTGTGATATAAGTTGCTTTCTTTCCCAGCCGATCGCTTTTCTGTGTGTGTGATATTAAAGATGGAGAAACAGTGTGAGTGTGTTATGAGTTGTGTAGCTGGAAGTGGTGGGCAGCTCCACATGGCTTTTCCTCTCAGAGCGTTGCTAATGTTAGAGGCAGTAGTGTGGGCTGCTGCTGGCTCTGTCTGCCAGAGAGTCAGTGGCTGGGGGGGGGGGGGGGCAGAGCAGCCCCCTTTGAGAGGATGGGAAGGCTCAGAGGTATGTACAGAAAATGTAACTTCTCATCTGTCATCTGGGTTTTTATATATGGTTTATAGATATTCAGAAATGGGCCTGGATAAGAGCATTTTTTTCAAGGAATTTTCTGAATAGCTTGACAACCCCCCCTCCCTATTGACCCACACACACTCTCACATGCACACACACCTCCCTGCGTGCCTCAAACAATGGCATGCCGGCCCACATTAGCCTAAATTGGATGGAGAGAAAGGGAAATGTGCATAACAAGTGGTCAGGACTTCTCTCTGAGACTTTATCTCTTCCTCTCCTTCCAGCCTCAGCAGTGCCTCCCTCCTCTGCTTAATGAAGTGGAGACCAGCCAAGAGCATGTAACAGGTCTTTGTCACTGCCTGAACTATCCTAGTCCCGGATATCTCCTGACTCCATTCACTTAAATGCTTAGGTGAGGACACAGATTTGCAGTTGCTGTTCTAATAATGGATTGACTATTTGGATCAGAGGTTTTCCTGACATAATACCTTTCATGCCGTATTTGAATAGACTTATTTTTATTTTAACGGTGCATAAGGTTAGCTTAATGTAGTTCCATAATGGACTTTAAGTAATTAGAGTAGAGATGATCCTTCACTTATCTCCTAAATGGTGAATACTCCTTTGTAGACTCTATCTTAATGTTCCATTTGGATCTCTTTTCTTTACTGAGAATCAAAGACAGATTAAAAGTACCATGGATTCTGACTCGCATTAGTCTTCAGGGTTTCTTCAGTGTTTTTCAGTCTGTGTAAAGCCGTTCCATGTGTCGTGTATGCCTGAGGGTTCATCATTCAGAAGTGTCTTCCTGTTGTGAAATGAGCTGCATAAATACCACACGAAGCCATTTTGAGTTCAGAGACAGAAACCGTCTGTCTCACAGAATAATACGTTTGTGTTTGTGCACAAGCACGTTGTTATCAAATGATCGTGTGATTGTTATGTGTGGGTTACGAGCTAGATGTGTTGGCAGCATCTACCCTGAAAAAACACACACACACACACACACACACACACACACACGCACGCATGCAGCTAGCAGCTTTATCTGACATCCTGCAGCAGTATATAATTCACTTGACGTGAGTATGTGTGAGTTAAATGTTTCTAGTTACATTTTAACTTTTAACTTATTTTAACTTAAACATATAACTTATTGTTATAATCCTGCTGGAGCTCAGTATTTAACCTACATTAGTTTAATTAAGCTTAAAAGAGAGTACATGTAGAGGTGATCTTATTGTTGTATTGCCATGATAGCGTCTTTATTCACTGTATATCAAAAATGTCTAAAGTCTGTTATGAGTACATTTCAGTTTAATTACTGTGTGTTTGATGTCATACCTATGAGATGTCAAAAGGTTAGCCTGGTCTGCACATGAGAGTTGGATCGGAGCAATGATCTATTGTGCAATCTGTAGAGTCTTTCCTTTTACATTCTCACACACACACACACACACACACACACACACACACACACACACACACACACACACACACACACACACACACACACACACACACACACACACACACACACTACACTACACTACACTACAACAGAGGTAATGGGATGCCTGAGTGGTATGATATGGTTACCATGATATGTGCTTATCTTGTTTACTGGCTTAATTCACACATAACACACAGGTGGGGCTTTTTCCAGATTGTGTTTCTGGGGGTGTTTAATCTCCAGGTCAGTTTCTCTTTATGAAGCTGGCATAACTACTTTAGTGATATTGATCTAATTTTTCAAGCACAACTATATTTATTTCACAGATCTGCATTACATAGGGCCAAGAACTGTCAAACAGCAAGGAGGAGCTCATCAAAGTTCAAACAACAACGTTACGGCAGCAAACTCATCTCATCCATCCTGCAAAAAGTAATAGTTAGCTTTTTGGATTTGCAGTTTTCTTTAAAGCCAACATAACAATTCCTGTCACGGACAACCTACCAATTACCCAAAAAAAAGCCAGTTGGCCAGGCTGCAGCGGGTTAGCACACATAATAAGAAAATAATCATCATTATTTGGCCCAACATTTTGTGCATCCTGGACTCGATTGCAGTGGCCATTCAATGTCCAGCATCGTGTGTTTCTGTGCGAAATATTGGAATCAAGTGTAACATGGGTTTTAAGTCCAATAAAATCACACAATGGAAAAAGAGGACTTGACTCCCTCCAAGTTCTATTCTGCCACAGATCCACAGATGTGTATCTGTTCAATGGTGATACACACAAGCTTAGCAGAAGCGTATGAGCCAGGGTTCTCTAACATCCTGTGTTGTACTTAAGAGAGACTCATATTACACTGGTGGAAACTAACTTGAAGGCAGTTTATGTAACTGATGATTTATGATGGAGGGAGACACAAACTAGGGAGAAGTGGAGAGAAAGAGTGAGAGAGATTCTCCGAGATAAGAGAAGAGACATACATTTTCAATGTTCTCCATTCACTCTGCAGCCAGCAGAAATGTGTGTGGCAGATCACGATCTAACGAGAGAAACCTTAAGACCTTAAAGAAAATGTCCTGTTTTGTGAAGCATATAGAATTTTAAGTGAAAATAGGTTTAGGGTGAAGCATACACACACACACACACACACACACACACACACACACACACACACACACACACACACATTTTTGGAAAGAGTATTATGGCCCCTGGCCTCAAACTGGGAACACAAACTTCACTGAAGAGAACTTGATGTTATAGTTGGGCAAAACATACTGAGCACACTGAGGTGAGAACCGAGAGATCTCCTGCATAGTTCTGCACATAAATATACATACAGCCCAGTTTTATTAGTTATAGGTATGTCTTTGAGTTAAATTATTATTATTAGTTTTTATTGTATTCTATAAACTACTGACAATTTCTCTCTGTGTTGGAATTCAACAGACACTGGAATGGCTGCCATACATGCAGAGATGAAGGTTTAAGAAACATTTGTCTCTTCATTTTTTACAGAGCGGTATATTAATATATGTATAGATAAATATATGTGTGCATATATATCTGTGTGTATATATGTGTATACTATATATATATATATATATATATATATATGTGAATTTTTTTTACTTTTGAGTTGATGAAATTAGAATTTGGATATTTTGTTACAACCATATATTTTGAGCTACATTTACAGCTGCGGAAAAAATACCACTCCAAATGTTTCTTAAATCTGTATCTCTACATGTATGGCAGCCATTCCAGTGTCTGTTGAATTCCAACACAGAGAAACATTGTCAGTAGTTTATAGAATACTATAAAATAATAATAATTTAACTCAAAGACATACCTATAAATAATAAAACAAGAGAAAAGGATAATGCTGAAGTGGTCTCTTAATCTTTTCCGCAGCTGTATATATATATATATAAAGATGGAGATGAAATTATTTGATTACCAATCAATTGTGAAAAGAATGAATAATTAGCAGAGTAGCCCCTCAAAGATATTGTCTTTTGTGAAAGCGGTCATCTCTGAGAGGAATAGCAGACAGACCCCGTAGTGGTGCGTTCGAGGGACAGATGGTCCTTCTAGCTCAACTCATTTTCCAAAAAGTATCCTTTATAAAGGGGTCATGGGTCATTCAACTGAAATCCAGCCCCGATGAGAAGGAATGCTTTGAGAGTTTGCCCCCGGTGAAAGGATAACCTTGGCCTATACTCTCCCATGCATTAGTTCAGGGGATCCATGGGAAACAGATGCTCTATTTTTAGCCACAGAGAGGAATCCACACACATTGTCATGTCATGCTGGACACAAGAGACAAAAGAAGGAGTTATTTCGCACTGAGCTGTCGCTTTTCAGCGTTTACTTGTTGGTGGTACTTTCCGCTGCCACAAAGCTCCCCTGCTGCTGTTACTGAGAATGATTTGAGTCACTACTCCACACGTCACGGCTCCCCGTCTGTGAATCAAAAGATTATCAAGATTATCAGTTTAACTACTAGGTAACTGAAGGCTAACAATTTATGTTCCTTAATTAGACAGAAACCTAATTGAAGTCCCCTCAGTTGTGATGATGATGTTATAATTTCCTTTAATATTAAATAGATAGTCATCATCCCAGTTGTAATAATACTGATCTTGTGCATTTGGTTTTCCTTAAACACTAACATGGTTGAAAGGAAGCACAATAGTCAAACAAACTTTCTTTAAGGCTACATTTAGTATACATATGTACTCACTGGGCCTAGATGTGTTTCTGCTATGTTAAGTAGAGCTCACAAGAAACTCCAGCATGGAACATCTTGTATTGCTCACGATAAAGCATGTGCATTATTCCCCTAAGAGGAGGGAGAGTCTCTGGGGTTGGTGTGTAAGGAGTAAGTAAGAGTGCTGTCCCTGAACTGTCACTTAAAATCACTTGAGTGCCGTTTCTCCTTGGAAAAGGCTTTTTGAAGCTGTGTATTTGTTGTTGTCAGAATGGAATATTGTATCATGAAGAGGGGATATTGTATGTACTCATTTTGTGGTGGCAGCTGTTCACAACACAGATGGAGATATTGTAAGCCCACACAGACTAGTGCTTGAATATCTTTTGCACATATGACAAATGCTATCCTTCAGTGTCTATAAAAAGGCTGTTACTCTGTGATCAGTTATCTACACAGTGCGGAGACTTCCTCTTAGGCCTTCAGTCATTCTAACTCTGACTGTGTTTATGAGCAGAGAGTTTGACTGATTGCTTTGTTATGAGGACCCAAGCCTGTTAGACTGTTCTATTCTTAAATCCTCAGTATATGGCAAGCATTATTCAGAAACCATTCTGCCAATGTCTTCTTCTGAAACACAGTCCTCTGGTGTCACATGCAACCCCACTGTGCTGAGGAATTTACAAGAAAGCAAGAGACACTTCAAGCAGTAAGGACTTGGCTATAAATGCAATTACTTTTGTATGGAATTAATATTTGATTACAGCAGCAAAACTAATTTTATTCTAATCCTAAAACTAATTATAGTTGCATAACTCAGCTCCCGATTCCAAATGTCCTCGTTTTAATTCTCCGAAACATTTTAGCTGTTCATCGCATCCCACTTCCCTGGGTTCATCCTGACCCCTGACCTCCACTGTGATGTAACTTCCATTCTGTTTGTTATTTTCCGTGATGTTATATCCTGTTTCTATATTTTCATCTTCCACAGGAAGCAGAGCATGCTTTGTTGCACCCCCAGGGGCATTCTTCAATCAGAACCATCTCCATGCTCAAGCTCTGCCCGAGTTTTTCCCCTTTCTCTTTTTCTAAAGTCTATCATAATGCATATACTGTTGGACATCATAGACCTTGTTTTTATTCTGAAGCACCCTTGCATTCCCCAGCTGCTCTTAACGTTGTTCAACAAACATGTTTTATCAGTAATAGTTCAGCTAAGGCAAATTTTACAGCCATCCCACTTCATGGTTCACAATGCTGATGGGAATGGATATCCAGCAGGTGTGATTGAGAGGAGGCAGTTTGTTTTTATGATCAGTTTAATGGAAAATTCACTTTGAACAAAGGCTAAGCATAACCAAAAACAGCAAGTAGATGTATGAAAGGTTTGAAGAAATGGAAAAGTTTTGCCTGGACATTGATATTTACTTCAGATGTATTCCATACCCAGACAGCAGCAGATATTAACCGGTTACCGTGTTAGAGTAATTGACTGTCCGCTGAACCCCTTCACTAAACACCAATATCCATTTATACGTAGAAACTGTTTGTTTCTCCATAGGACATCTGACTTCTTTTTTAAACCTGTGGAGTTGCCTCCTGCTGGCCATTAAAGGGAAGGCAGGTTTAAGGTATTTCTGCATTGGCTGTTCTGCCGCTTGGCAGACATATACTGTATCTGTCCTGATCTATTGGTATTGGGGAGGTTTTAAGCTTAGCATACCCAGCAAATGTTTTATATGATATAGCATTCCCTCCACCACACACAGAACTTAGTCCTCAGCCTTAAAGCATTTTCTCTGGTAAATTCTCTGTTAAAGCAGAGCAAAAAACATAATGGAGGGACACACCTCTGTTCTGGTTCCCTGTGTTGTAACCTGTAAGTAAGTCATTAAACCAATGATTTATTTATTGTTATATAATCTGTATTTAATACCTCTTACAAGGACTATAACACAGTTGTACAGCCACAGCGATGGGTCTCTGCACTGTGGCTGCAAAGATGAAATTACATAACCCTTAAGTTGATTATGAAAGGGATTTGTGGAAGTGTGTCATCTTCTGCTTCTCATTGGTTCACTCTTTTCTCCGGAATCAATAGGCCCAATATGTGTTTGCCTCCTCCTCCTCCTATC
Organism: Eleginops maclovinus; assembly: GCF_036324505.1. Taxonomy (NCBI): domain Eukaryota; kingdom Metazoa; phylum Chordata; class Actinopteri; order Perciformes; family Eleginopidae; genus Eleginops; species Eleginops maclovinus. The sequence continues at coordinate 26,483,469 of NC_086351.1, forward strand.
AGGTCTGTTACCATGGCAACCTACATGTAGTGAAGGCTAAGATGGCCATTTAAAAGTATAAGAGCTGAAAATATCGACCGTGGGCAGCATCAAGCTCACCAGCTTGCAACCCCAATCAATAGGAGAATGAGAAGCTGTGAGTCTGCTCTCAGCTGGGAGGAAGAGAAGGGGAGAGCTTGAGTGTCAGCTGAGAGGAATCAAGGAGACAGATCCTGCTGGCTTTAGTCCAAGTAGCACAAACTCATCTGCCCCTCTGGGTCAGCCTCTGTCCAGCTTGTGCCAGTGCCAGAGCATTGTGAGGAAGTGTGTGTGTGTGTGTGTGTGTGTGTGTGTGTGTGTGTGTGTGTGTGTGTGTGTGTGTGTGTGTGTGTGTGTGTGTGTGTGTGTGTGTGTGTGTGTGTGTGTGTGTGTGTGTGTCTACAAATTGTAGACTGATTTTAGCTTGGATATAGTTCCTTATTGTGTTTGAGCAAAGATGGTATGGGTCAATTTGTCTAGGTACACAAACATTATATGAATAATATATTAATTATTATTATTTTAACTTTGGCTGCAAAATTTGACAAAATAACCAATTGCAATTATTTTGACTGATATTGGATTTACAATATTAGAAGGAATAATAATTGTTGTCACATTATTAAGATTATCAGAAATATACAGCTGCGGAAAAAATGAAGAGACCACTTCAGCAGTATCAGTTTGTCTTATTTTATTAGTTATAGGTATGTCTTTGAGTTAAATGATTATTTTCTTTATTGTATTCTATAAACTACTGACAACATTTCTGTGTGTTGGAATTCAACAGAATCTGGAGTGGCTGCCATACATGTAGAGATACAGATTTAAGAAACCTATGGAGTGGTCTCTTCATTTTTTCCGGAGCTGTATATATTTAAATGGTTATGCGTGATTTTTTTATTTATGTAGAATACAAAATATAGCCCTGGATACCTTTTCCTTCAAAATGGAGTTTTCAGCCATAATTGTGGTGCTCTAGCTTAAATCTTTTAGGGGTTGTCCTGTAGGATGTAGGCTTTGTCTTTCTTATTTTAAATTCTATAGTGTTTCTACTGCATGTGGCATTCTCCTTCTCTGTCCTCCCCCATTTTTTTTCTTTTTTCTTAGTTACCCCTCTCAGTCCCTCTGTGTGGTTTTCATATTGTTCTAGGATCTCATACCAAACCACTTTGTGTTTCCATTGCAAACCAAGCATTGCTATTTGGGTTTCCATTCACAAATATTTTTCATTGAATAGGGAGATCAAGTAATTACTCTTAATACATTTATGATAAGGCACAAATAGAGCAAACAAAAGTGCATCCAAATATAAAAAAAACATTCTGTTATGCAGGGTACTCCAGGAAGTCAAAGGGAACTTTTCAAAATATTCTAATTCAACTCAATGTAGAACCTTGTTACGGTAGAGAAAATCAAATGTAGTTTGCCATTCAAAGTTTGAAGTGAAATCACAAGGCAGAGCTTGTTTACATCTAGTTCAGAATATTATTATTTGTATGTATCTTTCATGATTTGTTACTAGTGTAAGTACTAAGTTGTTAGCTCTATGTATCCTAAATAATTGATCAACTGGCTCTGATTATATACATATATCTCCCAATAAGGGTCCAAATCTTACAGATGATTTACCATACAAAGAATGATCTATCAAAAGATAACTTTGGTCAACTCTGTGTAAGTTTCTCATCCCCGAAGTTTACAATTTATTCCACACAATAGAAGCAAAGATATATTTATTATGTGAAGTTATATCCGTATAACTTCCGTTTGTTTGAGCTGTTGGATAGCTGTATTTAAAAAAAGTTATTTTCTGAAAACACCTTCATTCTGTTTTATTAATGTGGTCCGTCACAAAATTGGGTGACAGTATTTTTTTATTTGAAGTACGGAGATGCTTTTCTCTCTTTTTTTAAGTTAACCCTTTAACCCCAACAACTCCACACTGTTACTGGTGTTGTCCATCATAGACTCCTTCTCCACAGGAGTCTGCTGCAACTGCACATAAGCCCCTCTCACCATCCGAAACAGAACAGGTTCGGGAAAGCCGCAGATAAAACGGCTCTAAAGGATTAGAAGGACTCATTAGTTGTGTTCTTATGTGGTATTTTTTGAATGTGTAATCTTTTGTGCTTTTATTTTAGAAAGGATTGTGATGTTATTGCTATTTTTTGTTAAAGAGAATGTGGTTAGGGGTTGACATGTTAATATTATGATAGTGACCTCGGTTTAAGACATCCCAGAACTAGGTACTGTTGTTAGATCTTGTTGAAGCCTATCAATATCATGTTAAAGAAAGTATTTTTCCTCTCATAAACATTTATGCTCCTTTAAGAAACAGATTTAAATGCTTGTTCTATTGGCGTGGGATAAAAGCTTTCACTTGACTCAGTCTGGGTCAGTTGTAGTTAATAGCTTGATTATTATAATTGATTGATGTAAAAAGAATAGCTGGAAGTAGCTGCTTGAAATGATGGAAACATGCAGAGTAGACGGCTGAAACAATGAGAGCATTTTATATACACCCTGCATGAAAAGCATTTTTCAATAACTGAGTTAATACAATGGTTGATCACTGGTTGCTACTCACCTCACACACCTGCACCCACACACAGAGAGACACACAGCCCACAGCCTTCACTGTGTGTATTTGACTGTGAATAGTCTGTGTACCCATGAGTGTGTGTATGCAGCCTGCTCAGCCAGCAATCGCATCAATGGCTGTGAGGTTTTTGCCCAATGTTACTATGGTAACTGCACTGAAATGCCTCATACGAGAGTGAATTGTTCATGTGGAGGATGGAATGAAACAGGATGGAGAGTTATGGAAATAAGGTACAACCAAGGTTGAGGACTTTATGAATTTGATAGTAAAGAGACGGGAAGATTTGTGAGTAAGTAAGTGGGAGGGATGAAGGTCAGATGAAGAGTATGAAGACAGAAAAAGAGGAAATGTGTGACAGGTTAAAAAAGAGTATATGGATGTTGAAAAGGTTAAAATGGAGATAAAGGTTTTATAGTGTCCTGCTTCAGTCTCCTTTAATACCAGTGTATTGGAGCTGTCTCACAAAAGTTCATGCAGCAATCACTTGATTACAGTCCTCACTGCCTTTAATCGTGGAGAGCCTTCGTTTATTATCCACAGAGGAAGTGTGCGTGTGTGTGCGCGCGCGTGTGTGTGCGCGCGCGTGTGCTTGTGCGAGCAAAGTGGTTAGTGGTTTTAAGGTTCTCATAACCTGACCGTGAACCTGAGCCATGGAACCAGTGCTGCCCCATCTTTATTTAAATCTAAATCCCTCACCGTCCACTTCTGTCCACATGCTCCATTTGAATGACAATAATATTTGAATCGTTGTGCAGCTGGCTTTAAGGCAGGAAACATGAGTGGATGAGACACAAACAGTGGTGGCTTCTGCCTGTTCCGAACTACTTTGTGTGAAATGTCGGCCAATCCAGTACATATCCAAGTTATTTATGCCTTTTTTCAACTATAGCTGGAATTTGAAAGGAGTCTGGTGTGAGTCTATAAACATAAAGTCACACAAAGTAGTGAGGTCTATTTTTTTAAACTTCATTGAGTTACATAATGATTTGCTATGGGAGAACATATGGGTCATAATCTAGAATTAATGTCGTAATGGCCTTACATTACTTTCTTTGCCTACTTATGGAGTTTGTGCCTTGTAATTGAAAAGCATTTGGTGAAATAATACTAAAAGGAAAGTGGTGAGACAGGAAACACTCCAAAGCATCCTAAACTTCAAGACTAATTCATTCTGTCTGAATTGCCGGCAGAGGCTTGATCTTATGGCTGGACATTGCAGGTCGATCATCACATTCTTTTAGGTCTAAAAACATCTCCCCAAATGGATTGCTTTGAAAATTTCTACAGACAACCATGTTCCCCCATAAGAAGAGAACCTCTGGATTAGGGATCATTTGTCTTTACCACTAGATCCACCATTTCAATTATGAGTGAAAAGTGTCAACAAGTAGTCTATGGAATGCCATTCAAATGTGCTTCATAGTATGAGTTGTATTAACTCTGGTGATCCACATCGGTTCTTGTTCTGGATTAACCCAGTCGTTTGTAAGATCAAATACCCACAAACCTAATCCAATCAGTACATTGTGTTTAGCATGCTAACATGCTAAACTGAGATGGCGAACATTTTGCCTCCAAAACATCACCAGTTGTTAGGAGCATGTTGACAGTAGATGCCCCTGTGAGGACATTTTGCCACAGGTTCATAAACACTGATTACATTTTAAACGAGACCATGACAGCTTTCCCTCTTTGTTCACGTTGGATGTGTTTGGTCAATCTTCCCAATCGAGCAAATAGGCGCTTTTTCTTTTTTGTCTGGCAATAAATCCAGTGACATCTGACTCTGCTGCTGCTGTACAGCGCCAATGTCTGTCTAAGTAAAATGGTAAGTATTTTCATTTGCAAGAGTTTTTTGTTTGATAAATATGGAAACTGAAACGCAAAAATAAACTAAGTGGGATTAACTCTAGTTTTTTTTTTCAAAGCTAAACAACGGCAGGTGGAATGTTAAGTAAAGTCCATGTATGCCCAAAGCCATGGCTGTAGAATCTTAGTGAGTAAAAATATTTAGGCATATTTCCATGTGATGTTTGATTTTCTGGGTTATCTTCAACATGAGTTTTCCCTTTTGTAACTCTGATTCTAGTCTCCAGGTTATCTTGCTTTTATTGATATATGTGCAGCTTGTTCTTCAGTGTTATCTTCCTTTCACACCGTTTGAGCCGAGCTCAGTGTGGCTGTGCAAACAATAGTCTGTGGTAGAACAACAAAGTAGAGTGTCAAATATAATTAATCAAAAATCATTCTTCTACTCTTGTGTGCTCTCTCTCCTTGGTTATGGCTTTGTCCCACCCAGACTTCACATTTACCAGCCGGCTGATTATTTTACAGTCTTCTAGGGCACTCAAGCTTACCCACCAGGTTCTGAGAGTTTGACACTCTGATAAGTTATCCCTTCTCAAATATCCTTGCTCACACTGTGGAATTTACTCAGTAAAACTGAAAGCCTACCAACTTTATCTTTATGATTTCTTTATAGGTGTCAACTAGACACTGAAGTGACCGCCTTAAGGATGTGAGAAAGAAACGTTGAGCAGTCGTTGTCATTTCCTATGGTTGTATTCAAGGACTTTGCTACGTGGTTTGAGTACACAAGTGACTCATTTCCTGAGAGTTTTCCGAGTGAAGGCCATATCAGAACTAACAGAGCAAAGCTGCGATGTAGACATGCCAGACATAAATACATACAACCTAAACACAAGATAAAGTATGTTTGGGAAATACTGCATTCTGCAAACAGTTCTTATAATTGTATTTTGATTGCATAAAGTGTTATGGTAACACAGGCTAAAATAGGAGTATGACTATACTGCCATCCTCAAAAAGAGCATGGTTACTGTATGGAGAGCACAATGAGAGCAGAGCAGGCACTTCCTGTATGTGTCACCCAAAGGGCAGATAGACCACAGACTCAGAACCCTTCCAAGATGATCTCTGTAGAGACCAAGTGATTCATGTTAAATGAATAAAAAAGACATTATGGGATAAATATTCATGCAGGTGTATACCGAAAATGTTTTTACTATAGTTATAACATTGTGAAAGAACACTATGTTATTCTAATTGAAGAAGCACAGTTGCAAAAATGTAAATATGGGCTAGTGCAATATTCAAATCTCAGGAGGTGCAATATCTGTTGTTTGTTAAAGGTAAAACATGAGAAAATATATTTCTGAAGGAAGGATTGTGGAGGTGCAGAAAAGGTCTACAGATCGTACTCTGAAAACTTAAACCCAACTTTAAATATCTTTGTTTGTCACAGGTCATCATGAAACATCACTCATGAATCTTTCTTCAATGATGATAAGAACAGTTGTGCAAAAATGAGCATAAGCTAAACGAGAACAATGGATCTATCATTAAACAATTTAAAATGTCTCATCAAAGTGATTGTAATAAATACAGTAAACGTAACGTGTTAGTTGAGGTGCTTTATCACATGGAGATGGGCTGCATATAAAGCTCTGTCCTGTTCATAAAGACCTGCCCCACAAACACTGCTGCAGGGAGAGGATGAGTCATTTTTATCAAGAGGTTATGAATCTGAATGATGTTTGTTAAGAGGCTTACATATTAAGAGAGTTAAGAGTGTGTGTGGAGAGTTCATAGACTCATTAAACCTGTGTTGGACATATGGCATGTATGTGCTCAGAGTACACAGAGCTGTTTCCATGGAAAGTTCCAATGGTTTTTGAAATGTAATGTGATAAATGTAAAGTCTAAAAAGAAGGGTTGCTTATATTTTGGGTTCATACCTCGGTGACCCCCGTGTCCTTGGTTTAAACTGCTGGGTATGCTTACAAGGGTTCCATGCCTCAAAAACATCCCCTGACAATGGAACCACTGAGCTCCTCTACCACAGCAAAGTAGAACATAGATATGTTTCACGCTAGATATTTTTATTTTTTATTTATTGTTGTTCTCACGAGCATTGACCCTGGAGCCTGACAAACCTTTCCATTTACCATAGTTATAATCACGCAATAACAGAAATGTCAAAGAACGTATGATATATGTATCTGCTCAGATGACATGAATCCTCTCCTAAAACCAATCCCTCTTATCTCCTTCTCTCCCAGCTGTGAGCCGGTTGAGTGACAGGACCCACAGACATGGGGAAGCAGAACAGCAAGCTCCGCCCTGAGGTGATGCAGGACCTCCTGGAGAGCACCGACTTCACCGAGCATGAGATCCAGGAGTGGTACAAGGGCTTCCTGAGGGACTGCCCCAGTGGCAACCTCTCTATGGAGGAGTTCAAGAAGATCTACGGTAACTTCTTCCCCTACGGAGACGCTTCAAAGTTCGCCGAGCATGTCTTCCGCACATTCGATGCCAATGGCGATGGGACAATAGACTTTCGGGAGTTCATCATTGCATTGAGTGTGACGTCACGTGGAAAGCTGGAGCAGAAGTTGAAATGGGCGTTCAGTATGTACGACCTGGACGGAAACGGGTACATCAGCAAATCTGAGATGCTGGAGATTGTTCAGGTGAGTGTGCATATGGAGGCTGCAAGAGTTGGAAAAAATAACTAGTTGTTTTTCTGATGTTGCACTTGTGGTATTATTGACTTTATAACAGGAATTTATCATTTTTACAAAAATATATTAAATGATCGTTGCCTTTTTTTAAGATCGATAACAAAGAAATGTGTTTTCTTAACTCTGTAGATTACAATTGATAGCCCTGGATATTTAGAATACTGCACTAGTCCATACATCGATTTAAAGGTCCTCTATTTTGCAAAATTCACTTTTTGATGTCTCTTATTCATAAATATGTGTCCCCGGTGTGTTAGGAGACTCACAAAGTGTCAGAAAATACAACCCTCTCTCTTTTCCTCCCCCTATAATACATATAATGTCTCTGTTCTAGTGGTAAACTCTGAGAAGTGTTTCAGAGATAATGCTGGATGTGGTTTGGAACATAATATGGGGTTTAATCACGGCAGCGTTTAGCTGAGTTTCTCCGTTAGGAACTAAAGAGCCCAGAGTCTAACACACAAAAACAGGACAGATATGACGTTAACGGAAAGACAGTTTCTATCACATGTTGGCAGAACACTCACACCCACAGACACACAGCAACTGCTACATTAGCCGAGGCAGTGTTGTTATATTTGTATTGTAGGTAATGCCACTGTAACCATAACAAACTCATTATGAGAGTAGGAGAAACCGGGCTGGCATTTTAAGAATAGGAGGACAAACATCTTATAGTCCTGAAGGTGCAGATCTAACCAGTCTTGCTATTTAAATGATACAGTTAGATACAAAATAATATGTGCATAACTTTCCCAATGCAATCATTAGCAAGTTTTGTAAAGCCTATTTGTTTTTTCATATTGGCTAAAAGCTGCCTTTTGCAGGAGAGATGAGGGAAGGACGTTCATCGACCGTGTTAGCTCCGGATGTTAACCTGTTATTCATTATGTGATTGAACGTACATGGGATCTAAATGCCCTTTAGGCTGTCAGGGCATTCAGAGATTCTTTAAAGTCACATGAGCAATATGATTGTTTTAATGATTGTTAAGTGATCATAAATAGATCACACACACAAAAGTTAATATTGCATTAACCTATCGCATTTGAGTTCTGTTCATAGAAGCATTGCAGGCAGGTTACTTTTGGATTTGAACATGATTGAAATATCTGGAAGTTTTCTGGGGGGTGCAACAGGACACTTCTTACCTTTTTATAAAGAATTGAACAAACGAAAAGGCGAAGCGAGACATTTCCTTCACTGCAGCTTCTCATGAAAACACTTTTAAATGTGTGCATGCCCACGTTACAAAATAATCACCACAAACAAAGGCTTTTGCAGGCTGTAACACGGCGGTGTTGGGGTCTCAGGTCTGTGCCTCTGCCAACTCTGAGGAAGTGAAGATGACCACTGACAACATTTTGTCTGATGATAGTTTGGCCAGTCGCTAACTTTATGGGTTTTGGAAGATTTCTTGTTCATTCAGATCCACATTAGCATTCGGAGCAGGTTCCTTGGGGTGAAGACACTGAGCTGACAGCCTTTAGATGTGGAGTGTAGTCTCTATGAGTGACCCCATTCACATCACATGGAGTCAACCATCCATTGTTATTCTAAAAAAGATGAATTATATCCAGTCTCGTCAGATTTTCAGCTTTTTCTGTGTATATTATTTGTGTCTCTCCTTTAATACCTTCACAGCTCTGTATATTAATTAATGTTTTGAAAATGAATTGCTCTAAGTATACTCTGATTTCAAGCTAGGCACGGCCCATCCCAGAAAATCAATACTGCCTCCCTACCTCACCACAGCAGTGATTCAGACTGGAGCTTCCCATTAAGGCTGCTGCTGTTCCCAGGGTTGAAAGAATAGACAGCAGTGAGTCAGACGCTGTCTGGCTGTGTGCAGGGTTCATCAGTTTATGTGAATAAGAGGAAAGCGTGTGGAAAAGTTGGTCGTTGCCTTAATTAGTGAATGGTTGTGAGTGTACAAGTCATCCTTCACATATTTGTTAGTGTGGTGTTGTTGTTGTTGGTGTTGTTGTTGTAAATTAGCTGCCGTTTGTTAAGGGCTTCAAAATGTTGTTTTCTTCCACCATGCATGCAAAAAGCAGTGGAGAATTTCCAACTCTATTTTGATGGTGGCTTTTGAAATGAAGGAAACTGGAGCTCTGTGATTTACTCATTAAATAAGGCTGCAACCTTCTTATTTGTTGTGGTGTTCTTTTAGAATCCAGGGTCACTTAGTTTCTCTCTGTGCCTCGGGCCCACTCAGGAGCATTTATACCGACACACATTCAGTATCCATCCATCTTCATTCGGCTGGCTCTCTCACCTGGTTCAGAGCCAGCACCCTCTTCATATAAGGCCATCAGAAGAGAATCCTTTCCAAGTAGAGGAAGTAAGGACAGTACCTGCTTTCAGCCGGTGGATCTCATAGAGCTGAATCCTTCTATTTCCTGTTGCAAACACAGGGAGTGAGAAAAGGAAAATAAAACAAATTGACCAACATAATGAATGCAATATATTTTCCCCAAGCTTCAGTATTGTTAGTGATGTAGCACTAGTTCAGTTTAGGTTTAGGGAAATAAGAAAGTGATGAGCGTTATGCTAACATTATCTCAGTATGAGCTTTGCTGCAGGCGTGGCTCTAGGGACGGATACTGGGTTTAGAATTCATGGTCTCCAGATGAATCATACTGACTTTTGGTGATTGTTAAGTGATCATAAATAGATCTCACAGACAAAAGTTAACATAGAAGCATTGCCGGCATTATAATGGAAATCCATTCAACAATATGCTCAACCAGACACTCAGTATGTCCATGGTGACAGTCCAGAGATTGAAGGAGAGCGGTCAGAGGGAATCTTAATTAGTTTGCTGCCCTTAATCCAATAACAAAGCATCTTTTCCCATGTTGCTGACTGTAAATCTGTAAGATGTTAATGATGCTCAGGTAAAAAGGAATCTAGCATCTTCATTTGCCACCATATCTAATAACAAAAAACAAGAGCGCTCCTGCTGCCTTGCATGAGCTTTAGAGAACCCAGATAGTATGTTGGATACAACATGCCTGCAACAGCAAATGACACCTTCTTTCCCTGGGAGGGAACACCAGTGTTATTGTGACCAGCACTGGCAAATGCTTCACCCTTTCAATCCCCTGTCAGTGACCTCCATATTTTCACAAACCTCCATTTGCCGTAGTGAGTGAGAGCTGCTAGCTAATGGTCTCTCCTGCAGAGTGTGTAAACGCTGCCGATGCTCATAATTAGCCTTTCCGTGGGAGTAATTGAATGAGATGGATGGCAGCCAGTACGGCTCATCTTTTTCAAATAATGACAAAATCTCATGTCCGGGAGAAAATCAGAGCGTCTCAACCACTCACCAACAGCTGACCTCCGTCTACCTCTCCTCTGAGCAGACGGCACAGAGGGAAGCTCCCTGTCTCCTTTGGAGAGAGCATTCATACCATAGATTAATGAGACTGAACACAATAGCAGGTTAGATAAGTCGCCATGGGAAACCCATTCATCTTTTGTGTGAGGGTGAGGAGAGACTGTTCTTTCTGTGTGTGTGCTTATGAATGCAGGACCACTCGCATGGAGCAAATAAGTCCACAACTTTGACAACTTGACTTTCTTTCTTTTATGTCCTACTATCTTACATTTTGGGCATCAAAACTCCAAGGCGTGTAGAGGAAAGATCTTAATCATGTGACGATGCTTTTCTTATCCCTCTCATTCAAAAATGGCCACACATAACAGTCCTAGCTTTCTAGCTGGTTGTTTCTATCTTTCATGCGGCTCAGAATATTTCCAGTTGCATTAGAGACACTAAAAGCTCCCTGCTGAAGGAGTGTGTATCTTTGTTTTCCTTGCGGTAATCAGGATGCTGCTTGGACCCCTGAAGCTTGATTAAATCTGTCTTTAAATTGTAAAATCAACGTATGTGTAAAACAGATAATGGATCTATTGTTATATTTGTGAGAGAAATGCTGAGGACTCATAGGAGGGGAGAGGGGAGGATACACCAGCTGGCAGGGTGTCATGTGTGACGAAAGAAAAGATAGAAACATCTAACCTATAAAGAGGAAGGCTTCAGGCTGTGGATACAGGGGAAGATAGGATCAAACTTTAGTGCAGCAGCTCCTCTGTCCGGGCCTCACAGCGACGGCTGGTTTCTGAGCCGCCGCAGAGCTCTGCAAACACTGAGGCTGTTAGAGGATCAGGCTGCTGTTATTCTATGTTCTAACGGTTTTATCTCAATACTTACTGACTTCTTTAACCTCTGTGGCACTTACATCCAAACCAATTAGTCCCTAGATGACATAAATCTTTAAAAGAGTCTCTGATGTATCATTTGTGTGTTGTTAATTGGGCAAAGGTAAGAAGGAAGAAATTGATTTGCTCGAGACTATTACCAGTCTTATCAATAATGAGCTCCTTAGTAAAGATGGTCTTTTTCTGTTTGTTTTTACTCTTCATTCGGCAAGAAATAAATAATTTCACATAAGCTGTTTACAATTAGTTTCCCAGTGACAGTGTTATCTGTTTGTATACTGATTATTTTCTCATTGAACAAAGATCCTTAGTGCAGAATGAACCTTACAGAGTTAAGTGCAATCATCAAGAAAAATTCATATTTCCATATATACACCCTTTCTAAATTGTGCTCTTTATTATCTGTTAAGAGGATGTCATTGTGTACTACAATTTCTTGATATAATCCTAAAGCTTTCCTCCTCTGATCATCCGGTCTTGGTTGTCATGGTTTTTAATTGGATTTAGGATCTCTTCCACCTGGTTTCTCCCAATAGTGTTGTTCATTTGTCTTCATTGTGGAGCAAGGATGAATATAGCCTCAGGTGTTAGTCGGATTTAGTGTGTGTGTTCATGGTAATTAAGGAACATTTCTAATCAATGGAGGTCCATGGCTCCGATAAGCAGTGTGTGATGTGGGGATATTAAGGGCTGTGAACTCCAGATCATTTCACTTTTCATTAGTTGCTTTTCATTTTGGGATTTAGAAATGTAATCTTTTTCTCAGCGTTTCCCTGGATTAGACCAACAGATAAACCCCTCATGTGATAGTGGCTAAATGTATTAAACATCACAGCAGTTTGAAAGATGTTGATTAATGAGAGACCCTGGCCCGAACTGAGATGATGTCTGATATTAAGCGAGGTTCCTCAGCTCCACGGGGACCCAGGAACAGAGCCGCCCCACCACTGTGCATAAACAGCACCTATTTACAGCCCCCGTTGCACTGCAATCACAATCAGCCCCCTCTGTCCACACGTCAGCTCCCCTTCCCCTCCATCCTCCTCCTTATTGGAGACTCAGAGTGGGCTGCCAACCCCCCCGCAAAGCAACAGAGAGCAGAGGAGACACAACAGTGATTGTCTGTGAGGTGGGGGTATTTTCCCATGTTTGTCTCCACCCCCCCTACCTGAACGTGGACTCAAACAAAGAGGGAAGCAGTTTTTTCAGTCAGGAACAGGGACACAAAGACCGGAACCATGGCCGTCTCTTTCTTAGACTCCTTTTCTGATTCAATAAAAACACCACTGCATTGAACGCCCCCCCCAACAATACATATACATACAGTTGAGGAAAAAAGTATTTGATTCTCTGCCGATTTAGTTAATTTAACCACTTACAAAGAAATGAATGGTCTTTCATTTTTATGGTACGTTTATTCTAACAGTGAGAGACAGAATGTAAAAAGAAAATCCAGAAATGCACATTAAAGAAAAGATATAGATTGATTTGCGTGTAATTGTGGGAAATAAGTATTTGATCCCCTTGCAACCAACAAGAATTCTGGCTCCCACGGAGCGGTTAAATAAGTCCTCTCGCATTAAGAAAGTACTCCTGTTGTCAACACCTGTCCACAGTCAATAAATCAGATTACAACCCCTCCACCGAGGGCCAGACCAGAGACAGGTCTTGTGATCATGGTGGAACTAATGTCTAAGGACATCAGGGACAAGATTGTAGACCTGCACAAGACTGGAATAGAAGACAAGACCACCAGCAAGCAGCTTGGTGAGAAAGAGACAACTGGTTTGATTATTAGAAGATGGAAGAAGCACAAAATGACCATCAATCGCCCTCAATCTGGGGCTCCATGATCTAAGATCTGGCCTCGTGGGGAATCAATGATCATGAGAAAGGTGAGGGGTCAGCCAAGAACTACACAGGAGGGACTTGTTAATGATCTGAAGGCAGCTGGGACCCCAGTCACCAAGAAAACGATTGGTAACATCCTGCGCTGTAATGGATTAAAATCCTGCAGCGCCCGCAAGGTCCCCTGCTCAAGAAGGCACATGTACAGGCCATCTGGAGTCTGCCAGTGATCCTCTGAATGATTCAGAGAAGGCTTCTGAGAAGGTGATGTGGTCAGACGAGTCCAACATCAAGTCTTAACCATCAACTCTTAAGGTTGCCAGAAATACACCCAGAAAGTGAGAACAGTCCTCCAGATTGAACATGTCCTCTTGGGCAAATAACTCTCTCTCAAAGTGTGCACTTCTAGTGATCAAATGATCTTAATGCAGAGTGGTAGGGTCAGGTCCCCAGCGTTCCCAGTATAAAAAACATCAGTGTATCCATATGTCTCACTGGCTTGCTACCAGCTCCTATCGTTTTATTGGCAACCAAACAGAAACTGTTTACTTTGTCGATTGTACGGTGTAGTTTACAGCAGAGTTTTCCGGGCTGACAATTCAATAAAATAGAAAAAGATGTCCGGTTAATGCAGGATGTTCCACGTCGCTCAAGTAAATATTCTCTTCCAGCATCAGTGCTTGATAGTGTTTAACTCCTACTTGGTACTATTCACAACTTTTGCTACTGAAAAACCAAAACAGAGCAAGCCATGTGAGGAGGGCCGTGCCGTGCCGTGCCGTGCCGTGCCGTGCCGTGCCGTGCCGTGCCGTGCCGTGCCGTGCCGTGTTGTGCCGTGGATCTGAGCAGCAGACCTGATCCACACAGTTCAAGCAGAGATGGTGCACACCTGACATCACGTTTTATTCACCTTAACAACTCAAAAGAGCAGAGAAACAACAACGTGCAACGAACAAAGTGCTCTACAGTTTTCATTTAGGAATCCCATTTCTAAATAAGATTGATATTGAGATTAAAGGTTTGAAGAATGTCCCGTTTTAATGAACTGTTGAAAAGAGCAAAAGTATTTACAGAGGCAAAAGAAACGTTTGAAAAGAATAGCTTCAAAGATGAATGGGTACAGTCCTCAGTGAGGTCATCCGTTACCATACATTAAAGAATTCAATATCCATCGTTCAAAAATAACACCCGAGCATGCAGCAGCCCCCCCCCTCTGCAGTCAGCTGACAGTCCAGAGGAGGGAGATGGTGCTTCAGTGCCTTAAGCTCAAAAAATAAAGAGCTGAATCATATGGCCTCCTTTATGCTTCTTTGTAGGCAATCTACAAGATGGTGTCCTCTGTGATGAAGATGCCTGAGGACGAGTCGACACCTGAGAAGAGGACGGAGAAGATCTTCAGGCAGATGGACACCAACAGAGATGGTAGGCTAACATCCTCTTAACTTTAAATCCAAAGACTTTAAAATTCCCTTTAGCATTTCATCGGACACGCAAAAAAATCCTTTAAATAACCTGACGGAGTGGGTTGATCGATTAGTTTTAGAAAGTAAGACAGACTTTAAGCTTGCAAATGCATCGGACAGATAGTCGATGCCACAGACCTGTGGGGGGGGGGGGGGTGCTGTCTTAGTTTCTTCTTCTGAGAATCAGGACTAGTGAGCACCTCTTAGTCTGTCTGTCACAGAGAGGTGGAGAGGAGCCACCTCAGCACTGCCACCTGTTGTAGAGGAAACGTCATAACATTTTTAGAATGCACCCATTCAAGTGTTTCTGAAAAATCACAAGGAATCATAAATGATTCATTTTAAAATGTGGGTTTGTTATCTTCTCGCTCAAACCCCGAACTGGGTTGAATTTAGATGATATTACACCTAACTCTCCCTCCAGACTGACTGACCACGTGTGAGCTTATTTAATTGGTTCAGCACTTCGATGGCACTGACGGGCCTCACAGCAGGAGGTAGCTATAGAGCAGACAACACAAGGTGCGTCAGAGCAGCTTATCAGAGGACAGATCCAACAGGGACACGTGAATGGAAGAGCTAAAACACCCCATAATTCTGTCAGTGCCATACTTTCTGTCATTTGCTGCTATTCGAACAAAGTGTGTGTCTCAGTAGTGTTTGTTTACCGTGTTAACGTAAGGTCCTTCACTGAGTGCTGGTCTTGTGTGTATTCCAGGTAAGCTGTCTCTGGAGGAGTTTATCAAAGGAGCGAAGAGCGACCCCTCCATCGTGCGCCTGCTGCAGTGTGACCCCAGCAGCGCCGGACAGTTTTAACGCTGAGGCATCCACACGACCTGTGAGGCTCCCTCTTCCTCTGCAGCGCATCCGTTTATCAATGACTCGGCCCTGAAGTCTTATTAAAGACGTTTGGCACATGCCGTTGAGGTTAACAACTCTCACACAACTTGTGTTATCCAAACCATATGCTCTGTTTTTTTAAAACCATACTTTTTTACACACTTGTGCATAAGCAATGTTTGAGCATCAAAGCTGTTTGAGAGTTCAGATTTTTATATTGTTTATTTTCCTTTTTTGTTCAGTGTAAAGGCATGCAAGAGCAATGTTTTCTTTAAAGATACATGCTAACAAGGGCTGAGTATTTGACATAAAAATCATAAGGGTATGTAAAGGCAATGAAAGGCAGCGTGGAGCCAGTTGGAGCTCAGGCCGGTTTCAGAAAGTGCCTCAGTAGGAAGGCTGAGAGAAGTGGAGAGGTTCAACTCAGGGCCGTAGTGTTTCTCCTGCTTGGAGCCTGCCGCCGGAGGGAAGCTATTCTGAGGCAGCGTGCAGGATGTGGGAGGGGTCATCCTTCGTGTCACGGCTGTGTGACTGTTTCTGTTCTACGGGTGGATATGAGAGACTTTGTAGGAGCTGGAGGTGGCCTGAAGAAGATCTTATTTTTAAAGCCAACGTGTGTAGGATTTGTGAAAAACGTGTACTCTGAAAATATGAGATATGGATTCAACTCTTTCTGACACTTGCAGAGGTTAACTGTCAACATGCATTCCTTACATTTAGAGACTCTTAAATGGTGGTTCCAGCAGCAATTGATGAGTTTGGTAAGTTTGATAGTTCATAATGAATTAGTGGTTGAGACAGAAATATGATTCAGACAACTGGAGAGAAGTTAGCAGTGTGTGTTCTCTGTGAACAGCTGTTCCTGCGCTCACTGGCTGATCTAAATACAGAGAGCAAAACCCGGCTTCATGTAAATACACAGGTTATTGGAAATGTCCTTCACGGTTCTAGCATCATTGGGAAAAAGTGTTCACTCTCCTTTTGTTTCCTGGATAGATACGTTCATAAGATAGTTGTAGAGTGTGTCCTGTAGCATCAGAGCATCATTGATGACTGTTAGCCTTTGACCTTTCACATCCTTAATCCAAATCTGCAAAGTAACTAAAGGTTTTAAATAAATGTATTAGAGTAAAAGTATAGGATTCATATCAAGTACAAACAGACATGAAATGGAAATACTCAAGTAAAGTACCTCAAAATTGTACTAAAGTATACAGTACTTGAGTAAATGTTACTTCCCACCTCTGGTAGTACTTTTGGTGACTGTAAAGACCGTCATGGTGATATTGGCTGTCTGACTGAGCTCCCTCTCCCCGCAGTGCTTCTTTTGGTGAATCCAAATGCCCTTAACTCTCCACTCCGGAGCAGACTGATGATGAAGAATGACAAGCGGATGACGATGAAGAAGACAAGCCTTCAACATGCACTGAGGACATCAAAGACGGGCACAGGAGCCCAATTCTCCAGCTGACCCCTGAGCTGTTTATCCAAACCCTCCAGACCCCCACACCGACTAAACCTGATGACCCCCCTCCACCCCATCAGGTTACCACACCCCACTGATTGTAGTTCCCTCGGTCCTTCTATAGGCGCGTCCGAGTTTAAAGCAGGTCTACAGTAGGTTGTACATATACAGTATAAACTGGAGTGTCTGTATCAGTGTCTTTACTCTCTGTGCCCCACAAAGCCCACACACAGCCTCTGTCACTCTGTGTGTGTCATAGAGTGTGTGTGCATGAGACGAGAGAGGGAGAGATATAACGGTGTTGAACAGCAGGACATACTGTAGGTGAGATTATTGAATCTGCAGAGGACTTGTGAAGTTTGTCCTTCACTCAGAACGAGTACCGCTTTTAGTTTCCTCTTTTCTACTGTGAGAATGTGTACATGTGTTTGTGTATTTTGCAAACTTGATAGACTTTGTTTGATATTTTTGCGCTGGGACAGATTAACATGAACATGTAATATTATACTACTATGCATGTGTGCGCCTAATCAGTAGTTTGATTCTGCAAAGTCTCACTGAGGTGATGAAACACATCTCTTTATCCAACATCTGTTCCAGGTTTTCATATCAGCAAGAATCTGACTCCAGCCTAAGGAAAAAAGAAAACTAGTCTTTTAAAGTATTTGGATACAGTGTAGATATATTAAAGTGCACCTACATTTGAAAGAAATGTTGTGAAATAATACAAAAAGGTTATTTTATGAAGCTTTGCAGGATGTTGAGCATGCATACCAGTTTCTTTCTTTCTGCGACATGTGAAGAACTGAAACCCCTTCCTTGCGTTCACTTTTCGATGTTTTTAATGCTGCATGTTTAACAGTTGGCTGCAGGGATGCATAGACCCAACACCAAGTATGCATGTGACTTATGCGCATGTGTGTTTGACATATGTTTACGGATATCAGTGGCTAAAGGGCCAGCTGTGAGCTCGCTTCTGTATGTTAGTATCGTCACAGTGATGCCAGCAGCCAGTGTTATTGACAGCATACGGACCGCCACAGCTGACACGTGTCAGGGATCTCATGAATACCTTCATGGAGGGAACATAAAGATGCACTGCTAGATGGGGATGCTGGGAAATCTGAGCCTTTTTTCTTTTTAATTTGAGCTCAAAAATGAAATCATCACTCATACACACAGATGACCACGCATGGTCAAGCATAAATAAAAATGAATAATAAGTATAATATAGTCAGCCTTCCAAATAAAGAGAAAAAATCTCCTTGATGTTTGTAAGAAAGTTGAACTGGCATCAGTGTAACCCTGCCCTGAATGTACACCCCCCCCCACACACACACACACACACAGCCAAGCCGTTTCAGTTATTGCATTATTTTCCAATTAGAAAAGCTTTGAATGTTTTAATAACTGCTGGGGTTTTTTGTGAAGAAAAAAGATGTAGACAAACAAACCGAAAATCACAACTACTGCGATGACACTGTCTCTGTTGCTTTTATTGTATTTCTATGATTTTATGATGTGTTTTTTTTTTGTTTTTTTTGTTTTTTACAGCCAAGTCGGGTGTAACATTTCTGTAAAAACAAAATAGGATCTTGTGGTCAAGTGCCAATTAAAAACAAAACAGTATTGTATACATTTATACTGTACAAATGTTATCTGTTGAACAAATTGTTTGTAATTGTTGCATTTTGTAGGTTTTGTATGGTATCCTGTATTTAGTGACTGCAGTTTTGGAACACAGGATTGTTTTTGGTCAACTTTAAAAAGCAAGAATTAAATTTACATTTTATTGTGTGCAAGCAGTAATGTGGTGTGTGCTTATTTGCAATACAGCGGTTTCCGCGGCAACATGGATATAGTTCACGCTATAGAAGACATACTGTGGTATTATAGCTCATCTAGAATTTTTATATTTTGCTACGGTTCATGTTTTAGTTGTTCCAAAACATGCTACCAGGTCACTGCATTTTTTATTTGGATTATTATCACGGAAACCCAAAGAACGGCTGAGCTGACGGAGTATCAGAACTTTTCAGGAGTTCGGCCGTGATCTAAAGTAATGCAGTACATCAGTGTTCAGTGAAGCGTAATGAGGGAGATGACTGTGAGCCGCCACACCGATCCTGCTCTGAGAGGAACACTGTGTGATGACTCCTGCAGCAGGACATTGAATGTTTCGTTAATCTCTCTTTCTTCTGGAAGAGAAACTGAGAGCTTTACCCTGACCCTCTGACTCAGTACAATGTCACCACTCCTTGGCCTCGTATTAAAGTGTAACTAACGTTTTTTGTTTGTCTTTAAGAGTTCTTTATCAAGCCAGGCCAGTGCGTGTGGTCACATCTTCCTAGGATAGAGCCGGACCTATAGATCTGCATTAACAGATAGATAAAATGAACCTTTATTAATGAGTTTAAGCAGCAACAGAAAGTAAAACATTACAGATTCACACAAGGGTCATATCATTAAAATGATATACAGGTAACTGTTAAAACAAACACTTGGAACAAAAAATTAATTAAATGAATTTATATTCATTTTGGAGTCCAGGTTGAACATTCAGCTAAGTTTAAGTATACCTCCTAAATGTAAAAAAAAAACAGTTTTAAAAACCATCAATCCATGTGTGTCTCTGAATGAGCCGTAGCCGTGTTTAATTGGAGAAAGTTCTGACTCATCCAGTCATTGACTTGTTCAATGCACTTACTCAGTGTTTGAATTGGAGCATAGTCTCCCGCTGAAATGGTTATGTCCATTTGTGTCTGATCTGAACCCAGAATCCAAACCGACTGCTGAGGGAAGCCCCCATCACTTAGGGGCTGCAGAGCCCAGCAGCTGACAGCAGGGAAGGTGCATGACAAAAGAAGACATAACTGAAGAACCGTTTGTCACAAAGTAAGAAAGCGACCCAGCTTGGATGTTGGAAAAGATTTGTAGTGGTGCGATGAGAGGAATATGGAGAGCCTGTGTGTGGAGCAAATCCAACAACTGCATACGCCTTAAGAAACACTGTCCCTGCAGTGAAGTATGCTGGGGGCTGCATTACTTGTGTTCTATCCATCATACGGAGTGATGTGCGCTAATCTTCGTACCAGGGGAGCACAGGTTCGATTCCCACTGCAGTCAGCAGGTCGTTGTGTATGTAACAAATGACATGAATTGTAATATAAACATTGGAGAGGTGTTGTAATACGTTTACTGTCAAATTTGAATCTAAGCAGCTTTATTCATACCAGCAGATACAGACTTGGACGAAA
The DNA here is from genome assembly GCF_036324505.1 of Eleginops maclovinus. Classification (NCBI taxonomy): domain Eukaryota; kingdom Metazoa; phylum Chordata; class Actinopteri; order Perciformes; family Eleginopidae; genus Eleginops; species Eleginops maclovinus. The sequence goes on from NC_086351.1 coordinate 26,503,736, forward strand.
TTGTTGGTACCCTTCCATTAAAGAAAGAAAAACCCACAATGGTCACTGAAATAACTTGAAACTGACAAAAGTAATAATAAATAAAAATGTATTGAAAAATAACGAATGAAAATCAGACATTGCTTTTGAATTGTGGTTCAACAGAATCATTTAAAAAAACAAAATACTGAAACTGGCCTAGACAAAAATGACCACAGGGTCAAGTTAAACTAAGGTGTGTCCTGTATTTCCTGTATTTCATCACAGTGTCTTCAGACTTGTAATCAGTCAGTCTGTCTATTTAAAGGGTGAACAGTAGTCACTGTGCTGTTTAGTATCATGGTGTGTACCACACTGAACATGGAGCACAGAAAGCTAAGGAGAGAGTTGTCTCAGGATATTAGAAAGAAAAGTATAGACAAGCATGTTCAAGGCAAAGGCTATAAGACCATTTCCAAGCAGCTTGATGCTCCTGTGACTACGGTTTCACATATTATTCAGAAGTTTAAGGTCCGTGGGACTGTAGCCAACCTCCCTGGACGAGGCCGCAAAGAGGAAAATGTATGACATATTGAAGAGACTGATAATACGAATGGTAACCAAAAAACCCAGAACAATTTCCAGAGAGATTAGAGGTGAACTCCAAGGTCAAGGTACGTCAGTGTCAGATCGCACCATCCGCCAAGGAGGACACCACTGTTGAATGCAAATCATAAAAAAGCGAGACTGGAATTTGTCACAATGCATGTCCATTTACAGCTTTCATAAAGTGTGCCATATTAAATATTTACAACGATTTAAAAAAAAAAGCAGGACAAGAGGCTGCATATAAAATAATGTTTATTGACTCGTTTAAAAGACTTTATGTTGCATGAAGCAAATGAAGGATGCTAATAGGACACAATGAATCAGGTGTAAACTCTCGGTGTCAGGCTCTGATATTTGCCGGGGCCTCAGAGAAAGATTGTGTAAATGGAGGGAGCAGTTAAGTCCCCGATTATGTCATAAACACTAATGAGCACAGTCTCTCTTCGGCAGGAGGAAAAACAATAAACAAGGGAAGCAAAACAGTTTAACAGCATCCTGGAGACTCGCTGTCCTGTTCCAACGTCGCCACAACCTCTCTCTAGGAACACTGGGATTTCACATGCACTTCTGAGCAACAGTTATGACCAATCAATAAAAAATAGACCACCAAGAAAAAAAGAGAAATTCACTTTTAACTTGTCAAAAGGACTTTATAGTTAATAAAAAATTAAAAAACAATATACATACAAAACATTGTGCCATTAACTGAAACGGTTAAGTTCCAGAAAACGATGCCTTTCATACTTCTGATCGAGTCATTGAAAAGCTTTCAGCACTAGAGGTGACGAGGAGAATGACTGGAGAGGAAGCAGACGCTGCTGTAGATCGCTGTGAGACCGTCTTCCTCGTGTCAAACACTGCAGGGCGGAGGGCTGCTCTGTGGGTCCTCCTGTCTCTGTGCATAAGTATTTTAGTTAAACAAGTGGTGAGAACAAATCGGAAATATTTCCTCCCTCAACCTGGTCGCTTCTGTTTGTGATGCTGATGTAAGACCTTGTACAGCGGGTGGTGTATGAGCGCCTGCTGCAGAGGGGAGGAGTTTAGCTACATGTTGCTGCTAAGCTAATACTGCTAGCACAATACCCTTTGCATGGATAATGCACCCCCCCTACCCCTTCATTCACGGTGAATTTGGTGCTGTGGCTAACAACCCTCAGATTTCAGACAGAGTGACGCGTAAGGACTCCGCAGAGCTCTCAACAGCCAGGATGAAGGTGTCCTCGTTGGAGTAGTGCTGGATCATGTTGTCGTCCATGTTCACCAGGATCCTGAGCGACAGGAAACACATCACAGAGGGCCCCGTTACTTTGAGGCAAACTCTGCAGTGAACAGCGCTTCATCTGCATATCTATTTCATTTGGTCCTGTAGATGGTAATGTTGGTCTGTAGGTTGGTGCTTGAAATATGTCAATCATTTTTTATTGGATTGCCATTCAAATACGCTAACAAAATCATGGAACCCAGGGGGTGGATCTTTCAACTCTGATGACCCCCAGCCACTGTTTCATAGATGTTTTGTGAACTTCCTCAACAACTCTTTGATCCCACGCTGAAGCTCTTCGTTGTGGTTTAATGTGAAACGACAGCACGAGGAAGCGTCTTGAAAACAGAAACTTTGTTCATCCCTCAGGATGATTCAAATAGTCATGGTAAAACTACTTTGGTTTGGAACAAATATCACTACAGCAATCAAATACTGTACGTAAATGCAGGTTGAGGTACATGACCTGGGACTACGTCAATGCTCCTCTGCAGTTCAGAAGGAAATCGATTTTTTTTTTTACTTTTATAAATGAAACATGTTACCAGGGAGTATAAAATGTAAACCAAAAAGTAATTATTGCATCGAAACTCATTTATGGGCCATTGTGTATAATGAGTAGGTTTTTTATTTTAATATATTTTTAAGGTAAACATTTGTACTTTAATTTGAGTTCAATTGAATGTTTAATGCAGTACTTTTACTTGTAACAGAGCATATTTGCACCAGGGCCAGCTATTGTTATTGGTTATGTTCCCATCACTTTTTAAGTAATAAAATGTACAGATCTTTTGCACACGGGTGCATTGGACCCCCTAGATCTAGTATCTATACGCTCAAAGTGCACCAGATTGAAGCATTTTACGTTTAAACATTTGTTCCTGGGGGGGCATACCCTTGGACCCCCATAGAGGATGTGACCCCTGATCTACAGCATTGTAATACTTCTACTTATCTTGTCTTTTAATTATAATATCCAGCTGCATTATAAACTAAACTAACGACATGCCATCATCCTCAGCTTCACTTTGTATTTAGTGCTACTTAGGAAATGTTAGCTAACAAAGAAAGCTAAGATCGAGAACACGTTCAACATTATGACTGCTTGTTAATATTAGCTCACTCACCCTTTTTTGCTTTTTTGGTAAACTCTGGCCATCTTGTCAACAGGTAGTGCGTATTTCTCAGAGATCTGAGAAACAATAAAAACAAAATGTTAAAGCACCATGAGGCCCTCCCTGTGTATCACCATCTAAATGCATTGATGATCTGGAGCACAATGGATTCCGTTATCCAGACTATGTTCCGTTATCCAGACTAAAGCAGCAGTTAATCGTCTCACTAATACTCACAGCCTCCGTCAGGGCGTTCAGGGTCGGGGAGCGCAGCATCAAGGCATCAAACACCTCATCACACTCCTTCCTCACATACAGCAGGACTGAAAAGTCATGAATAAACAGAGCATAATAACTTTTCATTCAGACACAAAAAGAGGAGGAGGGAGGGCAACATTTACACACCTCTCCTCTCCAGATCCACTTTGGACTTCTTAGGCTGAGGCACACGGACATCTTCCTCAGCAACACATGCCATCCTCTTCATGGGAGTACTACACACACACACACACACACACACACACACACACACACACACACACACACACACACACACACACACACACACACACACACACACACACACACACACACACACACACACACACACACACACACACACAGTTATTTAAGATGTCTTTGCATGCAAACCCCAAAGATCATCAAACCAGAAGTGTGAAAAGAACAGTAGATATGATTCTCACCCATCTCTGTTCTCTTCTTCACTTTTAAAAGCAAACACCTGCACAGGGAGTTAAAGAGGATATATTCTGCTGATGTTCAGGTTCAAATAGTGTGTGTGTGTGTGTGTGTGTGTGTGTGTGTGTGTGTGTGTGTGTGTGTGTGTGTGTGTGTGTGTGTGTGTGTGTGTGTGTGTGTGTGTGTCTCACCTGTCCAGCTCTCTGCAGGTTTCCAAAGTGCACGTCAGGAATGAAGAGCACAGGCTGGGAGTCCAGGTCTAGCATGGCTTTAAACAGGGTGCTGTCCGCCGTCTGGAATGGGGGGGTATGCCCTGAGCTGCGATTTTTCCCTATTCAGAGAGAGTGTGAACTCGCATATGTTGCCAGGCAACCATTCAAATGACAGTACCAAATGTGGTTACCCTTCATCTTCTTCCTGAGCTGCTTCTTCTCTTCATCACGAAGCTTCCTCTCAGCGCCCTGCAAAAAGCACGAGGGACAGAATGTGAGAAGAGGCTCTCAGAGTCCAGAGGGGGGGGGGGGGTCACAGGGACCACAGCTCACCTTGTCACAGAAGACCTTGATCTGAGCGAAGGCCCTGTGGATTGGCCTGCTGCTGCAGCTGGTGTAGCTGTAGCTGTCCATCTGGATGATCAGAGGCATGCCCTTCACTCCCTTCTGCGACGAGAAGTCTGTGCTCAGACAGTTCACTGAGATAAACACCTGGGGGGGGGGCAGAGATGCAGAACATAGGTCAGCTCCTGGAGGGATCTGTACAGATAGGGAGGGACATCGCTGACTCCTCCCAGCAGATCAATCTGCAGAGGAAAAGATTGTCGTGCAGCTCAACTATTTTTAAGTATATATACACCAAACTTAATAACATTATGTTTCATATATTTGAGAAATTTCATATCATAAAATTGTACACATTCATTTATTCATTCATAACATCTATCCATACATGTAAGATTAAATATCAATCAAATACTTAATCAATCACAGAGGGAGACTGGGATTGGTTACGGATACAACATATTAAAATAACATTCATTAATCTTTGTTTGTAATACGTTGAAGTAAAAGTCAGGTAAGTCTCAATATACAGTATTTATGAATGTATACATCATAGTTTTAAATAAATCTAATAGAAAACCACAAATATTAAAACTACTGTATATTAAATGATACAACCTGTTGGTATAATATAATGGATGAGCAGTTGAGTTAGTTAGCTAGAGTAATTGTACATTGATAATAAATTATTTCTGATTCTGATAATATGCAGTTATAGTTTGCTGAAAGTAATGCAGATTGAACTGAGCTGGTCGTGTGCAGCTTTTAAGTATTATCTATGAAATATCTGTGTAACATGACCTCATAATCTATGACGCAGTCCGGCATCAAATAGTGAGCTAAGTAACTTTGCAAACAGAACAATGGTAAGTGAAGCGACACCTTGATACAAGCTACACTACAGGACACACAATAGAGGGATAATACTTATAGGTAGAGAATATATCAAATATATAATACAGAAACACAGTGAGTCTAAAGACTAATCCACTACCTTTTTCTTCAAAACAACCCCGAGTCAGTTAAAGCCAGCCCTGCTCCCTCTGTTGGCCAAAACATGGCATCGCACATGAGGGAACAGATTCCTGTGATTCATGAGGAGGCCGGATGACTTTCCAGTTCCAAACAGGAACAACATTAGATTCCTCATGTCGGCTCACCAGCAGTTTCCCACTGCGCATCAACCACATCGTGCCATGACCTGCAGAGGTGAGGGCTGGGAAGGCCTGCAGCACAAAGAGCCTCCACACACCTCCACAAACACACATTTCATCAAACACACACCTCCACAAACACACACCTCCACGAATACAAATCTTATCAAACACACACCTCCACAGACCCAATCCATCTCAGTTTCTCCAGAGAGACTGGACGTGTTGCTGCATGTGAATGTGTGTGTATGTGTGTGTGTGTGTGTGTGTGTGTGTGTGTGTGTGTGTGTGTGTGTGTGTGTGTGTGTGTGTGTGTGTGAGAGGCCTGTAGTACTGCATGTGTGAGCTATCGAATACCTTCCTAAAAAAAGAATGGTTCTGATAAGTGGCTGTTCAGTGCCATCCGCTCAACCTGGCACAAACAAACAAAAACAAAAAACAGACTCATACAGCAGGAAGCAGCTCTGCTCCCCTACCAACACATTTCACACTCCAATAAAATGATGATGGTGAATGTTGCTCAGCAACAGCAGAGACATGACAAAACAAAACTGATCATTTGCAACAAAAATACCAGTTCTGTTCGTCATCAGAGACTGATTAGACATCATTCTGTTAGGAAACCCGAATTCAGAGAGAACTGTGGCAGAGACATGAGCCACAGACCGACTCTCTGAACCTCCCACCCTCCTGTTCCAAGCAGGCCCTGCTCTTTGTTTTGGACAGAGCCACTTACACGATCAACCACAACATTAGGACCCCCTGCCTAATATTGTGTAGGTCGAGGCCTGGACTCCACTAGACCTCTGAAGGTGTGCTGTTGTCTCTGACTCGACTAGATTTTAGCAGCAGATCCTTTAAGACCTGTTAGTTGGGAGGTGGGGACTCCATGGATCCGTCTCGTTCATCCAGCACATCCCACAGATGCTCGATGGATTGAGACCTTGCTGTGTTCCTCAAACCATTCCTGAAGCATCTCTGCAGTGTGGCAGGGAAAATGATCCTGCTGAGAGAGGCCACTGCCCTTAGGGAACACAGACTCCATGAAGGGGTTAGCATGAGCACCCTGACTGGTTTGGTGCTGGGTCAGCCTTCACTCCCTACGTGCATCAATGAGCCTTGGCCGCCAATGACCCTGTCACTGTTTCACCGGTTTTCCTTCCCTGGAAAAACTTCTGTTAGGTACTGACCACAGCAGACCGGGAACCCCCCACAAGAGCAGCAGTTTTGGAGATGCTTTGACCCTGTCGTTTAGCCATCACAATTTGGCCCTTGTCAAAGTCGCTCACATCCTGACCTTTGCCCATTTTTCCTGCTTCCAACACATCAACTTTGAGCATAAAATGTTCTCTTGCTGCCTGAAGTTGCTTTTCATCTACACAAGGTCTACAATACATTTAAAGGAACAGAGCTTTGCTGCTGTCAGGTGTAGAATGCAGAAAGTCTGTTCTTTCTACAGCTCGATGCTGGATCTTGATCATACCAGAGCCTAAACACACTAAAAACAATGAGAGTGAGGGTTTATGCCAAACAGTAAAAATGTATCCACAAACCCACAAGTAAATAAGGCTATTTGTGAAGTTCAGCCCAAAACACCCGAAGGGTGGGCGGATGCTGTGTGAGTGTGTGCTTACATGTTGTAAGCCTGTCCCAGTCTTTATTAAAATGATGATGATGGGGGAATCCAAATAGATCATTTCAGGGTCTATTGCAGTGTCTGGGATTTTGATCTTCCCAAGAGAAAGCAAGAGAAGCTCCCTCTGAAACCCCCCAGCATTAGGCTCCTCTGATAGTCTGCAGTTTCATGGAGCAATCTCCAGTAGGCTCTGAGTGTGTACTTACACACAGAGAACAAAACCAACTTGTCAAGTGCCTTAGTGCATGTGAGAGTAAATAAAATAATAAATAGTGAAAGCAATTGTATTTGAAATATGTCGCTTGTAGATCAATCATTTCTTGCTTTGATTTTACTGCACCTTACCCTATACTTCTGTTCCTTTTACCTTAGCTTCTTCACTGACATCCCATGTGAAAGAGACAGCGTTGTAGGCAATTTCTTCCACGTTCCCAATCGTGCTGAAGCTCTCCTTGTAGTCAGCTGAAGAGTGAAGAACAGGGAGAACTGTTTCAGTGATGTTGGACTCATCGACACCAAAACCAGGCAGTTCTCTCGGCAAACACTTCAAACATAAACATTTCCTTTTTCTTTTGCATACTGGTTTCAGTTAGAGTTTAAAAAGATCATAGTTCCCTCGCCAATCTTTTTTTGAATAGTTGTGAATCTAAACTTTAATATCTAAAAATAATAGAGGCTGAAGGCACCATAGTGAAGCTCTATAGAACAGCTAACACTTAGCATCTTCTTGCTCTCTTGATTTCCACAGGTGGATGCATCGATAGTGAGATTTCTGCGGCCCAAACGCAGGTTCAATCTACCACGAGACGACAGAACGCCACTAGTCTTTGGTCCGAATGGAGCTAAAGCATATTATGGTATACCTGCAGTTCTGTAGGGAAAATATTATATTATTGTTTTATTTTTTGTAGCTGATATGGGGGAACTTGTTATACTTTTTGGCAGCTTAGACAAGTGGTTCCTACCCTGGAGATCTGCCTCTCTAAAAGGTCACAAAACCAGTCGGAGGGAATGGAAAGAATAAAAAAGAACGATTCCATATTTGCAAATAAGGCATTTTGTATCTTCACTGGCTGCGTCTTTTTCTCTTAACCTCCTTGGCAATGACGCAGAAAAGTTTATCTTAGAGCACCAAAATGGAAAGCATTTTATATCATCATTCTATTCAATCCTCGGTTCTGCTGGCACATAAGAAATGCCAAATATTTCCCGTAAATGGGAGATTGATTTGGGCACTGAATATATTGAAGATGATTGGCAGGCATCTATAAACTTAATCCGAACCACGTTTATATGTAATAGGCTGAGGGAAACCCAGTATAAAATTCTTCATAGACTGCATATTACTCCTGTCACCTTACATAAAATGGACCGTTCTATTTCCCCTTTGTGTGTTACTGTAAGTGCCATTCTAAGAGGGGGACATTTCCACTGTGATTCCAGCTGTGGTTCAGCTTCTGTTGACTGGTTACCCTGAATTCACACATTGTGGACTGAAATACTGTTCCTCATATTGATTGATATTCCAGCATGTGTCTACATACATTTTATTTACCCTATCTTGTCTATCTATAGGTATTATTGTGATTATGTTAATGAGGATATTTATTATTAATATTATTCAATGTTGTCTAATTGTGGTTGTGGATGTGCCGTTTGGTTGTCTCTGGGGGGGTGTTTTGCATTGTCCTGTGTTAAATGTATAAAACTCAAAGAGTGCTTATAAAAAATAAATTCTTCTGGTAAATCATTTCTTTATTTTTACTCTAATCTTTGCTTTTTGGAGATATTGGAGACCTTTACCCCTTTGGATCTTGAGACCCTTCTTTAAATGAAAATAAACCAACTGGAACTACTAACAAAATCTGGTGTCAATTCCAGTTGATCTTTTTAAATTCATTTGTAAGTTCAAGTCAAGTTGCAAATTAGCAAACATTCCCACAAGGCCATTGTTACCTCCAAAAACACTCAACTCCTCATCTAATGGGCCTATCTCCACCAACACAAGAAGGCAATATATTTTAAAGATATTCTATTCTGGCATGAACAACAGCTAAAACCACCAGAGTCTGATACCTCTGCCACATACCATCAAGGTTTCAACCACAGGTTGAGGCCTGCCTCTGGCTTGAGTCCAGGCCCCCACCTATTTCTCCTGTTAACGTCTATGCAAATGCAGACCCATTGGCTGTCTATTCATAGTGCTCTTGTGGGAATCGTGGATTGACAGTTATTCAAATTGTGCCGGGGTTTCCCCTCAGGATATGTGACAGGATCCTGCTGAAGGCTCCTCCAGGTTAAACACCTGCTTACTCTCTTTTTAACTCCCTGGTTTTGAGGAGCTCTGTGTGACATTCAATTCCTTACATAATTTAGTAATTCCTGTTTTACTGAAAACCCCATCAAGCCATGATGGTAGCAGGAAGAGCTCACCGATGTCCAGGACTCTCTGTTTGGCAGTGTGCTGGCGGGAGTGCCAGTATTTCCAATTCTTCAGCTGCTCGTCTCTGCACTTGTCTTCTCCAAAGACAACCATGATAACACTCTGAAGTAGAAACACACGAATACAACATATAATGCATCAAAAAACATTTCAAAAGGAGTTCAAATGTATTTAAACTAGTTTAACAAAATGTCAAAATGAAACTAAAACCTACGCTTCCTCACCATGAACCCCCCTTCCACCCTCACCTGAACAATACTGTCCCGCTGCAGCTCAGAGCCTCCCCTGGTGCATTGCTCATTACTGGATGGGCCCCCATCAGGCGTTCGTCCACTCACCCGCACTTTGCCTTTGGGCTGACTTATTGACGATTCAAAGTCGGCCTTGGACAGTGTCAAAGCGTAGAACTGGCCCCGGTTCATGTAAGCCATGGGTCCCTCCCCCTGCCGCGGCCGCAGGGACATGCTGGCCTCCAGACAGTACTGGAAGCTGACACTGAACATGTTTCATAAAACTACAGCAGCTCTTGATACAAGAGCAAACAACATTTGGTAAATTTAATAAAATCTTAAAAAAGAAGCATTAAATGGATCATAAGGCTTTGGTAAGTTTGGTATTTATTTTTATGTCTGTAAATCCCATGAAAATAGCAAAAGTATTTTGTGAGTATTAAAAGCTTGATATATCTCATTCCTCTGTGCCATAGAACTAACAAATAGTCCCCAGAATAGAACAACACACTGATCTATGCATGCTTGGCAATATGATGATTTTTATATTTCTATATATTCTCGATTGTGATGTTAATGTTCATTTTGTGCTAAAGTCTCTGAAAAGGAGAAATGAAATAGTCCCACGTCTTATATAACCTGTATGTTTAACGCTTGTGAGTATCTGTGAATTTTGACTTACGTTGGAGGGCTGTAGTGGAACTCTTCTCCTGAGGAGGGACTTCTGTTGTACATCTGTTAAAGAAGAATATGTACTGTGCTTTAGAAGGAAAAAATACTGCATACTGCCACAGAAGAAGCAAAACAATCCTACAAATGGGATCCAAAGCGAGACACATTATCACCTCCACCTCACCCCCTTGTAAGACAAGTCTCACCTCTCCTTCCACAGCGTCCTCATATATATGGTCTGGAGTACCTCTCTGTTCATTTTTCAAGAACCCGGCACGGGGCAAATAGTAGTGGCTCTGCTCGTAAACCATTCTTGTCTGCTCTCTGGGTTCTTCTCTGTAGGAACCTCCAAAGCAGGGAACTCCCTTGGGTGTGTGACCCTCAGTTTTGACCAGAGCCAGAGCTGAACCACCTCCAGCTTTACCATCTCCTCCTCTGATCTCTCCAAACCTTGAGCCCTGGTGTTCTGTAGTGTTGATGTTGTTTAGGGAGAGGTTTACAGGCATGGATCTGAGAGTCTGAAGATGGTGATCAAACATCACCAAGCTGTCACCGTCATCTGGCCCATCAGAAGAGGGGTCTGTGGTTTTAACTCCGCTGGGGGCCCTTCTCCTCTCTCTGGGAACCTGATAGGGTAAAATGTGTTAAAAACAAATCAGAATGTATTTAGTCACTTTATATTTGGAATAACTAAGATACCATAGTCATCAAACGTGTCAATTAGTGAGCACAGTAATTGCAGAAGAGTAAATGCTCATGCATTGTCTCTGGTTTCAGTTCGGACTGTAACACCATATATGTATTTGTAAGTCCATATTTGCCACTGATATCAACCATAGGCCAATAATTGTTTGCCAATTTATTTTAAAATTTCCCAAAGGCAACCTGGAATGTGTTAGGTCAAGCCCAGGTATGTCATTGGTAAATTGGCTGTGATGTCACACTTTCCACACCTTGTAGTAGTCGTACAGCAGTCCCAGAGCTGCTGCACTGTCGTCGTCTCCATTGATGCTCATCATGGCCTTAGTGGCAGCAGTCAGGGGGTTTTCCAGGTAGCTCCTCCACGCCTCATCCTCGCTACTGAACACTCTGCGAGACGGTGCAAGCACTTCATTTGGTACCACCACTACCAGTCGTTTACTGAGAGGGCCACAGGAAAACGGGAAGAGACATAAAGCCATGTTGTCACTGCAAAGCCAGTCTGTCATTAACAGCTGCTACGTCTGCCAAGCCACCAAGTTTGCCCCAGGCTGTTTCTCACCAAACTTCAATGCAATTGTCCGCTCTATGTGAGTGGAGTTAATGTTATGTTCAATTAAGTATATTACTCAACTCAATACACAACAGAAAAGTGTTCTGTTGACATCAGGCTGACATGAGGGTTATTTCTAAATATTTAATTTTTTGAAAAATCATTCAAGGAGGGTGGCAAGAAGAGCACACATTCAACGGTCTCTTTATTTACTGTATCTACTAATTATTCAACATTTAAAAATATATCACTTAACTATTCCTCCTTCAATTACAGTAAGGTTTTAAAAAACACACTTTACTTTTATAGTTATATTAATTCGGTGATTAATTAATTTAGGGCATGTTGTGTGTAGTATGCTACCACAACTTGATAAGTCTCCTTCCTATTCAATACATATCAGGCTATGAGAGGAAAAAGAGGAGAAATACTTCTGAAAGATTCCTAGCATTTGCAAATGCTGCAATAAAGCTGACAGAGGTTATTTCTCGCAATGTGAATGCCTTTGTCCTACCTGTCCAGGTCCATGTTGCCTCCAGGATTCTCTGGTGTTCTCTAGGACTTGCTTGAGAAACTGGACTTTCTAGTTAGTGCAGGTAAGTTTGTGTGGGAGACTGAGAAAAAAATAGGCGTGTAAGAGGCTGGTTCTATTTAACCTCTCAGCCAATACAACCAATGAAGTCCTCTGTTACCTACGTGCTTACAGGCATTTCACTATATATGATGGCAGTTCAAATTTGAGCATAAGTTATATAAATACAGCTCCATTTCTTGCTCTTGTCATAGTGGTAGGCTTTCCTGGTGAATGGAGGGATTTCACCAGGCAGTATGCAGTATGCGAAAAGAAAGGAAAGCTACCTCTTCGATTAAAGACATGTTTCTCTCCACAGGTGGCACAGTGATATCCCCAGTGGTGAACAGGGAGGGGAAGGGCGGAACGGGAAATGAGAAAAAGGTGGACACGATGATATTAAAATTCAGTTTCTACCAACACTGGAGGATTGTTTCAAAGCTTCACTCCGGTTAATGTGCTGATTGCTGAATTGAGAATATGCATCAGCTTGGCCACGATTTAAAGGACATTTTGTGTTCTGAGACGTTACGTTAGAGCAGATGAATTTAGAGGGGATTCGATTGAAACCCCTCCCCTCCTGATGAGACTCAGAGTGAATAGTGTGAAAGGATTGCCTTTAGTTTTAAGGTTTGTATTTTAAAAAAAGCTTGGGTTTGTGTACAACTGACCATACTGTCTTTATCAGGATTGTATTGTAAAACTATTAAAATGCAGTAACAGGAAAGGATAGGCAGCCGGTTTTCATGTTGCACTGTTTTGGTCTGAACCGTGACACCTTGTGGTGGGCGTTAAAGTGTGCATCATGCAAACACAAACCATTTCAATCGAATAGGCACTTAGAAATAGGGTTGACTATCGGGAAATATTCTTTATAGAAGTATGTTTTGGAAGGGTAATGGGCTGCTTAATTCACATGATCTTTGGTACGTTCGTATTTGAGGTTATTTATTTTACATTTACGCATTCTTGAATCAATGCTCCCACAACGTGAAGTCAGAAATGTTTCCATCCCACACAAATAGTCATGGATGTTTAAATATATACATAAAATATGTAACATAATCCCTGTAACGTTACAATCCCTACAACAGCGCTTCAGTCGTGACCACAGACATACGTGAAGGCAGCACAGTGTAGTGAGCATGCGCATTAGCGCAGTGAGGAGAATCCACTGCGTCCAGTGAACGTAATGTAGTGGGGTGCTTGGGAATGCAGCTCAGGGCCGCACTCCTCCCCCCAACCACTCCTTTAATTAGGGCAGAGTATAAAGTGCACCTGCTGCAATTGTTCTTTCCTTTGGCTCTGCCTTCATGGTCGGTGGTGCAGGTAGGCTGTCTCTCTCAAAATATGTCTCAGTTACTTCTAGTGTTTGTTAAGCTCACTTGCTGTTTCCTTGCAGTTTGTCCAGTGACTCTTTCTTCCTGTGGTGAGTAGCGCAAAGAACCTCAATTATTTGTACCTCATGGTAGTCAATTTTTAACCAGATTGCAATTGCTTTTAGGTTCACCTGCTGCTGTTTTTGTGTATGCCAGTTACTGTTTTTGGTTAGTCCAGTTTAGTTTCAGTTAGTTTTTGTTTAGCCAACTGGGATTCCCCATTGTTTGTTTAACCTTGTTTTCAGTTATTACTTTTCCGTTAGTAAAGCTGAATGCCGGTCATTGGGGGGGCTAGTCACCCTCACTATTTGTTGTGGTGAAGATCACCGGGGACCACGAGTGAGGACCTGTTTGCTGTGTGTGGTTTGCTGTGGCTGCACCTGGTGAGTATTTGGTTGCACCCTAGTGTCACGAGAAGTAACCTGCCACCCCATTAACTAGCTTCAGCCCACCTTTTTAGATTTAGTTTCTTTTCTTATACAGACTTTTAAATGTTACATTTTAGATACGATTTTAATCCCATTATATAATAAAAATCATTTTAAAACTGAGTAATTCTTGTTGTTTTATAACCCACTATTTGGTCTTCCAACACCGTTTTCCTGAGTTTCCTTTTTCTTTTGATTTTACAATTAATAAAAGTTACTGTATTCTGAAACACGTCTCTGCCCCTCAGTCCTGAACCTGTGTCCTAATCTTTTTATGTTTATATCCTGGGGTTCAAGTCCCCAGGTGGCGTTGTCGGTCCTCCATCCCACTTCATCATAATTTAAATTTAACCTTACCACAGTAACATGGCATCTCTTAAATGCTTGTTATATTGAGTAACATGTTTTTTCACTGGTAATGCACAGTGGTGGAAGAAGTACTCAGATGTATTACTTTAGTAAAAGTAGCAATAATACAGCTTGAAAGTACTTTGTGACAAGTAACGTCCTGCATTCAACATCTTACTGAGGTAAAAGAACAAAAGTAACAGCATCAAAATATACCTAAGTACCAAAAGTTAAAGTACTCCTTATGCATAATGGCCCATTACAGAATCGTATAGTCACTGGGCTACTCTAATGATTATTCATGTGTTTTTATCATTACTGGTAAATGAAGAGGTCATTTGAATAACTTGCGACTGGATGTATCAACCTATAAGTGTCAACGTTTATTTAATAATTGATTTAGATGTTGTAGCTAATCTAAACCTCAAAATGAACTTGCAACAAAAACTGTCAAATAAATGTAGTGGTCAATCAAAAGTACTTCAACATTGTACTTAAGTACAGTACTTGATTTAAATGTACTTTGTTGCTATCCATCACTGGTAATGCATTTACAATATCCTTATATGTACATAATATCTATGAGCGTTTGTTCCGCCTACTCAACCCAGAGTCAGGGATAGCAACTAGCTAACAGAATGGTTTCCTCTCCTTCAATAAGAACATTGCATTTCTATTCTATTTATTCTTAAAATGTCTTCAAATCTCTGTGATTCTGAAATGACTGTCTTCCGCTTAATGCTCGGTGGCTAGCCAAAGTTGGCTAATGAAACTAGCATTCATGTAGTGGTTTAGAGTTACTAAATTTACTCAAGTACTGTACTTAAGTAAAATTGAGCTACATGTACTTATAGTATTTACATTGTTCGCTACTTTTTTCTTCTACAATTCAGAATTAAATATTATACTTTACTTGACTTCTGGTTCATGTGTACCAAGCAGTAAATGAAATAATGCAGTTAGTTCCACCTTTACCAGCTTAATAAACACATTAAAATATCAATCATTTCAGTCAAAATATATAATGTATATTGTTCTGAAATAGGCCAATCTGCATAATGAGTACTTTTACTTTTGATACTTTAAGTATACTGTATTTTGATGCCTCTGCTTTAACTTGAAAATGTTTTTGAATACTGGAGTTTTACTTGTAACTGGCATTCCTACATTTTGGTATTTATACTTTTACTTAAGTACAAGAACTGAGTACTCGTTTAACCTCTGTTCACATGACGTGAGTTAAGGATGGTAGCAGTATGAGAGGGAGGCTTGGCGGAGACTGACCTCATTACGCCCACAGTGAACATGTGTGGATGACATGCTGTATGGAAGATGTTGCAGTAAGTCACAATCAAAGAGTAACTAATACTTCTTTCATACACACACAACAATTACAGAGGTTTTTGATTTATGACCTCAGTTGTATTGATAGAATAAATCACACTGTCATTATCAGTCGAAAAAAGTTTATACCACCATTCACTGACCTAGTTCCAGTATTATGTCTATAAAAACTTGAATATCTGCAGTCAGATTTTCTTTGGGGAAATTTCCAAGTTAATGGCCTTATACTTGTGACCCAAATGAGTGGCAATTACCCTAGTTCCACAGACAGCACTGTATTGCAGAGTTTGAAGTTTAAGAATGCTGTCCGTAGATTTAAAATTGTCAAGGTATGTTCATCTGAGGCTACAACTGGTGTGACTGCTTTGTGTTTCCAGTTTGTGCTCTTCTGGGCCCCTGTGTATTCCATTTTTTCTTTCCATCTGCTTCTAAAAACGTCTTTGTTTTTCAGGGGTTTTTTCTCAT
Organism: Eleginops maclovinus; assembly: GCF_036324505.1. Lineage (NCBI taxonomy): Eukaryota > Metazoa > Chordata > Actinopteri > Perciformes > Eleginopidae > Eleginops > Eleginops maclovinus. The sequence goes on from NC_086351.1 coordinate 26,519,857, forward strand.
CACCTACCCCTACAAATTATCTTACACTTTCATCAGGCCTTGCGTCAAATATGGCCTTGTTGATCCTGAAGCTTCAGTCCCATGGTGTTTTTCCAAATTATATGTTTTTTCAACCTATCCTCTCGTGAGAATTTTAGTTCTGCTGACAGCTACACTCATATTTGTGCTAAAATGTATATTGTAAATTACGTTTTCATGCATATTTTCTGTGTATCATTTCAAAATGTTACACTCACAATCCATTGCCTTTGTGGGCTCTACATCATTGGGCCCTCCCACTGATTCAGGACAGGCTTTGAATTGAAAAGAATGTCTGAGTGACACTGACTCAGCTGAACAATGTTGTTATACTGAGATAATTGAAAGTCATCTGCTTCCAAATTCAATAGACTATATACATTAAAGGGCTGCATTACATTCTGATTCAGCTATATTTAAGTATGTCATTTCAATCATTTGTATTTTCCTAGCCTTCTATAAGAGAGAAATTATTTTTGTACAAATAAAGTATTTTCAATATATTTTGAGTTTTAGATCATTACCAATAATGTGGTATTACTGTGTTTGAGTATGGACTGACAATCAGCCATGTTTTTATTTTTAATTTCTTTGTTGCCAACATGTTATGTATAACCTTTGAATAAAGATGATCCTTTTAAATGTAACATTGCTAGTGTTTTTATCTTATAGAAATGTTAAAATGCATATATTTTTTGTACTTGAAAGTATGAGCGCTTAGGTTATATTTATTGCTATTGTTATAAAAAACTAAAGCTAAATTAAAGTATGTTCAGCCATTTCTCTTAACAAATGAATCTCAGAATGCTGCTGGAAAACCCTGTAATGTTGGAAGTGAAGGGTGCCTGTATGTGTTCAAGTTCTCCAGAAGCAGTTCTCACTTAACCGATAGGCTTTTTTCCTTTATTTGAAATCCCTCTTGTTAGCTAGTAACACCTTTCTGGACCGCACCTTGACAAATGAGAAGTATAACTGTATATTTCTAAAGATGTCAAAACCTGATCTGCACTTAAATAGGTTATATGCTCGACATATGGCCATAGGGCAAAACATGTGACAAGGCAAAAAATAACTTTTTGTAGGAAACCTACCAGAATGCAGAAATAGTGGTTACAAATGTCACTCTGGTGTAGTTTAGGAGCTTGGTGGTATGTAGATAATGTGCACTATTACCATCAGCTCCACAGAGCCACAATCTGTATCACAGCACCCATATGAGCTGCATTCATTTGAGGTTTTAGGATTCCTTTCAGTGATAGTCACCATACAGTATGCCTCTGTTCTGGTAAAAAAAAAAAAAAAGGGATCTGCAGTAAGACAGAGTACATCTGCTTGGTGGACTTCCATAAAAAATGTTTTCCCAATTGGGAATAAAGTATTTCTGATATCAGTAACTGTGTTGTTACAAGATGATGTTTTCATTATGTGTTTCTCCACTTGCTCAGATAACATGCTTATATTTTGGGATGATTTCTAGTATTAGTTAACTTACAATGCGCAAAACATCTGGTTTTAACATATGATAATATACTATTTCGCCTTTAAATTGAAAATTGTAATTAGTAATTTGATTATTTTAGCTAAAATATTTCATCCACAGTTTGCCTTCTCAGAATGTCACCAGGATTTATTGGCTTTCTTTATGAAAAAAACAATCAAACAATTTGACCAGTTTCTCCACACTTTGATTCCAGATTTACCACTTGAGTATTGTTTTTTGTTTCTCTTAATTTTTTCCCGCTGTTTTCTGTTCATAATGGCCTCAATTTCTGAAGGGCATTTTTTTATGCGTTTGAAAAATTGTTCAATAAAAGTTGGGAAAAAAACATGCTAATATGATTGAGGGCTAGGGAAGTAATGCTAAAAGGAGGATAAACTTCCCCTCCCTTAAATATGTTGTGGTGTATCAAGCTAACGTTGGCTCTTTGTTGTAACAACTGTAAATGTCCCCTCTGTGGGCTAAATAAAGGTATTCTGATTCTCCCAAGATGGCTCGAGTAAGGTTGCCATGATAACGTCTGACGTCACCCCCCCCCCCCCCCCCCCCAACGCCCTGGCCGTGCCCTGGACTGGTTTCATTGGAGGGAAACCCCGTGGATTTCATTCAGACAGACGGGCTGAGAGAAGCAGCTGTAGCTTCGCACGACGAAATCACTGCCATCTACCAGAACTCAGGTAAGAAATTAGTTTCACCCTTTTAAACGGCTCTTTTAGGATTGCATTACCTAACGCTGGGTCTTATAACGCATCGTCAAATATGGTAATTATAGAAACGCATCGCCTCCGATTACCCGTGGGGCTGCATATAGCGGCGACAATCACCAGACCATAGAACAATGGCTAGCTTAGCTACAGTTTGGGATATGTCTAATAGCTGGATTTAAAATGGAAGAGCAGACGTGAAAGGCGGGTCGAAGGTTGAAGCGCTGATATTTTGTTGTATGGGGTACAAACGTCAAACCTGCTAACTGAAATCACTTTTCAGGTTGTGCTTATTGGGTTCGTTTGCATGTCGCCTGTTGACTAATAACGTCAAGTTTTACCAGGCATCTGTAATATGAATGCATTGTTTATAGTACATAACTGTTGCATGTGCATATGTATGCTATTCTCCAATGATTAGTTCAATTGTATGGTTTTAGTGTCTGCAATACTACACATTCGATACAATAGCACCGTGGCACGGCAATGTAGCATTAGTATATCATTTTGCTGACGTAATGTGTCAAGTAGGTTCAAATAAACGTTCTTAAAACTAACATTGCGTGAGGAACTGAGCTACACATCTCAAAGGACGGCCAGATAAACCCAGATTCACACCTTTTTATTATAATGTAAAAGCCTAGCACATTATTAAAAGGTCTTGTTTGGAAGGCTACGTTTCAGGAAATAGTTGGTGTCATACTGGAAACGGGTCACGAGGGCCTCTCTGTAGTGTAGTGCTTCTCCTTCGTCAGATACTGTTTTTCTTTAGAAATAGTTGCGTGTGGCTAGCCATACATGTAATTGAAGCCCCTTTGGTTCATTTTCGGACAGTATCTCTGACATTTATCACGGTAATGTGCTTTTTTCCGCTCTTCAGTTTCCGTGTTCTCGCTTGTTGCTGCAGGTACAGGATTGGGTGTGGTGTGTATGCGTGCTTGTGGGTGTGTGTGTCTGTACAGTATAGAGAGAGGGGGGGGGTTATCTGCGTCTGCCCTAGAGGAAAGGTAGTAATAGTAGATAGTGTATATGCAGAGGAGAAAAAAGTACTCAGATCGTTTACAAGTATAATTACCAATGTATGAATACTCTGTTATGGACCTGCAATCCAAATCTTACTCAAGTTTAAGTAAAACGGCACTGGCATCAGGAAACTTAGTTATTCAGATTAGCCCATTTCAGAATAATATCTCTGATATGTTTTATAATTGTTGATCATTAAAGTGTTCTCAGAGCTGGTAAAGGTGCAGCTAGTTTGAATGGCTTTGTATACTGCAGGGTAGCTTCTGAATTTACTCCAGGTGAACTAAAGTCTGATTTAAGGGTTGATTATATTTCACATCATTAATCCAAATCTGTAAAGTAACCAAAGGGATTAAATAAATGAACTTGAGTAAAAGTACACAATTTACCTTTGAATTGTAGATGAGTAGTACAAAGTAGCAAACAATTGAAACACTCAAGTAAAGGCAAGTTCCTCAAAATCGTACTTAAGTAGAATAATAATAATCATAATGTCATATACGTGTAATGATTAGTCGACTAATCGCCTGAATTGACAACTTTAACTTTAGTCGAGGCCAGCCCTAGAAACCATGTGATTGATTCTTTGAACTCCCACTGGCCGTTTTGGATGAGTCAAACTGATGTAGGCTATTGATCTAGTAATGACAATTATTTTTTCGTGGCAGTCAAGTAAACACAAACTGCATTTACAATACATCTGCTGGTAGTTAAACATGTTTGTCCTTTTACCAATTCATAGCACTAAAAACATTGCTAAGTAACTTGCAGGGTTAAAACAGGGCTGGATAATGGTTTCCTAGCATTCCAAATCTTCTCAAATGACCAGGTTCAGAGCCTTTGGTAGGTTCATTTTTGAATCCAGCTGCATCTTTACCTACCGCACCTTGTTCACGACTAACAAATATGCATTTCAAACAGATCTTTTATTGAGTTCAAACATAGAGTAACCGTGCTCTTGCAATTATTTCCCAGTCCAATTACTTTTATCACTTCTATATCCTCAGAATGCCATGGAGTGCAGGGTTTTGTCTAAACCGGGTAACAGGGATGCTGCGCCCTCTTACACTCAGCGTATGCCTTCATATCAAACTGCAGATTTCCCCCATATAATCTTAAATTGGTGTCAGAAAACAATATTTATGTTCTTCGTAAATGGTATTATTAATGCAGAAATCTGAAAATTGTGTCAAATAGACCGTCAAATGGCATAGACAGCTCTGTTTTTACGGAGCTCCTACGTCACGTTATTGTTTACGTCCGCTGCGCCAGCTTGTATACGGGAATCATGTTCTTGCGGGAATTTAAGTATCTTGTATACAAGATCAGCGCCCTCATACTACATTTTTCTTGAAAACCCCCTGGAAGGCATGAGTTTTAACCTGTAGAAATACCACCTGGAAGGCAGAAAGCCTCAGAAACATAATTTGCCCCATACGCCATAGCTTCAGCTTAACCAACATAGATGAGTTTTCTTTTACTGAGTGTTCAACTCATTGCTGCTGCAATGAAGTCTGTGATAGTCAGACAAGCCACTTTTAAACCGATGCACACTGTTTTATAATGTAAAATAAAGATGGTGTCGTTCATCAAAACCAACCAAATAATTGGTTTTTGACGTGTGAACATAAACGTTTGAAAATGGTAAAACACACTTGTAATCAGGACGGCTACAAAAATGGGTAAAGCCTAGCACATTAGTGCAAGTGGTCTTGTTTGGAAGGCTACATTTCAGGAAATAGCCTAGTTGGTGTCATACTGGAAAGGGGTCACAAGGGCCTCACAGTAGTGATTGCTTTTCGTTCTTCGGATACTGTTTTTCTTTAAAAATAGTTGCGTGTGACATGTAATTGAAGCCCTTCTGGTTCATTTTCGGCCAGTAACTGTGACATTTATCACGGTAATGTGCTTTTTTCCCGCTCTTCAGTTTCCGTGTTCTTGCTTGTTGCTGCAGGTACAGGATTGGGTGTGGTGTGTATGCATGCTTGTGGGTGTGTGTGGCTGTACAGTACAGAGAGAGAGGGGGCTCATCGGCGTCTGCCCTAGATTCTAGCTAGGAATAGATAGTAATAGTAGACATGGCATATGTACAATGACTGCTACATGCATGTTTTGGCGAAAAAGTGTCTCACAGCCATACTTGCCTTAAACTGTTGCTACAAAATGACTTTGCAGCATAATCCTTTTTCAGTTGGAATGCAAACAAACTGGTTTACTGATAGGTCAGGTTGCATGATGTCCATGGATCATTGCTGAAACAGTTTCTATCAATTGCTCAAACCCCCATAGCATTGTGTGTTTAGTAGTTGGAAAACTTAAAAATGTAAAACTCTTTTGTGATTTCAAATGTTTTGTGTGTTCTGTAAAAGTGCTTAAAGAACATTACAAATACATATTTGATGCTTTTTGTCATTTGTTACTTTGTTTATTTAGTTGAACTTTATTTAGGGTGCACCTTGAAATTTATTTTCTCCGTTATATCAGGATAGATTTTTTTTCTATGCATTAGGGCTGCACAATTAATCAAATTTTTAATCACGATCACGATTTTGGCTTCCCACGATTAAAATGGTGTGATCGAGCGATATTTTAAAAGTCATTCTGTTCATAGAACGCTCAGTATCAACGTTTTTTTCCAAAGCCAATCTAGCGCTTCTAGCGAGTGATGGAGAAAACAAGCCTCGTCCACACTACTGCATTTTCGTTTTAAAACGTATAACTTTTGCTACGTTTACACCTCGCGTCCACACTACTCTGGCGTTTTTGAGCCCCTAAAACGGAGGCTTTTGGAAACGCTGCTGGCCCCGTTTCAGTTTTATAACCCTGGGGCTGCTGATTAGTCTGGACAGGCGGAAACGCTGACGTAGGCACCCATGAGCGCTTTCTGATTGGGTCTTATCGATCACGAGTATCCTTCTCTGATTCGTCACGCTCCTACCACATGACCCTTTCTTACCCGGAAGGATTCAAATCAGCTGGTATCGGGTCAGATCAGCCTTGACTACCAGTGGTAAACATGGTTACGAAGTAAAAGCGCTGTTTATCGTGTTGTCTTTGGTAGCAGTTGTTGTGCAGGTAAATTCTGCATTTTATAATGCTGCAACCGGCACGCGCATGTCTAGTATACGTGAATGGTCACGTGATATTCGTTTTCAGGTGTGTAATGTGGATGGAGATTACTTCTGATACGGAGCTTAAACGCTCGTGTGGACGGAGATCGTTTTCGTTTTAAAACTCCGGATTAAAACGAAAACGCAGTAGTGTGGACGAGATATAGACCTATTTTATTTTGATGCACAAATGTGTACATTAGCAGGAATGTAGCACCTGGATGTGAAAGCAGTAATAATGAGCCTGTGTGTCAATAAAAAAATGTTTGGTTAAAATTTAACAAATAATCGTGATAATTAATTGTGATCTCAATATTGATTAAAATGATTGTGATTATCATTTTGGCCATAATCGTGCAGCCCTACTATGCATCACTACTTGCAGTCTCGAATGGAAACCATGTGATTGATTCTTTGGACTCCCGCTGGCTATTGTGGATGAGTCAAACTGATGTGGGCTATAGATCTTGTAATGAGAATTATCTGGGTGTCGAGTAAACACAAACTGCATTTACAATACATCTGCTGGTACTTGAAAATGTTTTTCCTGTTACAAATTCATAGCACTCCACATTGTTAAATAGGGATTGCTACCAAAACCCGGTATAGACAATGCTCAGTTGCCATCATTGTTCTCAGGTAATCGCGGAAAAACAAGTGATCTGTCCCAACAGCTGGCCAAAAGGCATCATATCAGACAGAGAAATGCACTGTTATCGACTACCATAACATACCACGTCAGGTGCCCAGACGTGAGAGAAGTACTCAGATCTTGTACTTGAGTAAAGTAGAAGTACCAGAGTGTAGGAATACTCTGTCACAGTAAAAGTATTCTAAATGTTCCTCCAGTGAAAGTAGAAAGTACTCTCATCTAAATGTACTTAAAGTAGCGACAGTAAAAGTAGTCATTGTTTGATTGGTCCATTTCAGAATAATATCTCTGATATGTTTTATAATTATTGATCATTAAAGTGTTCTCAGAGCTGGTAAAGGTGCAGCTAGTTTGAATGGCTTTGTATACTGCAGGGTAGCTGCTGGATTTACTCCAGGTGAACTACAGTCTGATTTAAGGGTTGATTATATTTACCATCATTAATCCAGATCTGTAAAATAACCAAAGGGATTAAATACACGTAGTGGAGTTAAAGTACACTATTTACCTCTGAATTGTAGTGGGGTAGAAGTACAAAGAAGCAAATAATTGAAATACTCCAGTACCTCCAGATGAACTTAAGTACTGCACAATATTATATTAATAATAATAATAAATTGTATTTATTTGACATTTAAATAAAACAAATTAATATCTTTTTTTTTCTTTCCCTTTTTAAATATATTTTTAATTGTATCGGTAAGAATTACTTTATTTATCCCATAATGGGAAATGTTTGTCTTGCAGCAGCATAATACAATACGTCATGTGCAAAAAGTCATTGCACATAGTAGAACATAAAATAAAAATAAGAAAGAATTCAATTCTAAAGTATGAACATCTCAAAATAAGAAATATTAAGATAAGAAGTACTGTATCGATTAGAGTAGTTACTGTTACAATAACGATACCCATCCCTATTCCTAAGGAAATTGTTCAGACCAGGTTCAGAGTGTTTTGTAGGTACATTTTCTTTAATCCAGCTGCATCTCTACTTACTGCACCTTGTTATTAGACTAACAGATACGCATTTCAAACTGATCATTTTTCTCCTATACTGTGTTCAAACATAGAGTAACTGTGCTCTTGCAATGCATTCCCAGTCCAAGTCCATGGAGAGTATCAGTTTTTCCCTGTAAATTAGATGTTGAATCATCTCTTAATTTTCTTGCTTTTTCTTTCTCCAGTAAGCAGTCATGGGAGAATCAAACCGAGAAGAACTTGTGCAAAAGGCCAAACTGGCTGAGCAGGCAGAGCGGTATGATGACATGGCTGAGGCGATGAAGGCTGTGACGGAGAAAGACAAGGAACTTTCGAACGAGGAGCGAAACCTGCTATCAGTAGCATACAAGAATGTTGTGGGTGCCCGCCGTTCCTCATGGCGTGTGGTGTCCAGCATTGAGCAGAAGGCCGACGGTACCGACAAAAAGAAGATGTCCAAAGAATACAAGGATACGATTGAAAAAGAGCTGAATAAAATCTGCGAGGAAGTGCTGGTGAGTTTTTAAACATTTCCTTCAAAAACATTGTTTGCTTTAGCATTCTGTTAAAGCTTTGTGTTGTTTAGACAAATAAAGTTGTCAATATAACTTTTACGTAAACCATGCATGTCATGAAAGTGGCTGATTTCTCACATTAGGGTGTACACTAGTGGTCTATGGCCTTATATAAACTGCAGGGTTAATAAATGTTGGATTAGATTTAGTATTTCACCCTAAGAACCAACGAAATTGAATGATCTTGAACACGTATGGTATGTTGACGTTGGGCATGTCAACATTTTTTTGAAAGTGCACAGAGTAAGGGTATGCAGGGTAGTGTTGCACGGTGCACTGATACTAGAAAGGTATCGCGATACCCTGCCATTAAAAACGCAACGATTCCCCCATTTCATTAGTATCGGTACTTTAAGAATGACATTGTTTTAATAAGAGCCGTATTTCCTGTGTGTGTCTGCTTCCACTCCCTGCAGCTGTTCCTGCAGTGCCTCCCCTCTCTCATGCACGCTCTAGCTGTCATATCATGTGACAAAATGAGAGCATTGCTGCAAGTGCTATTGCCGATGCGCCTCGGCTTGTTGACAAAAAAGACGCAAGAAACAAAAGTTGGAAATATTTTGGTTACATCTCTGCTGACTGAAAACACGCAGCTCTATGATAACCGTTGCAGCTCCGCCGGTTGTGACGGGACCGGTGCGAGTAAAACACGTACTTCAAGTTAAAGACCTAACACACTTAACTATCTTATCGACATCTGGAACTAGCTAAACTATTTATGAATATGTTTATTCTTCACTGTCGAGTCACTCATTACTGGATCATTGAGCTGCATGAGACGGATACGACTGGCTGTCAGGAGAGGGAGAGGGGAAAAGAGAGCACTTTATTTATTTCTCCTGTGTCATTATCCAAAGTTAATGTAAACTTTTGAATAGTGTAGTTCATCTATTATAGGTAGTTTGACAGATTTTTTTCCCCAGGTTCGAAATAAAGCACTAATGACATTAAGACGGTTTCCCCTTTAAAAAAAAAAAAAAAGTATAGAAATCGCAAATTCTTGACTTGGTATCGAAACGAAAATGTTGGTATGGTGACAACACTAATGCAGGGCATACACACATCTGACAACTATGGAGCTTAACTGTGGAGCTGCCATGGAGACTTGCTGGGAAAGTGGCCAAATGTATACCAGAAAAGGCCCAGCCTCTCATAGGCTTGGTTTCCTGTGTTTTGCGTGCACAGCAGCTGAAGGTAAATAATGGATTAAGCTGTTTGTGCCTTTGTAGTGGTTGTACGTGAATTGCTTGTTTCCCACTAAAACCGCCCCTTCAATTAAGGCACTGGTCATCCCGGAAACTGATGGGTTAACAAGGGTCTATTGATCAGGAAAAACAAAATTGACATCCTCCAATCAGACAGAATGGCAGACAGAAAGGCAGTGCAGCAGCAAGCTGTCTGTGTGGACAGTACATGTGTGTGAACCATGTTGAGCAAGGTACACCGAAGGTTTACCATCACCACTTGTGACAATAAGCGCTTTCTTGCCAGCTAGCTTTCTACTTAGCAACAGGGAGAGACTGTTAAGTGGTGTGCTGGTCTTGAAAGAGCTAACATGGGTTCTGTGATTGACCTACTTCCTCAGTAAAAGCTCAGCAGCAGTTCAGCAGCCCTGCTCTCGCGTCTTTCTTCAATCCTTGTGTCTTTCACATATAAACCCACCTTCTTCTTCCTCTGCTTCTTCCTCACTTCTCCTCTCACCACCATCTTCAACCCCCACTCTACTGTCCCTTTCTTCTTCCACATGCTTTCCTGATGCTCTTCATGCATTCGACATCCAAAAAGAGCCTTCAGCTACAATGTTCTGTGACGCCTATGAGGTAGCTCAGGGAAGGTTCATGCCTTGAGGCTTTTAGAGGTAGTCTGTGAGAAATTATGCTTCTGAAGTGTTGGCAATAATGTTAATTTTGTCGTGAAGGTGAAACTAACGGCCAATAATCTAGTGGGTTAAGTGGTGTCATTCAAGCAAGTTTAGTAGTAATCTGTGTATAAAGTGCCTTGATCATTCATGTGTTTACACAATTTCAACCTGTAGTACCAAGTTCTTGGAAGTTAACAAATCAATGCTGTTTCTGCTGATTTACAAAGTCTGCCAGTGCCAATTGTGAAGCATGCTATCTCAATTATTGTTGACAGATTTGGTTTAATATCCTAGAAAGTTATTTTGTAACAGTTTTTGATGTCTGTTTCTTGTCTTCCACAGGATCTCCTGGACAAACATCTCATTCCAAAGACCACTGGAGCAGATAGCAAAGTATTCTATTTGAAAATGAAAGGAGATTACTATCGCTACTTGGCTGAGGTCGCTAAAGTAGAAGGCAAACATGGTAAGTACTATGTGAAGTCTTCCTAAAAGCATCTGTATCATTTTCATTATTCATACGTTTAAGATTTGCTGTTTCAAGAGATGGATTATAAAACCTTCAAATAAAAGTAACCAGATCCAAAGGTGGTTTTTACCTGGAGCTGAATTGTTTCTAGAGGTCTCTTTCGCTCCAAAACAAATGGACCCGGTGAATACAACGGTGAAAACATTAAATGAAGCAGTTTCCTGTTGAAATAAGGGTGCATTGCTCAAGACCAATTTTCAACAAACCAGGAAACTGTGATTACTGAAAATGCGCCCCACCTCCTTAGCATAACTAAAATGGATGATGGTAGGGACAATATATTCCACACTGCCTGAGTGTGTGCAAATATATTAGATTTATTTCAGTTTATTTGTGCCTTTTCATTTGAAAGAGAGATTTATGAGGGGTATTAGGGGGTTGTCTATGTATGTAAATACATGAACGTACGTGTAGTAGAGTGTTCTACAATGTATAACAACCGTAATATATATATTTTTCATTTAAATAAAAATCATTTGATCCTTCGCCTTCTTTTGTTTGTTAGAAGATGCCACAGCTCTTATGTGCCTTTTTTCCTCTGTCAGATGAAATCATTGCCAACTCAAGATCGTCTTACGAAGACGCCTACGTCACCAGCAAAGCTGAAATGCCCCCAACCCACCCAATCCGTCTTGGGCTTGCTCTTAATTTCTCTGTTTTCTACTATGAGATCCTCGGCTCACCTGAAGAAGCCTGCAAGCTGGCTAAAGAGGTGCGTTCATAACACTAACAGTTCAGACTTCTGAAGATGGCATCCTGCTTGATGTAATGCTTATGATTTAATTTTAACCTTTTTAGACTAATGTTTATTACACACAGTGACATTAGTGGACTGTGTTCATTAACCAAGCTAAAACATTCACATTGTACTGACACTTAAGAGCTGCTTTAAGACCACCATCCTTGCAGAAGTCTAAAACTTTGAATATTTTTGGATCTCTTAGGCTTTCGACCAGGCCATTGCAGAGCTGGATACACTGGCTGAAGATTCCTACAAGGACAGTACACTAATCATGCAGCTACTGAGGGACAACTTGACAGTAAGTTTCCATTGCTTGAACACAATATGTAGATTTAAGGAGTGCAACTTGTTATGTTCTTAATTGATTAGTCTTGATTTATTTCTCTATTGTTTGTTTTTTCTAATGCAAATCAAAGCTTCCTAGAGCCAATGTTAAAGGTCCGCTATTATGCAAAATGCACTTTTTGCTGTGTTTTCTACAGAAATGTGTCCCTGGTGTGTAAGGAGAGAAGTGTCAGAAAATACAACCCTCTCTCTTTTCCTCCTTACCCACATCTCTAAAAACGGGGGTACAAACGAGCTGATTCAGATCTGCTTTGGTTATGACATCATAAGGGAAATTATGGGCTGGCTTTACATTGAACCCCTGGCAACGTTCAGCCCACATCCCAACCTATCGTCCCCCATATACAGTCCTAAGCTGAATCCCCTCTGCAGCTGTGTGTGTATTCAGCAGGGTGTCTGCAGGAGGGATTAGAGTTGTTGTTTATATGATACATATAATGTCTCTGTTCTAGTGGTAAACTCTGAGAAGTGTTTCAGAGATAGTGCTGGATGTGGTTTGGAACATAAAATCTCCCGGTAGAAAAGGGGCGTGCAGCCCAAGGGCGTGGCAGCAGCTCCAAAGGGGCGTGGCCAGCAGCAGCTAGTTCATTTAAATCTACAGTCACAGAATCAGCACTTCAGGAACAGGGCTGAGGTAGAGGGGGATGAGGCATGCTACAATGGGGGATCTGTTTGGTATTTTGAGCAAAACACTTCAGACATGTTTTGTATAGATATGGCCCTACAATATATTGTTCAAATATAGCATAATAGGAGACTTTTAATGTTTTCTAAAGTCCAATGTTAAGTCCAAAACAACAACAGATTCACTATTCTATTATAGAATAATTTAAGGTAATTGAATATCAAAAGAATATTTGGTTCTCCAGAATTATTACTGAACAGGGGGTTTCTTTTTCTGTTCACTGGAGAGTAGAATATGATACTTTTAACTGTCCATTGAAATGAAAATCTAAAGCCTGTTAAGATGGGGTGTTAGTTTGTTTTAACCTATTTTGCTTTTCCCACTTTTACCCTTCTTTTCTCAGCTATGGACTTCTGATAACCAGGCCGAAGAGGAACAAGAAGCAGCAGAATGAGCCTGACCCCCATACTCATCCCTTGTCTGCCTGCCATCATTCCGGTTCATCTTCATCATGATTATCAACACTGAGACGGCCACATTATTCACATTGTTTCCAATTCTTCATCTTTTTTATATTGAGTCCTCTCAACACTTGTCTCATTCCTATCAGGTTACTATTCCTTCTTTAGTAACTGCATGGGAAGGGGATGGGGAGGGAGGGCAGGTTTTAAATGCGTGATGTGAGGGTCCATGTGAAAGCATAAAGGGTGTTTTGGGTTTGTTGCTTGTCGGCTTACCTTTTTTTGTGGGGGAGAAATAGGGGTGTTGCATTATTGAGGTGCTTGGTGAGAGGGTAAGTTCTTAACTCATGAAACATGCTTCAGGTTGAGTTTTAAGAAAACAGTTATACTGTGTGTATCCTATTAATTTTGATGCTCCTGTTCTTGATTAACACCATCTTTTGATGATACATCTGGGGTTTCACAAAATCAGGAGTTAGCTCCTGACACCTTAGGAGACAGCAGCTTTGACCAGTGGAGGTGTAAAGGAGACAGAGGGCAAGGTTTTGTTGGAACATAAAGGTAACATTCCATATACTGTCAGTTTCTCGACTCTCTACTCTTTATTATTTTTATTTGTTTTCGGGTGACCTGCTTTTGTATTTTCTATGTATCAATTACGAGGTATAGAAAAAATGTCAAAACAAGAGCACACAAACTTGTTTTTGGTTATGTTTTTATGAGCACAGCAGTAAAAAAAATCCAACGTCCTTATCTAGTTACTGCTTTTTCAAATTTAGATTTTTATTTGATTTCATTCTCTTGGTTTCATTTCGATACTTGCCTTAGCTGCATGTTGGTAAGAAATAGTTTGTGGAGTTGTAAGGATGGTTGTTGTTGGGCAGACTAGCTTTGTTCATGTCTTTGGAATTTTCATACAGAACACCCAAGCATAACTGTTATTTTGGGGGAAATGTGTAATTTCATGTAAGTGGAATAAAAAAAATAATTTAAAACTTTCAACTATTAGTTTTAATTGGAAATAACGCAAATTCCCATTTAGCAATGGTGGATCGTAAGTAGATCTTCAAAATGGATAAGGAAGAAACAGGAGCAAGCTACCAGCAATAGAGAGTAGGCAATTTATTTTTAAACTGACTTTGGACTCAAACAGGCTGTTCATCAGCTGATCTAAAGTTTAACTCCATACCCCAAAAAGAAACAGAACTTAAAGAGTGAAAAATTAACTCCATAGTGAGTAGCCCTCGTTAATAACTTCAAACCTTCAAAGACAGAAGGCCAGAATGTATAGCAATAGAAAGAAACATCCATATGTAGATGAAGCGCGCGCTCCCTGCACCCCTGCAGGTGAGCCGAGCTGTGACGACCTTCAGAGGCGCGCGTGACAACTGCGGGAGCGAGCGAGCGATGATGGCTCAGGCAAGTTACATTGTCTGGACCTTTATTTCAAGGGCTATTACAGTGAATTTTTCTTATGTGTAACACCGTAATAATTAACGCCTGGCTTATCAGACGGTTTGGCCTTTATTACAACCATTATGATCAGTCATCTTTTTAAATCAAAATTACTTTACAGATTAGATTGCTATGATGGCAATATTTCTCCAGGCAAATTATTTTATAGCCCTTATCAATAATGTGTCAATAAACAGGATGTCACGTGACATGAATCATTCTCTCACACGGCAATACAGTCCAACGTACCAGACTTTATGGAGGCATCAGTTGATTTGAACTAAGTGGATGATATTTGTCCGAGTTGATGCAGCTGCCGAGGATGTGTTTAAAGAATAACTGTCTCGCTTTCATTCTCAAGGGAAAAATACATGCCCACAAATTTATTTAGCCTCAAGTTAGGTGACATTATTACATTTAAAAATACTAGAATCTAAGCGGTATCCTGTGACACATTTCCCGAAATAATAGATTTAAAAATATAGTGGATAAAGCTTAAGCTGTTGGAGCCGCTAACATTTGGCACATTCCTTATATTTGATAAGGAAAACAAAGCTGGGCACTATTTCAGGTTATTAAAAAATATATTGTAACGCTCTGCATTCAATAAAATATGAATTACCGCGAGATGTGTGACGTAAACATTGATGAACGCGCAGTGATTTCGACCAGAATCGGGAAACAACCTCCACCGACCTTCCGTTCATTCCCGTAATCCGTCTGCGTAGGGTGTGCTCCAGAGCTAGTCTCGGCACACATTTTATTATTATGAAACAAACCAAAAGCTAGAGAGCACACGCAGACATATTTTTATAAGAAAAAAAAAATCGGTGAAGCAGGATTTCACTTGTCAACTCAAGCAACGCAAAGAAGACGCAGCCTTCAATAAAGAACGAAATACGGAACGAGAAGCACGTTAGCGAGCCGAGCAGCTAGCGTCATTGTTGAAAGCGTGGGTGATTAACGTAAGCCACACACATTAACTACTTATTTTGACCTTAATAAAGGGGTTGTCATTCCAGTGAAAATCATTAACCAGAACTGTTGCTTCGTTAACTGTCTATTAGTTCACGTCCTCTGTCACTGTGACAGTGTACTGAGTCACAGTTGTGTGGTCTGCGAGCCGCAGCGGTTAGGCCAAGCTCGGACATTTTGCTAATCAAGCTAACTAGCCCACGTTGCTAACTGTAAAGAGAGCTAGTATATGTCTCCGCAATCTTATTTACCATAGGTTATTGAATAGACTGAGAACAATAACATTTCTATATCGGAATATTGTCATCCAAATATAACATTTATAATATAATATAAGCCTGATAACCCGCGTCGTTAGACATGAATCCCAGCGCTCCCAGCTATCCGATGGCTTCCCTCTATGTGGGAGACCTGCATGCAGACGTTACCGAGGCTATGCTCTACGAGAAATTCAGCCCGGCTGGGCCCATCTTATCCATCAGAGTGTGCAGAGACATGATCACCCGCCGGTCTCTTGGCTATGCCTATGTCAACTTCCAGCAGCCGAATGACGGTGAGTTAACAATAAATAATACAGTAGGGACTGCTATCGAGAAAGATGTGGCCCAATCTGACTCCATTTTGACCACATACTGTACATTCCATGTTACAGCAGTTCTACAGTAGTACTATTGGGATTAAGCATTAACGTTGAGGTTGAAAGAGATGTGTGTTTTGTATACCTAAAGAGGTGTTGAAGTTATTCTAATGCAAACCAAACCTAGTGCCATCAGAAGGCTTATCATCATTGTTTCTGATTTTTAGCTGAGCGAGCCCTGGACACAATGAACTTTGATGTGATCAAAGGCAGACCACTCCGCATCATGTGGTCTCAGCGGGATCCCTCCCTAAGAAAAAGTGGTGTGGGCAACATCTTCATCAAGAACCTGGACAAGTCTATTGATAACAAAGCCCTCTATGACACCTTCTCTGCATTTGGAAACATCCTTTCTTGCAAGGTAGGCGGGGCGACATGCATTTTGATGGTGTGCTTTACATAGAGTCCACTAGTTTGCATGACTAAAAATTGTCCCAGATGGAGTACTGATTGTGTGAGTCTGATGGTTTTTCAACTGCATGGTGTTGTGATTGTGTTAACATGCCTAATTTCCCCTCCCCAAGGTTGTTTGTGATGAGAATGGCTCAAAGGGTTATGGTTTTGTCCACTTTGAGACCCACGAGGCTGCTGAGCGGGCCATTGAAAAAATGAATGGCATGTTGCTCAATGACAGAAAAGTGTAAGTGTGCCCACAATTTACCCTTGCCTCACATATTTTGGGTTATTCACATCAACCTGTGATTTTAATTTTTTATACAACTAATCTGAGTTTGTATTGAACTGCATCTTGTTGGAGGGTGGCGGGGTGTATATGTCTCGGTATGTGTTATTTGTTACAATATTCACATTATTTTACCAACAGATTTGTTGGACGCTTTAAGTCTCGTAAAGAGAGGGAAGCTGAGCTTGGAGCCCGTGCCAGAGAATTTACCAATGTTTACATCAAGAACTTCGGGGATGACATGGATGACGAGAAGCTGAGGGAGTTGTTTAACCAATATGGTAAGACAATGATACATTTTCAGAGATTCATAATGTTTGCAATAATGCATGTTAATAGTTTGATATGGCTGGTCAAATGATTTGATAATTGTTATAATTTGAAGGACCTGCACTAAGTATCCGGGTTATGACTGATGATAGTGGCAAGTCCAAGGGATTTGGCTTCGTCAGCTTTGAGAGACATGAAGATGCACAGAAGGTACTGCTCCAGTTTTTTTTTTTATTATGCCCCATTATATGCATCTAATTATTGAAAAATGACCAGCACTTGTCAGTGTAATTCTGCTTCTCCTTCACTTGTTTAAGAAGTCTATTGGTGTATCATTGCAGGCTGTGGACGAGATGAATGGTAAAGAATACAATGGCCGGCAAGTGTATGTGGGCCGTGCACAGAAGAAAGGGGAACGCCAGAATGAGCTCAAGCGTAAATTTGAGCAGATGAAACAGGATCGCATGACAAGATACCAGGTTTGTTGCTTTCTACTGTCACTGGGTTGTAGCTTGAACACTCTCTCTTCTTAAATAAAGTGGAAAGCATTCTGAGCCTTGATACACTTCCACTTGCTTTCTCTGAGCTAAGTTGTTTTATCTTCCCAACACCTATTGGGCCTTGTAAATCACACCACAGTGATATTGGTGTGAAATGTACTTTGAACTAGTGAGTCTCCAGATACAACTGGCTGGCGCTACAACACACAGAGTTGATTTGGCTCATTCTTGAGATGTTGCTTTGGTTTGTTACTAATGTTTTTGCCCATGTTACAGGGTGTCAATCTTTATGTGAAAAACCTGGATGATGGCCTCGATGATGAGCGTCTGCGTAAAGAGTTCACTCCGTTTGGAACCATAACCAGTGCTAAGGTAAGGACTTGGGGCTTGATTTGTAATTATGCAATTGTTGGCCTGAAAATAGATAGTTAAGTTGCTAAAATAAGAAATGTATGTCATTTCATAGTGATTAACAAAACATATAAACGCTCATCTATGTCTTCTCCCATAGGTGATGATGGAGGGGGGCCGCAGCAAAGGCTTTGGCTTTGTGTGTTTTTCTTCCCCGGAAGAGGCCACTAAAGCTGTAACGGAGATGAACGGGCGTATTGTTGCTACAAAGCCGCTGTATGTGGCCCTGGCCCAGCGCAAAGAGGAGCGCCAGGCCCACCTGACCAACCAGTACATGCAGAGGATGGCCACAGTCCGTGCTGTGCCCAACCCAGTGCTCAACCCATATCAGCCGGCCCCACCCTCAGGCTATTTCATGGCAGCTATACCTCAGGTGAGTCTGCTTTGTATACACGACAAACATTTTGGCATATTCCATAGTCTATTTGGATGAAAGCGTCTAATAAGTGACAGCGCCCCTCTGCAGCCACAGCCTCTCTCAGCTGGCTCTAAGACTGGTTTGATAATACATACATGTTATGTGTGGAGCGAGATAGAGTGAGCGAGCGTAGTATGTTCATGGGAGTAAACGGGAATATTTTACAAAGTTTACAAAGTCCCAAATAAGCACAACTGCCTCCCAAGGAAACGCTTGCCTGTCTCATTTAAGAGTGTTATCAAACCCGAAGCCTTGGCCCTGGAAGTCTGCAGAGATTCTCCTTCTCTCTCTCTCATTCTGCCTGTAATTTTCCTTTAACTCTTCCAGTGACTTTCTCTTATTTGAAACTCCTTTTTTGCTAGCAGTTGGCCCGGTACCTCCGTTTTAAAACATTTTAGCGAAAGGTACCGCGAAGGTCTGTAGATATGAATTTGTGCATGGGAAAGAGCAGTCTGCATTTCATCCAACTATCACAAAACTGATTATCTGTAAAATGCTGAATTTTGGTTCCGATATACCGGATCACTAATATCTAGTCCATAACATCCTAAGCACTCATATTTTGGGATGTCATCACTAGAAATTTCAATAGTTTACAATGCAGCTGTGATACGTGAATACAGTATCTCACAAAAGTGAGTACACCCCTCACATTTCTGTAAATATTTGATTATATCTTTTCATGGGACAGCAATGAAGATATGACACTTTGATACAATGTAAAGTAGTCAGTGTACAGCTTGTACAACAGTGTAAATTTAAACTCTCTGAGGATCTGAAAAACAGAACTGTTGCTCTACATAAAGATGGCCTAGGCTATATGAAGATTGCCAACACCCTGAACCTGAGCTGCAGCACGGTGGCCAAGACCATACAGCGGTTTAACAGGACAGGTTCCACTCAGAACAGGCCTCGCCATGGTCCACCAAAGAAGATGAGTGCACGTGCTCAGCCTCATATCCAGAGGTTATCTCTTGAAAATAGACGTATGACTGCTGCCAGCATTGCTGCAGAGGTTAAAGGGGTGGGGGATCAGTCTGCCAGTGCTCAGACCATACGCCGCACACTGTATCAAATTGGTCTGCATTGCTGTCGTCCCAGAAGGAAGCCTCTTCTAAAGATGATGCGCAAGAAAGCCTGCAAACAGTTTGCTGAACACAAGCAGACTAAGGACATGGATTACTGGAACCATGTCCTGTAGTCTGATGAGACCATGATACACTTATTTGGTTCAGATGGTGTCAAGCGTGTGTGGCAGCAACCAGGTGAGGAGTACGAAAACAAGTGTGTCTTGCCTACAGTCAAGCATGGTGGTGGGAGTGTCATGGTTTGGGGCTGCATGGGTGCTGCTGGCTGTGGGGAGCTACAGTTCATTGAGGG
Source organism: Eleginops maclovinus (assembly GCF_036324505.1). Taxonomy (NCBI): domain Eukaryota; kingdom Metazoa; phylum Chordata; class Actinopteri; order Perciformes; family Eleginopidae; genus Eleginops; species Eleginops maclovinus. The sequence continues at coordinate 26,539,709 of NC_086351.1, forward strand.
AACCATGAATGCCAACATGTACTGTGACATACTGAAGCAGAGCATGATCCCCTCCCTTCGGAAACTGGGCCGCAGGGCAGTATTCCAACATAACCACCCCAAACACACCTTAAGGTGACCACTGCCTTACTAAAGAGACTGAGGGTAAAGGTGATGGACTGGCCAAGCATGTCTCCAGACTTAAACCCTATTGAACATCTGTGGGGCATCCTCAAACTGAAGGTGGAGTAGCGCAAGGTCTCTAACATCCACCAGCTCCTCCGTGATGTCGTCATGGAGGAGTGGAAGAGGATTCCAGTGGCAGCCTGTGAAGCTCTAGTGAACTCTATGCCCAAGAGAGTTAAGGCAGTTCTGGAAAATAATGGTGGCCACACAAAATATTGACACTGGGCACAATTTGGCCATCACTTTTGTTGCCACCGGTTTAGACAATAATGCTGTGTGTTGAGTTATTTTGAGGGCACAGCAAATTTACACTGTTATACAAGCTGTACACTGACTACTTTCCATTGTGTCATATCTTCAGTGTTGTCCCATGAAAAGATATAATATATTTAAATGTGAGGGGTGTACTCACTTTTGTGAGATACTGTAGATCTTTTAGTAGGAGCATCCAGCTTTCTCAATCAATGTGTCAGCAGACTCCCACTGATCAACCATTCACATCAAAGGTGGCTTATGTTCACTTAAATTGACGTGTTTTTTTATTGTAATTATAATCATTGGTCTAAACCACCTCATTGGGTTGTAGGGTATGGGTGATAGAAACATTTGTTTTAATTAATTGGCTATAGGAGACCGTGAACTGATAAATGATGGTTTCTCTGTCCATCAGGCTCAGAACCGTGCTGCTTACTACTCTGCCAACCAGCTGGCCCAGCTCCGCCCCAGCCCCCGCTGGGCAACTCAAGGAGTGCGTCCTCAACGTGAGTAAAAACATTTCACTATCATTGTTACTGCAGTGTGACACGATGCTTTAATAAATGCTACTTGGCTCTCTCTCTAATGCCCCATATCCACCGTTCCTGTTCAAGATCCGTCCTTTCACTTTTCTGTTTCCACCGCTCACAGCCCGAGTAGAGCTCGAGTGGAACTGAGTCATTGCGTCATCATTTATGTCATGACGTAACCGTTAACGTGCCTTCTTATCACCCACATGGCGTTCTTTTCCAATCTTGGATTATTGTTTATTGTGGTTCAGCGGCATTTATCGCCCGCTGGAAAGTTTTCACTGACTGTCACACAAGCAGCTGATGCATACCCCCCCTCCCCATAAGTGATTGTGTTTCAGTCTGAACTGATGCTGTTTGGCATCACAACTAGGGCTGTCACTTTTTGAAAAAATCACGATCGTTTTTTTTAGGCTTAAATTTTCATTGAATCGATTGTAAAATCGATTATCCATGTCTACGTTTCAATTTTCAAAATAAAGGCCAACACACTGCCATTAGGACGAACGTAAAGAGGGCGCAAGAGACGTACAGGTCAGCATTTCTGATTATTTATTGCGTGAAGTTCGTGTATAACAAACAGGAGCATTCTCGAAAAACAATAAGCAGTATGGACTGCCACAACATCAATGACGAAAAACATACTGCAGGCTTCTGGCTGTTTACCATTATCAATATGAAACACATTTCGCATAAGCAGGCGATTGTTAAATAGTTTGAAAATAAAACTTAAAATTCACTTGAGGACTAGCTAACATAAAAATAGGTTGAAAATATTTCACGCCAACACGCAGGATCGCTAAATTCCCCACAACAGACAGTGGACTAGAACATACTGAGTCTGCATATGCCCCCTCATAGTTGTAGTGCTGCTGTGATATGGGAACTCCCATCGCACAGTTTGCATACCACTTTCCATAGTTTTGCCTTCTGCCCAAAATCCGAAGTGCTTCGAACTCCTCATGTGATTAGGGGTTATCACTCGTCTCTCATGTCGCACAGGTTGATTGCCGTTGCCCTCCATTTTTTGGCAAAACACTAAGCCGCGGCAGCCGATCGACACTATCAGGCTGTTTACAATTGGTGGGAATTTACTTTTTAGCCCTCTCAATGCCTACTGCACTTTCGGAATTATTTTCTTTTCTGCTTGTCTGAGTTATGTTAATAATAATCATAATGAAATTAAATGTTTTTATTTATTCATTAAAAAACAAGTTATTTGGTAAAAATCGATTCCCTCTTTTCGTTTTCGAAACGTGTGTTGGTCGGTCCAATCGATTCACGAACGTAAAGTTACAGCCCTAATCACAACACTGTTATTAAAGTTTCTCTGGTATAAGACAGGTGATGTTAGCATAGCAACCGAAGCTAATCTGACTATCTTGACTACTTGCTATCATATTGTGGCATAAGCCGTTTTCTACAGGCACATTTTACCGGCATATTTTTCATTATGATTGTACTTGTGATAGTTGGACATGGTAACCTGAGTAGCCCATGTATTGATTCCATGTTATAGCTGCTATAACACAAAACAGGAAAACGTCTACCTGCTCTTCACAGTGATCAATAACAGAGAACGGAGGGTCATTAAAGTAAGGTAAAATGAACAGCGTCGCACTGAGCCTGGTTAGTGTTGCCTGACTTTAAGTGTGTGGTTCTAGTCACTTTGCTCAGCGCTACTGCTTGTTACTTTTATTTGCCGTACTCTCCATGAACTGTTATTGCTCTGGTTAATCTCGCCCCCCTCGAAGTAATCAAGACGTATTTGGTTCTTGGATCTTGCCGGGCAGCCCAGTGGGGCCAGCTAAGATCCGGTTTTCGGTGCTTAGAGCCGGCTCGGCTGCGGTGGAAACACGAAAAACCCAGTCTTTATCAGGCTTTAGCCCGGAACTGGTTTGGTGGATCACATTGAAAGAACTGAATTCTCACTCCTTCAGTGTGAACCTTTTTTAATGTCGTTTCCTCTTCTTTCAGACTTCCAAAACATGCCCAATGCTATGCGGCCCTCAGCTCCCAGGCCCCAGACCTTTAACACCATCCGTCCCACCACCACACCCAACACACAGGTTCCACGCATGATGGCCTCACAGCGTATGCGTAAGTATTTCATCTTTCAGAAAACACAATCTAGCAGGGGTGTCCACACGTTTTCCCCCACATACAGAAAGGGCTGGGCCACTTATAGACGTGAGGTGTATTGCCTCAGAAGTGAAGTCATAAGTTAGTAAAATCAATCAAATGCAGGCTTTAAGAAAAAAAACAGCCTCGAAGATGTTTTCAGTATGAATTGACTGAATTATATTACTAATAAGTGCGCTTATTAGCACATGAACACTACTGTGTAATATAATTGAACATGTATATTTAAGAAGTGCTATATAAGAAAAGCACAAGTTTTATTTGTGGGCCATATTCCATTCTACTTTTTGTATTTGCTGAGGGTCGATTCAAAATGTGCTGCATTTCACCCCCGGGCTGTTGTTCGGACACCCCTGATCTACAGCTATATCTTGTGACGTTGTCCTTGCAAATGAATCACGTGATGCAGGCTGATAAAGGCCCCTTTTCATTTTCCTCAGCCACACAGGCCCTCAGCCAACGCCCTGCCGGATCTTCAGCCACTGCTGCTCCAGTGCGCGCCATGCCCCAGTACAAATATGCTGCTGGTGTGCGCAACCCCCAGCAGCACATGGCCTCCCAGCCACAGGTCCCCATGCAGCAGGTAGATATAACATTCCCCTGCTGCTTTATAACTTAACTAGCTGATACCCACCCCCCCAAAAAAGACTATCTGCATTTATGTTCACAGTGCTGGGACAATTAGCTATTTACTACATTTATTTTACTTTTTTTTAAACAAGAACATGGTGTAAAAACCATTTCATGACAAATGATTTTTTATGCCAAACGGTAAGCAGGATTTTTCCTGAACCAAATAATTAATTTAGTTTTCCTTCTTTAGCCTGCTGTCCATGTCCAAGGACAGGAACCACTGACAGCCTCCATGCTGGCCGCCGCCCCTCCTCAGGAACAGAAGCAGATGCTGGGTTAGTAAATGATCTGCTCAAAGAAACTTACATGAACAGAATTGTTCACAAGGCAATTCTTCCCAAGTAATTTGATGCATTAAGGCTGGTTTGAACATTTTAAAATAGTTGATGACTGTTGTCTTTCAGGTGAGCGTCTGTTCCCCCTGATTCAGAACATGCACCCCAGTTTGGCTGGCAAGATCACCGGTATGCTGCTGGAGATCGACAACTCTGAACTGCTCCACATGCTGGAGTCGCCTGAGTCCCTGCGCTCAAAGGTCAGATAGTGACTAAGTTATAAAATGCTAACAGGTCGTAATGATTTTTCACTCTAAACCCTTTACACCAAAGCGGTTCCAGGGCCAGTTCGGAGCCAATACAAACCAGTTCTTCCTGTTGCTATAACAGGTCATGGCGAGCACGGTGAAGAGTAGAACGTTGTTACAAGCAGTAGCGCTCGGATTGCAAAGTGACTAGGACGCGATCACACACCTATATTATACATATATATTCAGTCAGGCAACACTAATGTGATATTGTTTATGTTTACCTTACTTTCAACGACCACACGTTCACTATTATTGCCTGTTTTCAAGAGCCGCACACTGCTTCAGCCACACCAGTTTCAAGTTGTTTTTATTATAGCAGCTATCAGGTGGAATCAATACATGGGCTACACAGGCTGCCATGTCAGACTATCACAAGTAAAATCATAAGGGAAAATACAGCGGTAAAATATGCTTGTAGAAAACAGCTTATGACAACAAGTTGTCAAGATAGTCAGATAAGCTTTGGTTGCTATGCTAACACCACCTGTAAAATAGCAAAGAAACTTTAATAATGCCATGGTGATGCCAAACCGTGTCAGTTCAGACTGAAACACACTGATAGGCAGTCCGCCATTGTTGTTGTGAGCGGCGCTGCTTGGAAAATCAGCAGGTTAAAATATGGTGATGTCATGGCTTGGGAAATGGGTGGTGGGAAAAACAACTGGTAAACTAGTTCCGAACTCAAAACGCACGAGCACCAATCTAGAACTTGAACTGGTTTGGTGGGAAAGGTGCTGCTTTGTTTCTCTTGACCTGAGCCTTTTTGCTTGTAGCATTTTCAGAAGGCAGGACTTGGTCGATGAACTGATCGTGCTATAACTTCATAACTTAAGTGTGATGGTCAAGCTCGATGTGCAGTGGTTCAGAGTGCTTTGTTGTTTTAGGTGGATGAGGCTGTTGCTGTGCTGCAGGCCCACCAGGCCAAGGAGGCTGCTCAGAAGTCAACCACCCCCGCTGGTGTCCCCAGTGTCTAAGGTGTGTAACATTTGAAAGAAAAGATGACTCTGATGAAAGGAATTATACAATAAATGAACTACATAATAAGCATAAACATTTTTAATCTTTTTGTCTTGCAGATTGAGCTTTTGAAACCTGCTTCACCGATGGAAAATGAGAAAAAAATATTAAACATTGAAAAACCTAAAACTCTGAAAACATCGCAAAATGATAAATTATTTCCTTAAAAAAAGAAGAAAACAATTAATCTGCCAGGTCTATAGATGGTTCTACTAGACCTTGATCATAAATAAAAATTTGTTGAAAAAAAAATAGCAAAATAGAAAAGAAATTGAGATTATATGTTCTGAATGCATTCCTCTGTTTTATGTCATGTTACTGTGTCAGTGCTCAGAATATCAGCCATGTTCAGGTGATAGCTGAGCATCATGAAGGATGATTTGTATCGTGAACTGCTGGCTGTAATAAATTCTCATTCAAAATTCATGCTTTTGTTTAATTCCTCAGTTATTGTCCCAATTAATTTTCAAATGTTGTAACTGTCATTGTAATTGCATGTATATATTGATGCCAGTTTTGATCATTTCATTTTAGACAGAACATTCTGGAAGATTTGGAATCTGTTTTCCTGATTTAGTGTATAGTTGCAGGTTAATGTCTAGTGGTCCTGTGATGGTATTGTTTTCTTCCACGAGGTGTCCATGTTTCTTCTCACGTCATCGGCATTTCCTTAGAATTTTGGAATGTACTGATGGAAACTCATTAGCACTTACAGTCATCGCCTGTGCATCTGCTCACGTTTTTTGGAATATCCGCACTAAGCCATCTTATACAGCAGCCAGAAGTTTCCTGGCTTTTGTATTTACTGCTTACTATGGACGGATCCAAATGGTAAGATGGCTACATTGCCTAAAACTGTCTAATTGGTGCAACTCAACATCCACACACAAAGTGGAACAGCTCAAGGGTGTGCGCAAAGCAACCGGTCCAAACGTTTAAGATCACGTGGATTTGAATCACACTGCACACTGCACCAACTTTCTACAGTGATAGAAACATTTATTTTTGGCACGCTCCTCCAAATTCAATTAATTTAAAGGGGAGAATGCCCTTTTCTTCTTTTAAGGAAAAGAAGAAAAGGGCATTCACTTGTGAATAGCAGTGTACAGTATGTGCAATCCATCACACCATCAGGAAAAGCCCTGGCATGTGTTCTCTGCCCTCTGCATCAGTGGCTGTCATAGTTTCTCTCTACAACTTTCCCCACTGTGCCCATTCTGTTTACTTACCTGCACTTAAAATAGTACATAGTAATACGTTGATAATGGTGAAACTACAGGCTTTGGGAGTAACCAATCATGTCAGGATTACATGATCAGGATACAAAAAAAAAGCAGACTATACTCCCTTACATTTACATTAAAAAATAAATGTTATCAGATCACTGATGCATGTTTTAAAAAGTGACTAACAGTATAACTGTTACAATACAAGATTAAACTAAAGAGGGTTATGTACTGTCTTTTTTTCTGACTACTTTCATTCTTTATTTTAAATATCTTTTTGAAGTGCAGCAGGTGGACACCTGATTCACTAAACAGAAATACTGCTTTAGTCATTCATTAAACTAAAACAGCATTTGTAAACTATACTATTTTGTAGACCTAAGCCTATAATTTAAGACATGTTTTTGGTAAAAAAATATCTGTTTTCCAATGTTACATTGTACTGTTTTACATAATACATTTGTAATGTGAAAGCCATCTTATGTATATTTATTTTCTTTTGTATTTGTTTGCATTTCATTGATATTGAGTTCATTCAAATGTAACAAAAAGTAATCAGGTTACACAACTTGTATATTGTGATGCTTAGATGAGGTAACTGATAACATTTTATTAGTCATTGTAATGAAAAGTAAACCTCCCAACCCTTTAAAAATGCTCCATTTAGCAAATCACATGCTCTCTCCTTCAAACAGAGGTGACTTTGGACAATGTCCTGGAACTTACTAATAATGGAAGTGGCAAGAGGATTGCAGTGCCTGCTGTGTTTACACAGATTTAGCCGTGTAAAGAGCCTTTCTGATTCTGTGGTGTGTTTTGGTGCCAGAACTACGCACAAATATTTTCCTATGTTATTTTCACCCACATGTATAATGGGGACCTTATACATTTTCATTCTTCATTCAGATAGGGTAAAACAGGAAGTTAATCATAGATACATCTCTGGTTGGAATCGTCTCTGGTGTATCTTCTCCGCCCGTGATTTTAGGAATGTATTTTACTTATGAATGTGTTCTTCTGTCACAGACTCTTCCTTGACCCTGCAGCACCAACACTCCCAGGCAAAAGATCAGGCCTTGGATTAAACTGGACCAGACTTTGAACACATTTCAGAACATGACTGACCCAAAACAATTTTCCACGGGCATTACAGGATTATTATATCAGATGATTTCATAATGTTTGTTTATTTGTTTATGCTTACAATGGGACGATTATGAATGCAAATACTTCTTTTACACATTTTTATGAAGCATAATCAGGGACATTCCCACCCTTTGGTCTCTGCTTTTTTTCAGGTATAATGCTCATAGGAAGGGAGCTTCTGTGGAGTGAAAGGTTTAGAGTTTTGCACATACAACGCTTGTCCTAGATTGCTGCTGTCACATGTTTTCCAGTCTAGTTCAGGCTGTAACTTGTTTTGGTTGTTTTTTTCATTGCTTATTATACTAAAAGGAATCCTTGCTGCAATGACACAAAGTGATTCTCACATGTCTTAATATTTGAGTGGCAGTAAAAATCTGATTTCTCATCAATCCCTTTCTGTTGTGTGCCTTTTAGTAATTATATACAGAGCTATCTTGTAATCCTCTGTATATTGGGATTAGATGTGTCTGTCTGGAACTGCACTCTGTATAAATCCATCAGCAAAATATGTTTACGTATTTACTACTCTACTGTACCCCATATGTGTCCATTCAATAATTGTTCATGCTTAGTTAATTACCTTAGTTATTCGTCAATCGAATTTACGAGGCACTATTTCTTTAACCTAATAGATTTTAAATTGTCTAGTTGCTGTGGACAGAGAGATATTTAATCTGTATTTATGTATTTTTAATGTCGGAGATTAAATTAAGTAACCACTTGTATACAAATGTTGGAAATCATACATTGGGAATAGAGAAGATGAGTGATCATCTTCAGTTATGGTAGTTATATGAAATGATATTAACAATGTTTTTCAGATTTGATATCGTCTCTCATGTATTATATGTGAACATTTTTACAGAAGCCCAAGTATGGTGCTGATCTTAAACTTACACTACTGAGGCCTATGAAACATTGATCCAAATCTCGCGATGCGATTTGAATATCTGAGCTAGAACGAGAACAGTAAACAACAGAGGGAGCTCTGTATGAGCTGTTGTCGTTCGAAACGGAACGGATAGGTGGGACCGAACACAGAGCAGGAAAATAAGTGGTAGTAGCAGTGGGGAAGTAATTCACAGCACTACCCCGGGACACTCATCCCTCAACTTGAATCGTTTTTGGAAGATAGAACGTTTTCCCTCGTCTTCGTTACTGTCTGCGGAACAAGTGTCACTAGCAACAGACGGTATGTTCTCATCGTTTGTAGCTAACCGCTAACCTTGCTAACCAGCGCCCAACGCTCGTTGTGTGTGCTAGTTAGCTGGCTAGCGTTCTGATTATTGTACGTAAGAGAAGCTGCGAGCCTTAATACCTTTTCTAGTGGCTAACAGCTTTATTCTGCTAACGTCATATGCCATGTTCTCATCCTGGATCATTTGTTAGCTGACGTAAACTTGACATTAAACACAATGAACTATTTAGCTAAGCTAGCTTTCAATCTAACGTTATTGGGAAGTCGCAGACATGGAACAGTAAAGTACTGAACGCCAGCTGATGCCTCTGCCCTTATAACAGCTGCTTACCAATATATGATCTTTACATTTAAGTTGGTAGTCAATAAGAGTTAGAGTTACCGAGCAAGTTCCTGCAGCAGTGTTACACTCAGGCACTAGGGTGGATTTGCCCAAGACTGTCATGACAAGATAAAAACTGAATCAGAAGAACAGTGGTGGTTTTGTTTGTGTCACACTATGAACTAAATTGTAAAACGGGTATTGGTGTTACGAGTACATTGGATGTATTTCTTTGGTCGGTAGCTACTAAGTGCTTGAGATTTTTCATTTTTTTGAGGTGAGAAATCGGTAAGGCTCTGTTTTGTGTGTTTAAATCCTCCGTTTTGTGGGCATCCTCAGGTGACATGCATATGACTTTGTCACGACCTTTGGTGCCTCTTCTTTATCTTCTTCTTGTAATATGTGCCAATCTGAGATACAACATTGAGATCTTCCATCAGTTATGATAAAAAGCAAACACGTTTCAACAGATATAAAGTCTAGCTTGAGATTACTTTATCATGTTACAGTTGTTGTGCAATTAATCAACCAATGCTCAAATCTGGAAGGAAAATGCGATTGCCTCTTACCGGGCATGTAGTTGAACTGTCAATGAAGTGAATGTCTATATCAAGCCCAGTCTTCTCCTGCTGCCATCCAGTGTAGTTGTTCTGCTTATCGTCCTTGGCTTAAGAAAGACAAACAAATTGCTCCATATGTTTTGCCCTGTCCCAGTTATCCACTGATAAAAACAGACTGAAGAGTTATGCAGCCACAACCACTCATCCTCTTGACCTGTATTGTGGGTACCCTAGCTCAGTCCAATAGGTTGGACTATGTGGAGAACTGAGTTGTTGTATATTGAGCTATATTGCTGACAGTGTTATTACATCCCAAATATAGTTTTCACTGTAAAAAAAGAAATGGTTTCATACGGCAATAACTGGGTCCATTTAAATGTGTACAGCAATTTGAAGTGTTAAAACTCAGTCTTGGAAAACTATATTGAATTGGCCTCCCTGGGCTTAGCAGAAGGTTGTGCAGACCTGTGTGTTCTTTCAAAGAAAGGTTATTAGGCCAGCATGGAGACCTGTCTTTGTTCTCAGGACAGATGTGTTACCTTCCTCTCTTGCTCTTTGGTAAACACATCTGAAAGGCTTGTTGTTGGATGCCTCACCAAATTTGGGAACACTAAATCATTTGGACATGCATCTGAACAATGTACCTTGGATGTTCACGTATTTATCTCATTTTGCTTAACTGTTTATACATTTCTGACGTGTTCATGAATCATTTATGAATGATTAGGTGGCTCTTACTTTGGTTTGTTGTATGTTAATTTGAAATCTTGCCGTGCCACAAACTGCAAGTTATTGCTCAACTCTTGCTGAACGTCAGTGTTGAAGTAACTCAGTACAGAGAGAAATATCTCACCTCTTTTGCAAGTATTTGGGGCATCCATGCTAGTGTTCATGCTATAAATCTGCATTGGACTGTTTGCTTAGTCCCTGTGCTATCACAAAGCAACACTTAACAATAACAACCGTAATGCTTCGGCATGAAAACACTAGACTGTATGTACACTGCTCAAAAACAATAAAGGAACTCTTTTTAATCAGAGTATAGCATCAAGTCAATTAAACTTCTGGGGTATTGATCTGGTCAGTTAAGTAGCAGAGGGGGGGCTTAAACAGTTTAAGCTGCTTTGGTGTTAATGAAATTAACAACAGGTGCACTAGAGGGGCAACAATGAGGGGACCCCCAAAACAGGAATAGTTTTCCAGGTGGAGGCCGCTGACATTTCCCCCCTCCTCTTCTTTTCTGACTGTTTTTCACTAGTATTGCATTTGGCTAGGGTCAGTGTCTCTACTGGTAGCATGAGGCGATACCTGGACCCTACAGAGGTTGACCGGCAGTCCAAGTCTACCAGGATGGCACATCAATACGTGCCATTGCCAGAAGGTTTGCTGTGTCTCCCAGCACAGTCTCAAGAGCATGGAGGAGATTCCAGGAGACAGGCAACTACAAAATGACCTGCAGCAGGCCACTGGTGTGAATGTCTCTGACCAAACCATCAGAAACGTCATGAGGGTAGCCTGAGGGCCCGACGTCCTCTAGTGGTCCCTGTGCTCACTGCCCGGCACCGGGACGGCAATTTGCCAGAGAACACCAGATTTGGCAGGTCAGCCACTGGCGCCCTGTGCACTTCACGGAGGAGAGCAGGTTCACCCTGAGCACATGTGACAGAGGTGAGAGGGTCTGGAGAAGTCCTGGAGAACGTTCTGCTGCCTGTAACATTGTTCAGCAGGACTGGTTTGTTGGTGGGTCAGTGGGGGTCTGGGGAGGCATATCCATGGAAGGATGCACATACCTCTACAGGTTAGACAACGGCCATGACTGCCATTAGGTATCGAGATGACATCATTGGACCCATTGTCAGACCCTACGCTGGTGCAGTGGGTCCAGGGTTCCTCCTGGTGCACGACAATGCCCAGCCTCATGTTGAGAGTGGGCAGGCAGCTCCTGGAGGATGAAGGAATTGATACCATCAACTAGCCCCCACGCTTGCCTGACCTTAATCCAATAGAACACCTCTGGGAAATTATGGTTCAGTCCATCCGACGCCGCCAGGTTGCTGCTCCGACGGTCCAGGAGCTCAGTGATGCCCTGGTCCAGATCAGAGACGACATACCCCAGTACACCATCTGTCGTCTCATTAGGAGCATGCATACGCTGTAAGGCATGCATACAAGCATGGGGGGGGGGGGCAATACACAGTACTGACTACTGTTGTGAGTTGCTGCAATGGAATTTCAGCTAAATGGACCAGCCTGCCGCATCATTCACTTTGATTTTCGGGGTGCAGTGATGTGGCGTGCTTTCGTTCGTGATGTTCTTTTTTTAAATGATTTACAGCAGGTGATGTAGTCTCAGCTCTCTCTTCTCCTTTTATAACTACACTTTTTGCAACACACACACTTAGAGCCAATCAGCTTTGACTTATGAGATGAAGTTTTAGGTGGGCTGCGAGCGCTTTGATCAACATTTTTTTTTGCAGTGATACCGTGTCAGTATTACATCACAATTATGAAATTGTAGGATTTAACTGAAACCCTCTTGATTTGTCACAAACATGTACACAGCCCAGCACACAGTGAAATTTGACCACTACTTTGGTCTCTTGGTGAGCTTTAACTAGCCACCCTCCACTTCCCAAGCCAAGTCCGTCCTTTACAAAATGACAAGCAATTCTTCACTCAATACAACATTCTACCTATATTAAATCTTTTGGCAGTGTATGGGAAGATATTATAAGGAAAAGGTTTGTGGTAAGTGAGGTGAGGGCTTACAATTTGATGTATGAACCCTTTCTATACAATTTGTTTATGAATACAAATTGTATTGGCGCAACATTATAATTTAGCTGTAAAACTGCCTGAGAAACTTGCATATCACATTAAAATGTGATTTTCCACTGAACCACCAAGACTATGTTGGGTGGACCACAGACAAGGGTGTGTGGTCCACCCAACATAGTCTCGCAAACTTCTTTATGACACACAGTACATAGTTCCTACAAATAAACCACAGATATTAAGGAGATGCTTATGGCGTTATTAATGTTACAGCAACATCTTTTCAAGTGGCTGAATCTCAGTTGCCTCATGGTAAAAGCTGTTTTGTCTTCACTTGTGTTTTTTGTCTCTTAGCAGTTCAAGAGGAACTGTATTGCCCTCTCCTAAGTTACAATTACTTTCAATATTACACCCTCTCCCCAAGCTTTTAGCTCTCAGAAGAGCTGAAATGCCAGGATGTTTACCTCATTTCCTCCCCACTTGAGTCAAGTGTAGGACGAAAGAGGGGAAGTCTGGGAGGGGGGCAGCTGGAGACTACTGGCTTTGTCGGGGTTGGAAACCTTTCTCCCTGTTTCTGCCTTGCCTCTCTTTGTACATGCAATAAGGCCTTTCTTGTTGTTACAGCGTTTTTTTTTTAGCCTTTGTGTCTTGTAGGGTCAGACTCAAAACACAATGCATGACCAATAGGCTTATGTTTCTCAATCTTCTCTTTGTATAATGTTTGTCTTTAATCCCTGCAACTGAGGATGATCACACTGATTAGGTTTTGAATGTCTTCTGTAAACACACTAGAACAAGGTTCACTCGGTTTGATACAGCCACTGACCACACCCCGAGTTTTCAGTTTGCTCTACAATTTGGTCAAACGTGAGGGACACTGTTAAACTTTCATCATACATCAGTCAATAGCTGTTAGCTTATCTGCCAAGAGGTTGCTCTGTGTCTGTTCATGATGCAGTGGAAGCCTCACTAAAGCATTCACTGTCCCTGCCCCCCTAACGGCACAGGAATGTGCATAGGGGCAGCATTACACAGGAGACAGCCCAGCCAGGAATGCAGCTGGAGTGATACTGACTGACTGAATGCAATGGCTCAGCTGCTGCATGTTTCACTGTTAACATTTGTGTGTGGCCTGCCTCATTCCAAGCCTGCCATCACTATTGTCTCCCTTTCCTTTCCTTAGGTGTATCTCTCATCTTCTGTTTATTGGTGGTTTCCTTTCACCCAATCGTACGTGACCCAACGCACATGCTGGTTACTGCTTACAGAAAAACAGCTCACTAGAACTACTGGCTAAGTTTAGACCTACTAAGCGTTTCGTACTTAAAGGAAAGGCTCTGCTCAACTCACTTTTGCCCATTGTAGATACCACCTGGTACTTTTTTTGGGATTGGCTAGTTTGAGGTTCCATACAAGCTGAGCAGATGTGTCTGGCCCAGGGACACAATGACATGCAGACTGCAGTGGGACTGGAAACAACTCGCTCCTGCATACATACATACATACATACATACATACATACATACATACATACATACTAGTGATGCGCGGGTTAAGGATTTTTAACCCCCGCACCAACCCAACCCATCGTGACAGCCAATCCGCACCGCCCGACCCGCAAAATTACGCTCTGATTTTTTAACCACCGACCCAACCCGCGAAAATGGGAGAAAAAAAAAAAAAAGATACCAATGAGTTTACGTCGTGATTTGCCAAACGGTAGGCCTATTAACGAGGGGTTTTGCTCACCTTGTACTGCTGTTTGATTGTCCCAAACTTTTATATGATGCATTACTTTAGGCATTCACGGAATCTCAATCATGGAACGGCAAAATGTTCCAAACAACATAGTTTTATTCTTAACACACAGCAGTGCACGCACGCACACACAACAGGCGGTCGCATTATAAAGCCAGAGAACATCAACCATAATGTAGCATAAACAAAACTGTCAAATGATTGGCTATGGAACACTCGCATTTTCTCCGCAATTTGAAGACGAAAAGAAAAGAAACTCACACAATACCGTAACATGGTAGGCTACATATCTCATTTGCGAGCCTATAATATTAGGCCACCTTCCCACTATGATGTAGGGCTATTTTCTTACCCGACCCGCCCGCTACCCGCATTTTCCACGGAAAAAACAACCCGGCCCGCCCGACCCACGGGCTAGCCCGCGGGACCCACGGGTTTTGGGCCATCACTAATACATACATACATACATACATACATACATACATACATACATACATACATACATACATACATACATACAGTGGGGCAAAAACGTATTTTTGACCACTTGAAATGCTTCTTACGAAGCCACTCCTTCGTTGCCCTGGCGGTGTGTTTGGGATCATTGTCATGCTGAAAGACCCAGCCACGCTTCATCTTCAGTGCCCTTGCTGATGGAAGGAGGTTTTCACTCAAAATCTCACGATACATGGCCCCATTCATTCTTTCCTTTACACGGATCAGTCGTCCTGGTCCCTTTGCAGAAAAACAGCCCCAAAGCATGATGTTTCCACCCCCATGCTTCACAGTAGGTATGGTGTTCTTTGGATGCAACTCTGCATTCTTTCTCTCCAAACACGACGACTTGAGTTTTTACCAAAAAGTTCTATTTTGGTTACATCTGACCATATGACATTCTCCCAATCCTCTTCTGGATCATCCAAATGCCCTCTAGCAAACTTCAGACGGGCCTGGACACGTACTGGCTTAAGCAGGGGGACACGTCTGGAACTGCAGGATTTAAGTCCCTGGCGGCGTAGTGTGTTACTGATGGTAGTCTCTGTTACTTTGGTCCCAGCTCTCTGCAGGTCATTCACTAGGTCCCCCCGTGTGGTTCTGGGATTTTTGCTCACCGTTCTTGTGATCATTTTGACCCCACGGGGTGAGATCTTGTGTGGAGCCCCAGATTGAGGGAGATTAGCAGTGGTCTTGTATGTCTTCCATTTTCTAATAATTGCTCCCACAGTTGATTTCTTCACACCAAGCTGCTTACCTATTGCAGATTCAGTTTTCCCAGCCTGGTGCAGGTCTACAATTTTGTCTCTGGTCTCCTTTGACAGCTCTTTGGTCTTGGCCATAGTGGAGTTTGGAGTATGACTGTTTGAGGTTGTGGACAGGTGTCTTTTATACTGATAACGAGTTCAAAAAGGTGCCATTAATACAGGTAACGAGTGGAGGACAGAGGAGCCTCTTAAAGAAGAAGTTACAGGTCTGTGAGAGCCAGAAATCTTGCTTGTTTGTAGGTGACCAAATACTTATTTTACCGAGGAATTTACCAATTAATTCATTAAAAATCCTACAATGTGATTTCCTGGATTGTTTCCCTCATTCTGTCTCTCATAGTTGAAGTGTACCTATGATGAAAATTACAGGCCTCTCTCATATTTTTAAATAGGAGAACTTGCACAATTGTTGGCTGACTAAATACTTTTTTGCCCCACTGTACATACATACATACATACATACGTACATACAGGCTTTTAGCTAGGATTTTTTTACAGGGTATCCAATTTTTTTTCAATGGCGTAGCAACGCAGGCGCTCGCGCGTTGTATTGAATGGGGGCCCGGGGGCATCCCCCCCGAAACATTTTGAAATTCATACCTCTCTGAAACACTATTTCCTGCATTTTGAGGTGCAAATTTTGTGGAATACAGCCACATTTTTGTCTTTGTTACAACATTATTTTTGTGCTGAGGCTGGGAGGAGGTATGTGTGTGTGTCGGGGGGTGGGGAAGACCAGATAATTTTTGGGTAATATTATAATTACACTGATTGATATACAATATAATATGTTTCATAAGCTAATACAAAGAACAGTGAGTGTAACTGAAGCTAAAAGCTTAATTGTCACTTACATCTTGTATGTCTACTTATTCAATTTTGTTAATCTATATGCAAGACACTTAGCATACAGTTGTTTTAGCTATGTGTTTGTGATGGTTTTCTGACCTTTCACACCTTTGAACAGTCACACAAGAAAACAATTCTTACATGACTACTCTGCTGGAAGAAGCTGGATTTCGTTGTCTGTGTTCTTCCTCTTTTCCTCATCTTTCACAGTAACTTGAAGAAAGATTTTCATTTAGCCTTATTTTTCATTTAGCCTTCATATCAAATCAAATCAGTCAACTATTATAAAGGACATTATCAACTGTAAATGCGTCAATAGTGGAAAAGTACACTGTTCTCCACAAACAACATCCATTTATCGATCTTTTAAAAGTAAAAGCACCCTATTATTCAAAGGAACCATACACATTTTGATCTCATGCGCCCCCCTCCCCACTACAGTTCTCGCCGGTCGCATCGTCCTGACGTTTTTGTTGTTGTTTTTCCCCCGGTTCATCGACAGTTATTGCCACCAAAGAAGCCAGAAAAACTCAGAAATACTGCTATAGTTATCAGGCTTTCTGTCATGTTTGTAAAGATTGTTAAAAGTTTCAAGCTTACCTGCACTTTCTTCCCGCGAAAAAGGTTAAGAGATATCAGATATTCCACCATTACAGCGCCCGTCCACGCCGCATAATGGAAAATCGACCAGTGCAATGCGAGTCACTCGCGAGATGTGAGCTTAGCGCGATTTTCGCGAGATTCTGGCTTGAATCGGCAAATTTTGATCACATTCTGCGAAGTTACCGGAGAAAACAGCGGAGGAAAAAATTAGGGCGTCTTGCCTAAAAGTAGGGCGTCCAATTTCTTATTATTTTTAGTGGAGGAGGACGCCCAGACGCCCACCTGCCTAAAAGCCTACATACATACATACATATTTTGAAAAATGCTTATTTGCCAACTACTGAGGTACATGCGTTCCTCTGTTTGGTTGCTGTTCCAAAGATGCACTGTGTTGTGTGTATGTAATGTTGAAGCTGATATCACAGCAGTTTAAAGTAGCACTCCTATGACGCTCAGCCCATAAACTACCTGGTACTGAAAGCCAGTTGAGCTGAGCCTAACCTTACCATGCAGCAGTAATTAAGCCCTGTTATAAAACAGGTTGTAATTATTAAAGTGGAATGGTTATCGTTCTGTTGCAATGCTGAGTCTCCCGGGGTGTTCCCCCTCCTGCTGGTATTCTAGCAACATGTGCTGATTTACCTTCCTTGACTTAGGAAAAACTAAGGCTTGGTTTTAGAAAGGTTTAATCAGGATTAATGTTTAACCAGTGTGTCAACATAGTTTGAAAAAACTTCAGCGAGAACTGATTGTTAGTTGGTTTGTTATATTTATTTAAGATCTTTTATGTTGAGAGGACCGCAGGCTGTATCATGGTTCCCAGCCTGGGTTAAGTGAGAGCGGTACGCTCCCATGCTTCAGCGGGTCAGCTGAGGTCTGAACTGGATCTGTTCTCTCTCAGGAATAAACTGTCCCCAAGGAAAGCTCTAGCATGTTTGCCAGCTTTCATCAGCTTTCTCTCTGATTGCTCAGTGTGTTCTTTTTGTGCACATACAGTTATGCAAACACAAATGATCACTGTACTCTTATTAAAACATGTATTGACCATTTGGGCCATAACAATGGTAGGTGGTCATCTACCCAAGGTACTGAGAGCTATACTGTCATGGGGCTAAGAAAAGATGTGATGGGGAGTTCTTAAAGATTTAGAAAAAGACAACTCTGTGTTAAAGAATGCAACTGCTCTTACACTATCCAACATCATTTTGATGCGTCAGCGGGTTATATTGATGTGTGTCTGCCATGGGGAGACTTCTATAATTGCATCAAGATTACCTTACTATGCTTTAGAAACATGGACAACAGTAAAGAAAAAAATATTCTTCATTACCAAGGTAGGAATTTGAGTAAAAAGAGTGAAAAGGTAAGTTGTATGCAGTATTTTCTCTTTTGCTTTCGTAAAGGATGATCCAGAGCATTCTAAACTAAAGGAGATTATAAACGAGGCATTGAAGCTCCTCTCCTATGGAGTCATTTTTGTGTCATAAAAGTTCAGCAAAACTTTCTCAGTAACGAGCAAAAATAAGAGTTAAGAAAAAAAGTAAAACTATAACTTGCCAACAAATAATTTGTGCAATCAACACACACACACTAGCAATGGCACCACATGGAAGAGAAATGTCACAAGACCTGAGAAAGAAAAATAATTTCTTTACACCGCAAAGGTGAAAGCTAAAGATCAGCAGAGCTTTACTTATCAGTCAGAATACTGTAGCAAAAAGTGGTACATAAGTTTTAAAAAGATGGAACCGCAACCATCTCACAGAGACGTCCAGGTCATCCATGGAAGTTAACACCTCGACAGGAGCGTCTTCTGATGAGAACGGTGGAAGAAAATCGGCATGCAAGTTCACTGCAGTTATTTAAGGAAGTAGACAGTCAAACTGGGGTGACTATTTCCCATGACACAATACGGCGTACACTGCAGAGGAATGATATGCATGGGTGCCGTCCACGAAGGAAGCCTCTCCTAAAGCCCAGGCACAAAAAAGCCTGTCTAGAGTTTGCCAGGGCCCATGCTGACAAAGATGAAGACTACTGGGACTCTATACTCTGGAGTGATGAGACCAAGATAAATGTTTTTGGAATGTTTTTTTCAAAACTGTATGGTGTCGCAAAGGTGAGGAATACAAAGAAACATGCATGGTGCCTACAGTGAAACAAGGGGGTGGCAGTGTCCTTATGTGGGGTTGCATGAGTGCTGCTGGTGTCGGGGAGCTGCGTTTCATTGATTGCATCATGAATTCACAGATGTACTTCTCTATACTGAAAGAGAAGATGCTACCAACACTCCGTGCCCTTGGTCGTCGTGCACTTTTCCAACATGACAATGATCCTAAACACACATCTAAGGCCACTGTTTTCTGAAGAAGAACAGGGTGAAAGTGATTCAGTGGCCAAGTATGTCTCCTGATCTGAACCCAATTAAACACCTATGGGGAATTCTGAAGAGACAAGTTGAGCATCACTCTCCATCCAGCATCCAGTCTCTAAAAGGGGTCGTTCTTGAAGAATGGAAAAAGATTGATGAAGCAAAATGTTTCCAACTTGTTCATTCCATGCCTAGAAGACTTGCTGCTGTCATTACAAATCATGGAGGCCAAACAAAGTACTGTGTACTAATTTTTCCATCACCCTTATTTGAGTAAAACTGAAGAAAAATGTGTAATCTAAGTTATATTATTAACCTTACTTTCATGTTATAAGTTAAACAGATGTTATATTAAACTTGGTCGTGTCAGCATTTAGAAAATTGTTTTTGTGTTCATTGAGATATTGTTAAAAATGTTACTTTTCAAAGGCGGTGTACTCATTTATGCTGAGAACTGTATATATGTATACACACACACATTCTCAGCAGCCATATGCCTGGGGTCCCTCAGCTGTTTTAAGATGAGGTGGAAGCCTTGTGACGGACACTAACGTAATAATAGCAGCTTACCTGCAATTTTCTTTTAATAGTTGATTAAACCTTAGTTTTAGGGATTTCAGGATACCAGAAATGTAGTAGGACCCTAATTTCCCTCTGAGATTAATAAAGTATTCTGCTTCTGATTAGTTGATAAATATAACAGTGGAGTTCCAAGATTCACAATACAGTAAAAATCAAAAACAAAACATTAAAGGTCCCCTATTATGCAAAATGCACTATAAAATGTCCTCTATACACATATGTCTCCCCTGTCTGTTAAGAGCTTCAGTACAGTTACTGGATGTAATAACACTGTTGTTGTGGCACAGCCCGAGAGCATGCTCTGTAGGCCCCTGCAGCTCTGTGGGTAGATTATGGTTGTGTTTATGTGTTTGTGTTTCCACAGCATGTTTTATGGCCAAGGTGTAACCAAGACACAGATAAACACATGTTTATTCAGGGATGGACACCCAGCCAGCAAGCGGGCCCTCGGGTGCAACACTAAAATAACAGACATTCTCTCTCCACCTCTCTCATCACCACTCCCAGAAACACAAAGCATAACACAGATGTAGAATCCTTGAGTGATGTCACTAGTACAGGGGTGCAATCCTATGTTTAACCCTGTCAACAGCCCTGGATCAGTGTAACTATCAGGTTAATACTTGTTTTAGTTCTCTGTCCTGAGTGTGGATGATATTAGCTTTCAAACGCTGAAGACTGCCATGGTGGATGGGGAGGGCTTTGTAGGTGAGGACCAGTGTTTGCTAGATGTGTATGGATGTTATTGAAATGTAACAATAGACTTGTGAGTTTGGGCTCTAGCTTCTTTTGCCTGCAGTTGTGCACTGTTGTAGTGTACAATCTCCCTCCCTCTTCGGCCTTTTGTTTCTCTCACTCTCAAATGCGTGAAAGAGAACATTTATCAGATTGGCTCATAAGCCATCTGTCCTGCTATTATTTTATTGCGAGGAGACTAGTCACACGGACATGCTCAGACATGGGGTTTACAGAGATGTAATTATGTCAAGCAGGAAATTGTGAAATTACATATAAGCTACAAAGTAATGTTGAAATCAGATGCAAGATCATACATTTGTAGAAGATCTTTAAGGAATGAAACATCTTTATGTTAAGTTTTATTTAGCCCCACAAAAAGGACGGCTCTGTGTCAACACCGTTTAACGTGGTCAACCTTCTGTCGTCTCCTCCAGCTTTGTGACTGTCTCTCTCTTCAGCCATGTAACCCTGCACTACCAGCTGTGATATTGACTGAGACACATTGTTAATTGAATAACATAAACATTAGAGTATTGGAAGGCCGCGTTGAGGGAATAAATTGAAGGAAGTTAGCAGTGTCATCATATTCAATTTAGCCTCATATTGGTACATCCACCATTTGTGAGGACAGGCAACATCCTCATAATTACACTGATAAAATAATCTAAACTTATGGTCCGTTAACTAGTTATTTCCAGAGCTTTTGCTTCCTATCTCAGGGTTTTAATTGCTGGATAGAGATGGCTCAGTTAAATCGCGTAGCTTGAAGCTGCATTCACACGATACGTGATTGGCTCTCATCGTGAGGTTTGGCAAAGAGCCTTGAGCTGAAAACAGCCAGCTATGTTTTGTTTCTATGGTTACCTCCTCTGTTTCCGTTTGCAGTTACATATAGCTGTTATCTGATTGGTTTCGCATCATAATTTCAGCGGTAACCAGGTCAAAGTCTTAATATGAATTTAGCGTGCAGCACCCGGCAACAATTTCCAGCGGTGCGCAGCGCGGAGGGTAGCACTTCCCCCGAGTCGGATGCACAGCTCTCTCCATTGAAACACAACGGCAACGTTAGCGCATAACATGTGAATGCAGTGTGGAATGTGCTTCATACATCGCTTGGATGTGACGTCGAGAATTCTATTCAATCCACATTATCTCAACCCAGCATCTAGCACCAGGTGGAGTTACCTGTTTGATGATCTGAAACCTTTGTGGACTTTTTATCAATCATACTGTTCCCCAGCACAGAAATGATATATTACGGAGGCAAACTACTACTCACAGTATGCTTGTTATGTTTTATTTGTACTCTGTGCACATGTGTGTGAGCCACATTGCCTACAGTTCCATGATATTCCTGTGATTGACATGTTTTGAATGTGACCAGCAAAGGCAGGAAGGTACACAACGGCATGCCTAAAAAACTAAATCGCCTTTAAATTATGTGAAGTATCAAATGGATTCACTCTGGTTTAGGCAGACTTGTGGAGAGGACAGCATAATAGATAATGAATACCTCCTTTTCTTTATTCCTTTTACAGTTTGAGGTATAGCTTTTAAGAATGCTTTTCTGGAAGTAAAATTACTTTGTGTTTCATCTCATTATGACTGTGAGTGGCTTTTGATATTGAACATTAACATGTTTAACTCTTTCCTTTCTGTTCTTCTCTCCCCCTTTACACTTCTTCCCCCCTCTTGCCATTCCCCTCTGTCTCCTGTTTTGCTCCTCCAGGTTCTGTTGCTGTTTTGCAGCAGGTGACCCCCTCCCCTCCGCCAAAATCCGTTTATTAGATGTGACCACAAGGTTGATCAGGAGAAGCCACCATGTCTTAAACCCAGACGGGCCCTCTGGAGCCCTGTCCCCCCACCCTGGATCCCCCTCCCCTATCCACCACCTTACCCCCTCTCCCAGCCCCATCCCACTTCAACACCTTCCCCCACATGTGAGGGACAGGCTCCCGGGCCCCGGCTCCCCGCTGGCACCCCACCCCCCTCCCTCCTTGGAGATGAGCCTGGAGAAGCACCAGCCGCTGGCTGGTGGTATCGGAGGGGTGATGGGCTCTGACCGAGACCTGCAGTCCACTTCTTCCTCCATCTCTCTGCCCTCTGTGAAGAAGGCCCCCAAGAAAAGGCGCCTTTCCCTGGCCTCTCTGTTCAGACGGCGAGGCCGGGAGCCCAAATCAGGGCACCAGAGGGCCAGAGAGCTCCAGTACCCAGGACCTCTTGGGCTGGTGGGTGTGGATGGAATCGCCAGCATTGAGAGCATCCACTCTGAGATGTGTCATGATAAGCACTCTGCCTTCTTCTCCGTGGCTGGGACCGGAGCTGCCTCTTCTGCTGCTGCCTCCACCTCATCTGCCTCGGGGCCTTCCTCCTCTGCCATCACTACCTCCTCCTCCTCCTCTAAGGTGGGGGGTGCGGGGTCGACAGATCTACTGGAGTGCCCGCTGTGCCTTCTGCGCCACTCCAGGGAGAGCTTCCCTGACATCATGACCTGTCCCCACCGCTCCTGTATGGACTGCCTGCGGCAGTACCTGCGCATTGAAATCTCAGAGTCTCGTGTGAACATCAGCTGCCCTGAGTGCTCGGAGCGCTTCAACCCTCATGACATCCGCATGATCCTGGGTGAACGGGCGCTCATGGAGAAATACGAGGAGTTCATGCTGAGGAGGTGGCTCGTGGCTGACCCGGACTGCCGCTGGTGCCCTGCACCGGACTGTGGGTAAGAAGTGAATTTAAATACACAGCACAACAACAAAAAACCATTAGCTAGAAGGACACTTCAGGGGATCTCCTGGCAGTTTACCTCCAGCTCTTAAATTAGAGCACTGAAACTTAGAATATCATAAATATGCCTAACTTAAAAAATTTATGACATAGGGTAACACTATAACCTATAACCTTTCTTTAATGAGTGATGATTTCAATGAGGTAGAAGAGGTTAACTATTTCCCCTGTTTTAATGGAGCAGGTAGCCTGGAATGTGTTTAATAAACCTGTTTATATCATGTTTAAAACTTTCATTCTTTAGATTTCTCTCACAACGTTTTCTTCCAGGAACTGTTAGTGGTCAGGTGCTACTGTTTGTACCTCATCCACTAGCCATAGTAACCTTGAATATTTAAGCAGCTCCATGTTTGTTTTGCTTTTATAAAACAATATACCTTGATGAATTCCATATATTTTTCAATGAAAATGAATAATGATGCAATAATGAATCCCTCAGTCAGTTGTTTTCTAAATCGTTCAGTGTGCTGGTATTGTGTGGTTCAGCTTCAAAAAACAAAGCATGCTGATTTATTTTATTACAGAATAGCAGAATCTCTTTTGAAAAGGTGCTTGTAGTAATACAATGCTGTTGTTTTTTTTATATAAGTCCTTATTTCCTCCCTTCTTTACAAGTTTGTGAGCAAATGTACATTTCCTGTGCTTGGATTCTTGACCCCCCCCAGAGTCTTCCTCCATTCAAACGTATTAACATTGTTTCTGCATAATTTCTCTACTTGCTCCTATCTTCTTATTTGTTCCTCTTCCTCGCTACAGCTTTGGTGGAACATAGTGCAGTTTAATACGCGGTTATTATGGGCTGCATTTCAGAGAACTTTGGGATATGCACAAAAGGCAAATTTGAACCAATGCCCTTCTCCTGGGAACAACAGCTTCAGCCTACAGTCATTTGGCCCACATAACCAGAAGCACCTTGTTCAGGCACACCCGTGCAGCAACAGAATCCTGTGCCAGGGAAAAGGAAGGGACAGGAAAGGAGGTTTTTGACATATTGTTGCATTAATCTGACATTGTAGAAAAGCTGTCTTCTATTTCCTGAGAATAGTCCTCTGCAGACCATAGTCTGCACAGTATTCAGTGTTGTGGCTTTAAACAATGACTTTAAAAAAGATTGATGTGTCTCTGCAAAGCCTCACTGTCCACCTCGGCAGTCAAATGATCCACAGCGAAGGAAGTCTCCCAGGCTCCTCATGCCTCTGAGATTGAAACTGAATCTGGGGTCAGTCACAGAGGGGCTGGGAGGCTTCTGTCTACGTCACATGCACCAAGGTTCCCCTCAGGACATTGGCTAGCTAGTATCAATTTGTGTCTCTTACATATGCAACAACGCTTTATTGAAATATATATATTTTTCTTGTAGCTGACATTTTGTGCTAGTTTTATTCAGAAGTCTTTTCATTTGTTACTGCAGACACCCACATCGTTTAGGAAAAACTCATTCTGTGATTTCATGACAAGGGTTTATATCTTTGCATTTCCTGATGTGTTCTGCTTTTCTTCCACCAGCTACGCAGTGATTGCTTTCGGCTGTGCCAGCTGTCCTAAGATCACGTGCGGCAGAGAAGGCTGTGGTACAGAGTTCTGTTACCACTGCAAGCAGCTGTGGCATCCCAACCAGACCTGTGATGCAGCGCGGCAACAGAGAGCCCAGAGCCTCCGCCTGAGGACAGTGCGCTCCTCCTCCCTCAGCTACAGCCAGGAGAGTGGAGCTGCAGGTCTGTTCATCCTGTGCCTTTCTGTCAATGTACTCACACTGTTGAACCGAGCAGAGATCATCTGCAAGACATTACCACTATGGTAGCAGTGTTACATGGTTTTTTCCTTTTAATTGGATGATGGATTGAAGGGAATAGAGTGGTGCAGTGACGTCATTTTTACAAAGGCCCACCAGTAAGTTAGCACGCTGGGGCTCTCTTGATAAAAGGGAATTGGATTTTGGAGTTTTGAGAAAAATACGATCTGTGGTAAACTAACGTTTATGATACTTACACATTCCTTCATATGGATAGTCTCCAGCTATTTACAACTTTTTTATGATTTTTGAAGCATAAATACAATCAGCAGAAGTGTAGCAGCTGCCTCAGAATGTCGGACTGTGACAGAATTAAAAAAACAAGTGGTCAGAGTCTGTGCCACAGGGAAACTGATCCCAGAAATGATTTGGGACTCCAGGATGACTGATAATGTCATTTGTCTTCCCTTTTTTGAAATGACAGTAAACCAAAGGCATTCGAGCAGTGTTTACACTTGTATGCACAATTTATTTCTTGGTTCGTGTTCCAGCTGTCAATCTGCTGTGTGCTCACTCCATTGCACCCTGTGCATCTCAACCCCCAGCAGCTACTCCAGTCACCAGTTAAAAGAGATAACACATGTGTTGTGTGACATCATCTGTACAAGTTCACAGATAATGTTATTGTTTGTTTCCATAACTCCTGTGATTAACAAGCAACTCATCACGTCTTGGCACACGGCATAATTATATCATCTTTATTTGTAAGGGATCGTTCAGTTTCAAAGTTCTCTACAATTACAACACATTTTGAAAACGGAATGATATCCTGTCTGCACAACCTATAGGCATGGAGAACGCTGTCAGTTTAAATGCAATTCTTTCCATTCACCTCATTATTTATGAGACTACATATCATAACATGTAGCCTGTAATAATTAGAAAACATATTTATTATTATCTTTATTTTCTTTAAATGTGTGCAATAAGGGAGTATGAAGCAGGCGTTTGTTTATTGATTGTAAGATTTATCTGTTTTGAAAATGAAGTCGTATATGGGGCTGCGAGGGCTTTTTGCAACACACAGTGAATAAGGAAATACTCCGAGCATGCGCTGAGTAGTTTTCCCAGTGCACGCTCATTTCTACAGTGAGCGAGGGGCAGCCCCACATCGCTCAGCCCGGCTCAACGGGCACACTGTGGACACTAATCAGAAGAACGTAGCGACGTAGAGACGACCCCCTAACGGTGAGTCGTGACTGCTAGTCAGCGACACACTGATATGATGCACACTCAATGGGCATTCTCTTTCCTTTCAGCTGACGACATAAAGCCATGTCCGCGCTGTGCTGCTTACATCATCAAAATGAACGACGGCAGCTGTAACCACATGACCTGCGCTGTGTGTGGCTGTGAGTTCTGCTGGCTGTGCATGAAGGAGATCTCAGACCTGCACTACCTGAGGTCGGTTTATTCAAACACACACAACTTCATACACCCACATTCAGATAATGCCTACAAAAGCCAGTCCTAACTTAATTTAGGAATACCATGTATCTTAATTGAACTCATGGAAACCTTAACTACCCAATCCAACATCCCCCTTATTTACTTTTGTATCACTCACCTAGCAACAAGCACTTTACAACCCACATGAGTTGAATGTGTTAGTCACATCTGTAAAATAAAGACAAACAGGTTTATGGGGAAATTTGCCACACTGGGAGATAACAATAAATCTAGTTTTATAAGATGCGATGTCCAGCATCCACTGGAGCGATGATGCCTTCAGAGAGAGAGGAGTAAGGTAGTTCTATTGTTAAGGGCTCTGCCTTTTGAACTGAAAGTGGACCTCCTGATGCTGGTTGGATGTTTAGTTTTTTCTCCAAACATCCAACCAGCATCAGAATGTCCACTTTCAGTTTTTATTTCTAAGTTTTGGCTTGAATAAGTAAAACGGTTGTTCCACCTCTCAAAGTTTCCGACCTGCATGCTTAACCAAAATACCTTTTTTTGGGAATAGCCATAAAGCCATCCAGCATACTCTCTCCCTGTTGTCTTGACAGGGAGAAACACTTTTCCCTTATTGATGTACTGCAGGATAAAAAAGGTTTAGACCTATTCCAGTTTTGACTGTATGAATGAAAAATGCAGCTTAGCCTCTTTTTTTTCTCTTCCTTTTCCTTAATGTGTCTTCCCTTCCTACATTTTCTCAGTCCGTCAGGCTGTACTTTCTGGGGAAAGAAGCCATGGAGCAGGAAGAAAAAGATTCTTTGGCAGCTGGGAACGCTTGTTGGGGCCCCCGTCGGCATCGCACTAATCGCTGGCATTGCTATCCCCGCCATGATTATCGGCATCCCCGTTTATGTTGGGAGGAAGGTGAGGAACTGGAGACACATTTTTAAGTTCCCCTGCTTGTACTTTTTCTTCCGCCTCGGATAAAGAAGAACATTGACTCGTTTGGATCTGTATGTGATGCCCAGTACTCGTCTGCTGTGGTATATTATGATTAATAATATTATTATTTCTGTACATAATATATATATATTTGAAAATAAACATAATCGTTTATATTCAGAATGTAAATGAATATAGGAACCAAATAAAAACTATACAGCAAATGGAAACACTGAGGAATATGCGCGTCGGCAAAAAACCTTCGCACATTACGTCCTCATGGGTTTAGTCGACTATTTGTGGCAGCCCTAACTATATTTCAAGTTTTACTGTCATAAAAACAATATCAAGCTGTATGGATTATTCTGAATCACGAAGGTCTTTTCTCTTAAGCATGATCTTTTACCTTGTGAACACAGTTTTACATAACAAAGCCTGTTACAGTTCATTAGTGATGAAATAATACCAGAACTAAGCACGGCATCATTCACCAACTAAATGAGTTTAGTAAAAGTAGAACACAAATTGTCATGTATTGTCAGTGTTTCTACACTGCTGTATCAGTTTCAGCTTGTCCAATAAGAACTTGACATTAGAACAAAAATGAAAGTATTCAGACTCCAGAATTCCCCTCTTAGGCCTGCCAACAAGATCCTAGAGCCAACAAACTTTTCCTCCCTGAAAAAACCAGAGCACATTCACATCACATGACACGTGAAACATCTGAACATGAATCACCTGCACTCCTCATGCTCTGCCAGAATGTAGCTGTTCAGTCTTGCCTTTAAATATGGAGCCTGGTGAGTCACCATAACAAGGCCATAGTTCAGCATAGTTACCAGTGTCATCAGATGTGCTCTGTCCCTGTGGCCTGACCTTAAAGCAGCAGCTACCAACATACTTTGTGTATGTATGTGTTCTTTGAGGGTTTGGAGCAGCAAGAAACTCTCCATGTCAACCAAATCCTGAAAATATCTCACTTAAATCTTTATTGGCAAGAATTTTCAACAGTAAATTGAACTGTAATCTTCCATCAGTCAAGCAGTCTTACTTTTGGGATTTGTTGCAGGGTCCAGATTTTTCCATTGTTATTTTTTAGTGTTGTTTGATGTCAATATTTCTTGTAGTTGTGCTGCTTTTTCTTATTGAGACCAAAATAACAACATATACGATACTAAACAGCGGTGCTTCATGTAGTCTCCAGATATGTGGCAGTTTTTACAGCCTTTACTTAGCGTAGGTCTTGTGTCAGGGCCCGTAGTTGTTCCACAATTCCTTGTAAAATATATTGACCTATTACCTATTGATAGTTTGTGTTAGTGTTATAGTGCAGTCTTGAATAGAACTGACGTTGGCAACACTTCTTTACATGCTTTAATCCAGTGGTTCCCAACCTCTTTTGTCTTGTGTCCCCCTTGAGCTGGTCTTCATTGTATAAGAATCCCCTCTCTCATATGTGATAATTTGCCTAAATATTTCTCGTGTTAAACCCTCAGTAATCGGATTCAACCCAACTGCTCCTTAGCTGAAAAACACTTGTATAACTCACCCTTAATACAAATGCATTTACACTTATTGTCATTGAAAAATAGTAATATTAAGACTCACTCCTAACAGTTTCAAGTGACTAGAGCAGGGGTCCTCAAGCTTTTTGACACTGAGCTACCTGAAGGATAATGAGGAATATGGAGGACTACTTGTTCGATATAATCATTTTGAAGAATATACATTAGTAGCTTTCCTTTAAATAATGACTATTATGCATGTATTAGGCTACATATAAGACAATATTGTTTAATTATTAATCTTTCCAAGCTTCTGTATTCATCAATGACAAAAGTAATTTGTTTATTTAGTGACCAGTTGTTAGGAGATTGAAACAGTATGAGCCACCCTGTACCTGTCCACCATCAGTCCCATAGGGTGGTGTCTTCAAGGCCACCAAACTGCTCTCTGCTGCTTCGGACACTTCTTCTGAGGAGACGCACTGTCTCACTGCTCTGCTTCTCTCTGACAGATCCATAACCGTTATGAAGGCAAAGATATCGCCAACCACAAGAGGAACCTGGTGATCGCGGGCGGGGTGACACTCTCTGTCATCGTGTCCCCAGTGGTGGCTGCAGTCACTGTGGGTCAGTCTCCTCCCCCATCACTCACTATATTTATTTGGACATATCCTTGTTTAAAGAATTTATCAGAATCAGAATCCCTTTATTCGTCCCACAGAGGGGAAATGTTTATTTGTTACAGCAAAAAAAAGAGCCACAGACAGCTTAATGTTACAAAAAGACAACAATTACACAATTTTACAGAGACACAAAAATACATAGGTGTAGCAGCCAGGTAAATATTGCACAGTTATTAACTGTATATATATATAGATATATACTGTATATAGCACATTATATTGCACATGGTGTGGGGTGTTATAGTCAGTGCTGTTATGTGTTGGGGGTCTACCAGGGGCCATGCTGATTGTACAGTCTGACCGCTGCAGGAAGGAAGGACCTGCGGTATCTCTCTGTGAAACACCACTGGTTCAGCAGCCTGTCACTGAAGGAGCTGCACAGTGCAGACAGGGTGTCCTGGAGTGGGTGGGACACATTGTCCAGCAGGGAGGACAGCTTGGCTGCCATTCTCCTGTCTCCCACCACCTCCACAGTGTCCAGAGGACTCCCCAGGACAGAGCTGGCCTTCCTTATCAGTCTGTTCAGTTGCTTCCTGTCAGCAGCCGAGATGCTGCAGCCCCAGCAGACCACACCATAGAAGATGGATGATGCCACCACAGAGTCAGTCATAGAATGTCTGAAGGAGTGCCCCCTGCACTCCAAAAGACCTCAGTCTCATCAGCAGAAAGAGTCTCTGCTCTGTCCCTTCTTGTAGAGAGCAGCATCTAAATTACTAAACAGCAGACAGTTCTCTGACTCTTCTCTACAGGAGGATGGAAGAAGACATGGTCTGGTATCATGTCCCTCGCTTGGTCTAACGTGTCCCCGCTGGTCTCTGTCTCTGGTCCTCAGGCATTGGAGTTCCCATCATGCTGGCTTATGTCTACGGCGTGGTGCCCATCTCTCTGTGCCGGAGTGGGGGGTGTGGAGTCTCCGCTGGGAATGGCAAAGGAGTTCGCATAGAATTTGACGACGAGAATGACATGAATGTTGGCAGCGGGGCGGGTGCCACTGGTGAGCTTCACTGCCCACACCCCATAAGTACACTCAAGAGGGACTTTATGTGTTTGTTATTTAGTCAGCAAAACAACTTTGCTGACACACAAACCACAGAGTCCCTGTCCTATAGACATCTGCTGCTGATGTTCCTCTCTGTGACTCTTCTGTGAGACAGTGAGCTTCATTCATGCTGGCCCTCTCTATGCAGATACTACCTCAGTGGCAGACGCCAGGAACAACCCCAGTATAGGTGATGGCAGTGTGGGGGGGCTGACGGGCAGCTTGAGTGCCAGCGGCAGCCACATGGACCGCGTGGGGGCCATCAGGGACAACCTGAGTGAGACGGCGTCCACCATGGCCCTGGCCGGGGCCAGCATCACCGGCAGCCTGTCCGGCAGCGCCATGGTCAATTACCTGAACAGGTACTAAAACGGGGGTTTAGGAGCCAAAATGCTATCTGGCCTGAGTTCATTATTTGTGTTATTATTATTTGTTTGCATCACTTTTATTTGTATTCGTTGAGCACTTCCTGTTATTATCACATGGGTGTGTTGTGTATAGGTCACCTGTTGCATGCTGGGGCTTAATGACAGAGGTTGAGCTAGAGCCGACAGTTTTTCTGTTGAGCGTTTTTGGTCCTACTAAAGATAACTTTTATTTATATATTAACATGATCAAACAAAGAAAACTGTATGGACATTACTAACAGAACGCCTCACAGCACGAAGCTTGGCTGGCCTCTTGGCGAGCCAAATACAAATGGGAATTTGGCCACCATGGGGGCTAAACATGCTGCCACTTTGGACCAAGAGTATAATAGTTCTGACTTTACATTACTTCTTTTTGTTGTTGTGTTTACTGGTTTTAGTTTTAAACCTTTGTTTTCAGTTCTCTTCAGAACCAGGCATCATGTCCTAAAGAGATGAAGCTTCATACAGACATGCAACATACAGTACATACACCATACATACTGTGTAAAAATGGCCCTACTATTTCAATGTTTTATTTCCAGAATCAACTAACTGACCTGTGTCAGAATCCACCCCCCCAGTGGGCTGACAGAGCTTGGTTAAATGGCAATCATGGACCACAATATTTAAATCTGCCCTTCTTTAGTATTGATTACATTATCACAGCTGAAGGATTTGTCTTTATGATTATCTTAATTTAAATTTAGCCATGCAATCTGTAACGAGTTCAGTTTGAGTCTTTTGAATTAGTTTGAGTTTACAAACATAGCCCTATATATACAGCGGGTAACATAAGTATTGAACACATCACCATATCTCTCAGTAAATATATTTCTAAAGGTGCTATTGACATGACATTGTCATCAGATGTCGGTAACAACCCGTGCAATCCACACATGCAAAGAAATCAAACCATAGATGTCCATAAATTAAGTTATGTGTATTAAAATGGAATGACACAGGGAAAAAGTATTGAAGGCTTACTGAAATGTATTTAATAGTTCATACAAAAGCCTTTGTTGGTAATGACAGCTTCAAGAAGCCTCCTGTATGGAGAAACTAGTCTCATGCATTGCTCAGGTGGGATTTTGGCCCATTCTTTCACACAAACAGTCTTCAATTCTTGAAGGTTCCGTGGGCCTTTTCTATGAACTCTGATCTTTAGTTCTTTCCATAGATTTTCTATTGGATTCAAGTCAGGTGATTGGCTGGGCTATTCTAGCAGCTTTATTTTCTTCCTGTGAAACCAATTGAGAGTTTCCTTGGCTGTGTGTTTGGGATCATTGTCTTGCTGAAATGTCCACCCTCATTTCATCTTCATCATCCTGGTAGATGGCAATAGATTTTTATCAAAAATGTCTCTGTACATTTTTCTATTCATCCCTCCTTCAATGCTATGAAGTTTGCCATTGTCGTTCGCTGAGAAACAGCCCCACACCATGATGTTCCCACCTCCAAACTTCACCGCTGGTTTGGTGTTTCTGGGGTGATGTGCAGTGCCATTTGACCTCCAAACATGGTGTGTATTATGGCATCCAAAGAGTTCAATTTTGGACTCATCTGACCAGACTATATTCTCCCAGTATTTCCCAGGCTTGTCTAAATGTTGTGCAGCAAACTTTAAACGAGCTTCAACATGCTTTTTCTTCAGCAATGGAGTCTTGCGTGGTGAGCGTGCATACAGGCCGTGGCGGTTGAGTGCATTACTTATTGTTTCCTTTGAAACAATTGTACCTGCTGATTCCAGGTCTTTCTGAAGGTCTCCACAAGTGGTCCTTATCTCTTAGACAACTCTTCTGATCATTCTTTTCACTCCTCTGTCAGAAATCTTGCGAGGAGCACCTGGTCCTGGCTGGTTTATGGTGAAGTGATGTTCTTTCCACTTCAGAATTATGGCCCAAAGAGTGCTGGAACATTCAGGAGTTTAGAAATCCTTCTGTAATGCCATCAGTATGTTTTGCAACAATAAGGTTGCGAAGGTCTTGAGCGAGCTCTTTGCTTTTACCCATCATGAGATCTTTCTTGTGTGACACCTTGGTAATGAGAGACCTTTTTATAGGCCATCAGTTGGGACTGAATCAGCTGATATTTATTTGCACTGAGGGGTAGGATTGCTTTCTAATTACTGATAGATTTCAGCTGGGGTCTTGGCTTTCCATGCCTTTTTGCACCTCCTTTTCTTCATGTGTTCAATACTTTTTCCCTGTGTCATTCCATTTTAATACACATAACTTTATTTATGGACATCTATGGTTTGATTTCTTTGCATGTGTGGATTGCACGGGTTGTTACCGACATCTGATGACAATGTCATGTCAATAGCACCTTTAGAAATATATTTACTGAGAAAAATCGTGATGTGTTCAATACTTATTTTACCCTCTGTATATTAACCCCCCCCCCCTCACATGTTGTCAGGCTGGAGGTGCAGGCGGATGTGCAGAAGGAGCGCTGCAGTCTGAGTGGGGAGTCTGGCACCGTCAGCCTGGGTACCATCAGTGACAACGCTAGCACCAAGGCGATGGCTGGATCCATCCTGAACGCCTACATGCCCCTGGAGAGGTGAGCCGACCTATTGGTTATCAGTCAGGAGGGTGTCAGTCAAGAGGGTGTCAGGAGAGAGACAGGAAGCCGCCAGGAGAGAGGCGGCTTTCTGAAGCCGCTGTCTGAAATAGGAGGCCGTTAAATCCCTTTGATCACACAACATTAGTACAGTGTGAAGGTCACTGCTCAAGTCAGGGCTGAAGAAAGGTAATAATAATATTTGGAATTGGTAGATAAAATATTCACTGATCATGTGGGCTGGCTGTATTGATGATGAGGATCCATTATTCATTATAGAAGCATTTACTATTTATTGATGTCACAACAAGCTGCCAGCAGTCAGTGCATGGTGCCTGATCAGGACGCCTCTCTGGACTCAGCTGTGTCTTGCTTCACACACCTCCACACTCAGATACAGTATCTAGTGTTCTCTCCATTCCTTCAAAGTATTGTTTGTCTCATGCTTCCTTCTCATGTTTCAGAGATGGGAACAGTATGGAGGTCCAGGTGGACATTGAATCCAAACCCGGCAAGCTGCGGCACCACAGTGGAAGCAGCAGCGTAGAGGACGGAGGCCATGTTGGCCGCTGCGGCTGGACCTGCCCTTCCAATGGTTGCCCGTCCTCAGAAGGCAAAGGCACCTCCACAAAGTGGGCCAAAGAGGTATCCTGCTCCTCCTCCATCTCAGGGGCCAAAAAGAGCAAAGGCAAGCTGCGCAAGAAAGGGGGCGGCACCAAGATCAACGAGACGCGGGAGGACCTGGATGCCCAACTGCTGGAGCAGCGCAGCACCAACTCTTCCGAGTTCGACTCCCCCTCACTGAGCGGAAGCTTGCCGTCTGTGGCCGACTCTCACTCCAGCCACTTCTCCGAGTTCAGCTGCTCCGACCTGGAGAGCATGAAGACGTCCTGTAGCCACGGCTCCAGTGGGGGCGAATACCACACCCGCTTCGCCACTGTCAGCCCCTTACCTGAGGTGGAGAACGACCGCCTGGAGACCTGCCCGGCTTCTACTTCCTCTTCCCAGGGACATGGAGCTGTGACCACCCCCCACTCCCCCACCTCCAGCACCTCATCCCTGGGCCCTGGCGCAGAGCCCTCCCCTCTCTGCTACATCACAGAGGAGAGTGTCAGCCTGGTGTGTCCTGCTGAGCTGGACTCTCACAGCAACACCAGAGAGCTGAAAGAGACCAACAACAACCACCCCCCCCCACCACAGCCCGCCCAAAGACAGCAGCAGCCCAAGAACTCCTGCATACAGACTGACATATGAAATCTCAACACCTGAAGTGCTGCACACGTGCTATTCTGAGTTAACATCTTTCCTCCGCAGACTAACAGCGCTCACCGACAGGTTCCTCCCTCTGGAGCTGCCATGTTGTTTGGGGATTTGTTGTCCTTCATTAAAGCAGCTATGAGTAAACGGATGTGTGTATGTCCGCTGATGGGCTTGTTGGAAGTATGACTAGCTGTCCAAAGTGCAGCCCTGTGAGAAGTTCTCCCTGAGCACACCCAGTGACACTTGAAACAGAGACGTGGTTGCTGTCCCGTTGATCTGTGTAGGATAAACCCAACCACTGTGCCAGCTCTGCTAGTATTTAATTTTGGCTCTATGATGCGGATGCAACAGCATGCAGAAACCTTAGTGTTAATTTTTCCAGATGTGAGCTCAAACAGGGACCAGGCAATATGATTCACCATTTCCTCTTTTGATTTCCCCCCAATCTTAAGTAACAGAAGAACCAGTTTGTTCTTTTCTGTATTTATTATTAGATTCTCCTTCCTGGATGTTTGTTTGAACTGTAATGTATAATCTGACATCCTTCATCATTTTTGCACAAAAAAACCCGACTGAGATTCTCTTTAGATGGATGGACACATCTGATCCAGTTTAGACCTGTAGCTGACATTGCCTTTAACCCTCAGTGAGTTTTTTCTAGTGCTGAAATGACTTGGGACACCCCTGCTTTGTAAGGCTCTGTGGAAAGCTTGTGATTATATGTTGAGGGTGGGGGGTTGCTTTGAAAACGGTCTCTGGAAGGCCACTGTTTTTGAGATAATTGCTCAAAGACATTATATTAAAATTAACCAATGGGTTGGTCAATTCTGTGAAATTGTATAAAGAAAATGTTTTGTCCTGTTCAAAGGGGATTTATTCAGGCTGAGTAAGAGAGAGCTTTGATATCTTTCTTTGTAACTCATGGTGCCTTCAAGACTTGTTTGTGTTCTGTTCGTCTCCCCACCGTGTTGTTAACACCTCAAACACTCATTATAGGTTGCAGAATGTCTGTCTGTGTAGGAGGGATGCTCGTTCACACACAACATACTGTGGTAGACTTGGTAAATGAAGAATTTTCAATTGCCCACCAAAGACAGCACTTAGGCTCTTGTTAAATCTTATACCACTCACTTGTCACCTGTAGACGCAGTATGCATCCTTTGTCCACCGGGGGGTGAATGAATAGAAGCCCTGGGATTATACAGACACACACACTGCTTTTTTTGTACATGCTTCACCAATGCAAATATCTGAAGCCTCCCAGAGGCCCGAGGCATCTGCAATGTTATCTGTATTACTTATTGCGTTGATGTTCTGCAGGGCGCAGAGGTTAATGGGGAGCTCGGTTCTGGGTTTCCTTTCCTGTGATTTCTGTTTGTGTTGCCAATCGGTGCTGCTGAGCAGACTTGAAGTTACATTGAGTTTCCAACACTTGAAGCCTTCACTGCTCAGTGGTCAGCTTTACACCGAGCTGCTCAGAGGAACCTCTAGCAGGCAGCTCAGCATCTTGAATGGTATGTTGACCCAGGTCTGTTACTGAATGACCACTGATTTTGCTTCGGTTGATAAGGCTACATGCCCCCCCCCCCCCCCCATTAAAGCAAAATGTTGTCTTGTCTCCCCGGGTTCGTTTCTCATTCTTTACCAAAACTTCAGTTTCTTATTTCAACACTAGTGCCAGATATAATTTGTAATTTGTGCAGAATGGCATAAGGTATTTGTATATTTGTTTGGTCATTTGCTTTACTTTATGCGTGTAAATGCATATCAGAAAAATAAAAAAAGATATGAAGCATTGTTGTCCTGTCCTCGGCTCATCAGGCAATGCAAGCACTGTTAATCCATTTCATTTTTATTGAACTATTTCATTTCACCTCAGCACAGAAGAAAACAGCCCTCTGAACACTGCACTCAGTCTGAATACATCTCTATGAAGTATGTTAAAACCAGTGAGGAGGAAGTGTGAAACATGTCAAATGATTGCCCCCTGTCACCCTTAACTCAATTCATGTAGAATTTGTCAAACCTTTGAAAACAATGGTTTGGATCGAGGCATTCTTCAGTTTGGATGAATGTTCAATAATTAAATACTAAACATTGAAAGAATGTCTTTAAGTTAGCAAATAAATGAGATATTTCAAACAATGACGTGCACGTAGCTAAGTGAATATATGTATGATTTATGATGCTTAAAACCAAACCCTTTAAAAAGGAGATGAAAGCTATTGAGTGATGTAGATATACTCTTTCTCTAGAAGTATCTGCACACTCATCCCTAGCCTGAAGACTAAGGAACTCAGAAAAACGCTGCATGGCTGAAGCTAATTTGGTAAACAAATGGGTCGAATGACTCCCTGTTATTCCTTATGGACAAGAGGGCAGCCTTTGAGGGACTCTTGACATTCAATTCTGGTTTCCCACAACACTGTCAGTTGATATCAGTGCTACAGATATCAGAACAGAACAGAACTGAGAAGAGCAATGAAAGCAGGTCCATTCCTCCCACAAAGACCATAGAGTACATCTGGACAAAATAAAACTCTTAATTTATATTATGGATATTGCTCAGTAGCAAATGAGCTCACATGTTCCTTGGCTCTATTCACCCAGGAGTCAATATCATTTCTGATCTGAGCTGCTGTCCTTCCTGGGACCATGAGCCAGTCCTGAGAGGGGGACATGAGCCTGTAGCGTTGCATGACATTGTACATTGGACCCTTTTTATCAATACACTAAAAGGAAGGTCCATATTTCCCACTGCCTTGATGTTGGACAATGCAAAGGGTGGTACAAAAGTAAATCTGCATAGCAAAATGTTCTGGGCAGAAAAATATATTCCTTACTGTCACTTAAACACACAGTGATCAGTTCATTTACAGCAGGGAGTATGACCAGGTTCCACTGCACATTCTGCAGCTTCCTGTCTGTGGACTCAGTTCCTGTGCAGCGTTTTGCATAGATCCAAGAGTTGTAGTGGTGCAGATGCTCATGCAGCAGGAAGCAGGGGAGGAGGGGTCAGATGTACTTGTTGGCCAGATTCTGGATATCGTTCTTATTGAACTCTGCGCTCTGCACTGCAGACAGATGCTCAAACAGCTGAGTCATGTGGCGACGCTCGTCCTTCTCCAGCAGCATCAATACAACCTGAAAAAACACACACAGAAACGTGTTTAGAATTTAAAGTCGCCTTGGTGTGCTCAGTAAGGAGATATGTAACGGGATTACGTAGTTAGGAGACAAAAAATCTGTAACTATTTCCTTACAGTTACAGTGTTCCCTTTTTATGTTAAGGTAACCCAAAAGTAACAGAAAGTAATCAGGTTACATTACCTTAT
Organism: Eleginops maclovinus; assembly: GCF_036324505.1. Taxonomy (NCBI): domain Eukaryota; kingdom Metazoa; phylum Chordata; class Actinopteri; order Perciformes; family Eleginopidae; genus Eleginops; species Eleginops maclovinus. Next base: position 26,578,134 of record NC_086351.1, read on the forward strand.
TGATGTGGGTTAGGTAACTGATTCCATATTAACAGGTAATAAGTCATCGTAATGGAATACATTTATCATTCCAACCCTGGAGATGTGTCCTGTGATTTTGCTAAATTACAAAGACTTATATTAAAGGTGGTGCATCTTACCGAGAACCTGTCGGCGGCGTGCAGGTGATTGAGGTGTTGGTAGACAAGGTCGGGGTCTTTCTCCAGGAGGTGTGAGTCCAGTGCTTGCATGATGAAGCTGATGGTGCTCCCATCCAGCTGGGTGCTCAGGAAGTGGGGAAGCTTCTCGGGGGGGGTGGAGGCCAGCAGGGCAGCGCAGCCCGCTGTGTTCCCGCTGCAGCGAGCTGCGTTCAGGGCCTGGCCATACTCGTAGGCGTTGGTCGGCTGAAGGTTGATGGGTTCCTCTCCTCGGGGACTGCTCTCTGACTGAGCAGTGCCCGGCGTTTCCTCATCTCCCTCAACCTGAGGGAGGAGAAGAACGGAGGTTATTGACAGAGGAGAGACATGGGGAAGGGTTTGTTTGAGGGACCATTCAGGTAAATACACACAGAGCTTAGAGGCCAGAAGAAAGTAGTCAGGTGTTTTTAAACCCAGGAGCACACATCATGTTCCACTAGCAGCATATCTGACCTCCTGATGAGTGGGATAATAATGAGCACTTTGGGTTAGCTGGATGTGAAGCTGTATCAGCAGGAATGAGCAGCTGTGTTAATGCATGGTGCATTTGGCCTGATGGTTCAGATTATTTGAACTCAAAAGATTACTTTTTCCAACTCTTGCAGCACTTGATTAGCAGTGGTTGGAGCGGCCTCTTCCACTGCAGGATACAGCGTTACTCAACCCGCTCTTAATTTGCATTCCACTGGGGTAATATCAATAGTACCTGGTATTTCCATTTCATATCAACTCGGCCAAGCGAGCTGAGTCAGATCTTAAAGCTGATCACCCTGCCTACGTTAGAGTTACTATCGGGAAAACAGAAACTGTCCACCCTGGGCTAAGAACTAGAGAAAACCCCTTGTAGTGGCAGGGAGTGGAGCAGTGCTGCAGCATGCTGCAGAAACAGCAGAACATGTGGCCTGCTGTTTGGACTTTGGCCACTAATCCAACATCAACACAGCCAAGCGCTTCCTTTAGTCTCCTCCAGCCTGAGAGATGCTAAAGGACTGTCTGGAAGGGCTTAAAACAGGCCACAGACTAGAAGCCCAAGGCCTCACACTCCATGAACAGCCAACGCCTTGCAGACCAGCTGAACAGGTTTAGCACATTCTTGCACACGTTTCTGCACAGCCCTCCACTTGTAAATGCAATCCATTGCAGTTTTCTGTGTATTGCATATTTTCATTTCCCATAGTTTCAGTTGTTTAGCTTTTAAGGTTCTGTCTATTAAAATCTAAATGTGATGTAAATGCTTGTCTTTAGCATTTTCTTTCTTTTTTTGTAATACTTTTTATTATCTTTATATGTTCTACCTACTTTTACAACTTATTTTGTTAGATTGTTTATGTTTGCACCACCAGACCCCAAATTAAATTCCTTGTTTATGTAAACGTACCTGGCAGTAAACTTGATTCTGAAAAGAGTGCCAAGAGGTTCTGCCCTTCTAATGTTCAAAATGATTGTAAAAAGACTGAACTGCACATGAGCTGACTGGGCGTAGTCAGCGTAGTCAGGACCTTGAAACATTGGGGGTTTGGCCCAGCCCAGAATTTTTTATTTCCGTGGGTGCTTGGAACATAGTGCTAAGCTTTAAACTGTGCAAAGATGTATCACTATAGCCTGAATGATGGCAAATGTCACTCTTATATGTGTATAGAGTGTGTTTGAGGCGTAAAGTGGTCCATTCTTACTTAGCAGCGTTCATTTGGAATTGTCACAGTTACCTCTAGATGATAGGAAAGGAGCTCTGAAACTTCCTTTATAACCTCCTTTATCTTAGGGAACACCGGACCTTCCTTTAGGAAAGGAAAGAAGAAAATGCTGTCCCACAATGCCTTGCGGCCGCAACATTTGCCCTGACACAACATTCAGCCGTTTCACAGAAACAACTGATCGTGATGGAGAAATGCGTTTCATGAAAGTTACGGTGCTTATTAAGCAGTTTAAAACGTATGCAGTAACCTGCTAAAGTACTTTGTTTGAACGTTCAGCTCTATATTAATCAAAAGGAGAAACATGAACGTTACCTTTTTACTGAAATGATCAAATAAAGTCCACATTTCAGTTACTGAGCTGAGTGGGTTCTCTGAAACGTTTTAAAACATGTTTAAATTGTGGTATACAAAGTGATAGGTTAAGGCAAAACTAGTTTATAATAAACACATTTGTATTGATTTATAAATATTTTCATATAATCATACGTAGGTATTGGGATTCATGTGGATTAATATGTGTGGACCCGAGGGTGAGGGTGACGAGCATGAGGTTCACTTTCCTTTTTTATTTCAATTCCAATCTTTGTAATGAAGAATACATGTCTCTCTGTTGTCCTCGTTCATAAAGCATAAAACAACACCATCAGAGCACGGTGCAGAGTCTCTAGAGTCTTTCAGTAGTCCGCTTTATAGAAGCTGTAGTCCCCCACAGCAGACATTAATAACGTCCTTCATCATAAATACGTGGGATAGTGTAAGTGCAGTCAAAGCACCACAGTCTCTTTTCCCAAGTTCTTTTGAATTCTCCTATCCACTATTCCTTAACCCCGTGACGTTTCACACAAAGGTCAAGGAATTGTAGATAGGAATAGACAATAGGAGCTGATTTTTTGACAATTCGACCGTACCCATAGTCTTCTTTTTTGCTCAGCGCATTTAAGCTACACGTTGAAACCATGGGTGTATAATAAGAACTGGATGCAGCGTGGGAGGCGGGGCGTCGTTCATTCCTATGAGAGCTGCTCATAGGGCATGCAGACAAAAAGGCCTGAGATTTGGGTCATTCCAGAATTGGAGAACATTTCCTGTCCCAACTGAAAAATTATAAATAATCCATGCCCAAAATGCTAAAACATGCACTTGTTGTGTTAAATATACTTGTCCTTAGACAAAATGTAAAATCAGTTGTAGAAAAAGTGGTTTCAAAATATTATTTAAAATATCAAATAGCTCTAAAATGGAATTTTTCTTTTATACACATTTATATTTTAAACGTGTTTCATATCCCTGTGTGAACCTGTACTGTTTTTCCTCTTCTCTGTTGCTGCTTGAACACTCAAATTTCCCCACGGGGATTAATAAAAGGTACATCTTATCTTAAATTGTCTTATCTTGTCTTGTCATAGCAGTATGTTAAATCATAAACCTATTTTAAATAACATTAATTTACCCAAACCAATTAACCGTGGCAGAGGAAGTAAAAAAAACTGCAGTCACATGACAGAGGAAACAACATCATCAAGCCATGTGCTACTGCCATGGGTAGACCAAAGCTCAGTCCTCTCTTTTATTTTTCATATTCTTTCAGTCTAGAACAAGTGTGGCACTCTTACCCGCTCAACCCTGTTACTCACATTATCACGACGAGACACATTCAATTCAAAGTTATCTTTCTTTAGGTAAATAACCAAGTTGGTGCTTGGCTTGAAAGTAGCATTACATTCTGCAGCTAGCGTGAATTCCTAATTGATAAAGCTAAAATAAGCATTGATTTGCAACTCTGTTACTATAATTCAATCAATCGATAGGAAATGACAGACACAGGGTTGCGCAATAGTAGTACATTTGATTATTTTTAGAAAAGATACATTTTTATATATAAATTAGCATAATCTACATGTTTTAAAATGTTCCCATTGAGCGCTGTTGAAAAGCAACAAATAAAATATCTAATAGAAAGTGTACCATTGATGCCTGAGCTGGCGAAAACATTTTTTGTGATGCTTTCCTACCTGTTTTTATAAAAAACTAAATAGAAAATAAAAGATTCATTTTCTAAAAGTGTTGATGTCAAAATGTCCTACAACTCTGGAATGATTTAAATAAGGGCTATAAAAGGGTTCATACTGGCCGGATTATTTTGTTAAACAATTATTCACTGATTTACAGACGTCTCTTTCCCAATGTAAATCAATGGGAAAGAGTCTTTCTGGGCCGGGTGACTTCACGGACTGATACGGAAGTTGTAGTACGCCGTTTGGCCACTACGAATATTGTCCAGAGCACTTCCTGGAGGCTTAGTTGATAGCTGTTTCCGAGCTGCTCAGTGCATATTCCCCTTTGGGAACACATCTTTCTGATTATTCCAACGTCACATGAATGCAGCACTACTACCTCGCAATATTAAACCACGTTTATGTCTAGGATGAAGGCTTCCCGCTTTAATGAAGTTAGCGCTGGCTCAGGAGGACCTTCTATCTAAGGGGACAGAGCGTGTGATATAAAACACAATATTAATAAAAGGTAAACACCATTTGTGTTTACTCCCAACAAAGTTTCCTCTAAGTTTTCTGGAACTCGCACGGTTAGTTTTTCTGTTACCCTTTAACAGAGCACAAACACAAGCAGAAGCAGCGGCACCCTAGCTGGAGGTAATTACCTCTGTGATGGGGACAGTCCTCCTGGGTTTGGCAAGGAAAGCATTGGCCAGACTCTGCCTGAGCAGCACCGTCACCTCCTCCAGCTCCTTCTCAGCCTCCTGCACGTTGGGGTCCTGCTGCAGAACCTCCTGCAGGTCAGCACTGCAGGCCAGATAGTCCTGGAGCAAACGCACATGCAACCAACTCATTGAAACTCATGAAATAATATGAAATGTGGGGGGGACTTAAAGAGTGCCCCCCAGTCCTAGTTTCTAAACACAGACTTTGCATCCATTCACCTTTAGGCCTCTGTTAGCCAGGGCTCGTCTGTAGAAGGCCTTCTTATTGGTCGGATCCACTTTGAGAGCTGCATCACAGTCATGCTTGGCCTCAGTAAACCGGTCCAGCTTCAAGTAGCACAGGGCCCTGCACACACACACACACACACACACACACACACACACACACACACACACACACACACACACACACACACACACACACACACACACACACACACACACACACACACACACACACACACACACACACACACACACACACACACACACACACACACACACACACACACACACACACACACACACACAGACTTGTGACAGACTTCATGATAAAGGGTTTGAAACTATATTTGAAATAGATGAGATAGAGTTGAAGTCTCTGAGCATTTATCGAGTTCTCCCATGTTCAGTACTTTCAGATGGGACTCAGCAGCAGTGTGTGTTTGCTCTGGTGTGGCTGTACATACAAGCTCTTTTCCAAAGTAGGTGTGGGGGGGGGGGTGCTGCCTTCCCTGCTTTGTGCTTGCTGTGTGTGTCTGAAGATGAATATGATAGTGGCTATAAATGGAGTTGTGATAAACACGGATGAAGCGGGCAGCTGTTTCCGGAGCCTCTGCCATGCAACATCAACAATACATGCTCACTACTAGCAGTGACAGACAGACGAGGGGCCGGGATTAGCCAGGAGCTGAATGCAGCAGAAACCAGCTGAAGATAATCTGTTTTCATTTATCCCAACAATTACATTGCATTTCTGGCTTTCCTGCATCATAAGGAAACAGCCTGATGAGGAACAGAAAGTAGAGGCACCACTGACCTGTTGGTGTAGACAGCACACTCTTCTGGCTTCAGTTTAAGGCATTCCGTGTACTTCCCCAGTGCGTCCTGGTACTGGCCCTTCTTCACAAAGTCATTCCCTTCTTGCTTCACTGCTGTAAAACAGACTTCTGCTTTCCTCTCTGGAAGACAAAGTCCAGTGGGGATTACTCATTGCTGCTTACTCACATTCAATTCTTCTTTCTGTTGAAGTAACCAACACTGACACATTTTATTTATTTTCCTACCACAAGGTTATGCCAGGCTTTTATGCTATAAAGCTGGAGGGTTTTAAATCCTTGAAATGAATGCTGTGCTAGCTAGATGAGAGTAGAGTCAGCAATCAGTCACAGTGTGGACTAAAGGCTAATCAATCTGCTGCAAAGGGTCTTCTGGGAGGGAAAACTGTGCCAGCAGGGCTATTCTTTCATTGGAGTTTAAAAATAGCAGCTGCAGCACAGCCCAGGGAGGGGGAAAACTGCATGGTCAGTAAACAGAGGTGACACGTCCACTTATATAAAATCCAGGCTTTTAACATTCCGTGTGTATCTGAGTGCAGAGTGATGGAGGAGCAGGAGAAGAGTATTTTCTTCCGCTCCTCGCTGTCAAACCGTGGTGCAGGACGAGTAAACGGCCTTTAGTGAAGTCAAAACGCCTGCATTAAAAGGTTACCTTGGTATAGTATGCAATCATTTTTAGGGAAATGTAAAAGTACCCAATGAAGATACAATTGAAATTGTGGGTTTAAAACTGTTATATCACTGGACTTGATATAGATGTTTCTATCTCATTTTACTGTTGTAGTTGTTTTAGCATGTATACACTGTTGTGTTGCAGTCAGATCTAAGAGATACGATCCACACTACTGTATCCTATCACCATGTGTTTGTATCTATCTGGCCCCCCAGCTCAGAGCTGAGTGCAGTCTTCAGACGGAGCAGGACTGTCAGCCTTATGTCACACTTTATATCCAAAGGTTACACTAAGATAGAGGTCAAGGATTTACACCGGAGCCTCCAAACACTGTCGGCACGTGACCTTTCGACGTAAGAATGTTTAAAAATAAATCCCAAAAAGAATTGCTAGTTAGCGTAGGAATCACCAGTCACAAGAGCATAAAAAAACACATTTTAAACATTTTGTTATAAATGAGTATTGTGATAACAAATATTGCTACATATTGTGATTTATATATTAATATTTTAATTGTAGATCCATCTACTGTACGTCAAAAATAACATTTTCTGATTTGTTTTTCCCATGTCTGATTTGTATCGGCCAATGTTCTATCTACTCAGGAAGCTATTGTAAATAATTCAAATAACAAATATGAATAACTGGTGTCCGTGAATAGACACAATATTGCCCCTCAAAATACTCCAGCATCATACAGTACGCCAGCAGCGTTCAGGGGACAAACCTTTAGAGTTATGATCAGAAACCATGTGATCTCAAAGAGTATTCTATTACCCCACTCGAACCTTGCGTTCCCAGAATGCATTGTTCCTTGTGTTTCCTAAAGGTCTGAGAAGTGGAATGGTCAGATCCTACAGCTTGGAGCTGATCTCCTGTGGAACCTGATCCCAGTTTGTGGCAGAACCCCACTCCATTTAAGACTAGGATTAAGACTTCCTGCTTTAATGAAGCTTAAAGTTAGGGCTGGCTCAGGAGGACCTTCTACTTAAAGGGGACAGAGCGTGTTGGCCCTCTGTGGCAGATCTGTAATTTGTATTTTCCAGTTTAGTTCAAATTTGATGAATGATTGATTGATTTTCAGAACAGACCTGTGTCTCTGGCTGCCTTCTCGGCCCGGGCCTGCAGGAGCTCGGCGCTGGGCGTCTCCTCTCTGCGGTGCTGCTGCGCTGACAGAGGCACCATGGGGATTTCAGGGAGTTTCTCCCTCCACTCCGGGCCGTCCTCCTCGATCAGCAGCCTGGTGATCCTGCAGGAGAACCAGGATCAGTCCATAAATGTCACAAACAGAAGTGGAATATTCTACACACAGTTGCACACAGACAAGGTGTTAAAAAGCTCACTGCAAGTAAGTGTTACAGGTGAAGTGAAGTGTACATCCTTCTACTGTTTAGTGTGTATTTATACAAGAGTCACATAGTGTAATTATATACGGTTGTATGCTAATGCTATGATCCACTGGCACTGGCTAAACAAAAAGCAGCCAGGTGAGCTCACCTGTTGCGTAACAGCGAGCAGACATGCCACATTTAGCTTGGAGCTGCTTCTGAACACCAGCTAAATCTCTTAGCCACTAATAAGACTTCGCTCGTTCATTTGATTTATTTTAGTCATGATTCATTACAATGCAATTTCTGGATTTTGGTATAGAAAACTATTTAAAAGTGTAAATGATATTGTGTTTTATGATATTGTACCTTCTTATCTATTTACTTATCTTAATACATCTAATGATAAAATCACCCATTGGATAGCAATGACATTTCCATGATAGAGCTCTATATCAGTCAGTTAAACAGCCAAACCATGACTTAGTTATGCTGACCATCATATGAGTGTTAAAACTTGTTCAGTCACCTCTGTGTTTTAGTGAGAGGTGAGGGCTAATACCTGTTGACGCTGTCGTTGGCTGCTTGCACGCTGGTGTCAATCTGCAGGACGGTCTTGTAATCCACGTAGGACTTACGGTAGCGCTCAAGGGAGTCATAAGCCATGGCCCGGCGCAGGAGGGGCTTGATGGAGAATGGCTGCAGCTCCAGGGCTCTGGATGGTATAAATAGATGTGATGAGACAGGAATCAAGTCAAAGGATCAAGTCTGCTGCTCTGCTATAGATCCTCACTGAGAAGCACTGTCTGTTGGGATGGGCTAGGAATTTGTGTGACAGATTTTAGAGCGTGTGTGTTCTTCTGTGTGGATAAACTGTCACACACCCCAGTTTTCTTCTTGCCTACGAAGTTGAATCTTGAGAAAACACACCAGGTGTTCACATGGGAGGTTCCCACAGGTTCTCCTTCTTACAGAACTTCTGAAGAGATTAATGACACTCCTTTTCAACACACCCTAGTGCAATTCCCTTCATGAGTAAAAGTGATCTGTGACTGATAAGTCGCAGATCACTTTTAATTGATAAGATTTACAAAAAATTGGAAAGCCTTTTAAGTAAAGAACTTCTTTACTGCATTACTTCTCACACACTACTTATACACACAGTTGAACACGTTTAGGAAATAGAGACTCTCACCGTGTGCAGTCCTGTATGCACTCTTGACTGTTGCCATCTTTGAGGTAACACGCTGCTCTGTTTGAATACAGGATACATAGATCCTCAGGACTGTTAATCCCTGCAAAAAAGAGCAATGCAGAAACTTAGAATCTGCTTGACATACAATAAGTGGCAAGCTTCAGAAATAGGCTGGTTTAATAGTGGCTTTAAAAAGTCTGTTTGTGTTATGAGTCATTAATAATCTCTAAACATATTGGAGTACTGCCAAACAATGACATGCATTTTAGCTTCTGTTATATTAGTAATAACTGAACACACTCCACCTGTGCTGCTGTGTGTGTTTTGTGTTATGACAGAGTCTCAAATGAAATCGTCCTAAAACAGGCATCAGGCCCACCTTCTCCACTCAGACATCCTAATACGCCCTGCTATGCTACCAGATTAGCACACTGAAGGGAAGCTCCTCAAACCACTTTTATGAAATGTTCTCCTGAAAGTTGGACCGCTTGCTCTCAGGCTACTGCACACAGTATTTGCTATTCTTCTACTAGCCTAGCAGCTTGTTGTATCCATAACCATTATCACTGACACAGGCAACTCAGGCTTATACTGTATGTTAGAGACAGAGCAGCGCTCTGCTGCGACACGAAGTCAGACTTAGCATGCCGCCGCATCAGCTGATTTTAGATGCTGACATGGCGAGGTAGTGATAATGATGTCTACTAAAATGCTCACAGAGGTCCTTAACCTATTAAATTATGCACAGTATGTTAGAGGTAGAAACTAGGGCATGCAAACATGACTTTGAGACCCTGTAAAAGAAAGTTTGGTTGTAAATATTATCAGCTTTTTTCCGGATGTTTCCCTCCTGACATCCCACGAACCACTACACATTAAAGGGGTTTGATGAACAGTTCATGGACTGCATTTCTACGACACAATTAACTTTCACAGAGCACACTGATACGGTGGTGCCTCCTACTCATCAGGACGGATCAGAACACAAACACCTTCACTAGACTATTAGGAGTGCGGGATTTTGGGTTGGCATAAATAAACAGCAGGGGCTGGATATCAAACCACCAACCTCTGTATCCTACTCTACTCTTATCTACTGTATGTTGTGCCTGCATTACATGTAGCCATCATACGGATAATAGACCCTGGAAGCTGTGGATGGTCATGCCCTTTGACCCCAGCAGCACAGTGGGTAGGAGATAAACAAAGACTATGTTGGATGCTGGGTGGACCTGACAGGCAGTGGTTTCTCCCCTCTGTCTCCCTCTCTGTGAGAATTATAGCTGCAGTGCTACAGATTCAATTTCACAGTGAGTGGTTAGCGGTCATGTGACTTAGGCAGACCTGACCTGAGAGGCTTAGCACGGGGCTGAGGCTCAAACATAAACACTGCCCCACAGTATGCAACTCAACTGCCACATTTTGACGCATCGTGGTAAGGAGAGAATCACGGAACATACCAAACAAACATCCAGACCTTTTAACTCATGAATATTGAACCACAGTTCCATACAGTACAGTATGTGCAGTCATGTGGACTGCTTCTTGGAGTTCACTTCGGTTGTTGAAGTGTTTCTCTCATGGAATATATCCTTTTAAGTGTTTTTTCATTTTTAGTTTTAACCTCCACCCAAAAGGCAACACAAACTAAATGGAAGCACTAGGGTTATAACTGCAAGGTCATGACCTTTGATTTACAATGATTGCAATGGCCTGTTATAGGAAACAGTCCAAAGAGCATTGATGATAAACAACCTAAAGCCATATTTACTCAAATAAGGGACACACTGGTGATGGAGCCGGCCAGTTGGACTCCAGAGTAGCTGTGTAGCACCCTGCTATCAGTAAACTTGTTATTACGCACATGGAGGCGCAGAGTAAACTTCTTACCATTATCACACATCCACCTTTATCCTCCACACAATGTGCCTGATCTACCAACCACCTTAGACTATTATATTATTGTGTCTATGGTAACAACAACAACAGATCCACCATGATGAGGGCTGCTCCACCTTACCTGAGTCTGTGAAGCCTTGGATGGCTTGTGAGTATTTCTCCAGTGCGTCGGCAAACTGTCCATTTTTAAACAGCAGGTTTCCTTCATTCTTTAGCCGGGACAGAGGCGGGGGCAGGGCTCCACATGGGGCATCAAGGTTGACGGTTTCCCCTGCCTTTCCTCCAACCGGAGAGTCTTTCCTGCTGGAATCAGCCGGGGCTGAGGCTGTGTAGCCCCTCTTGCCGGATCCATTGGCTACCTTCTCCTTGGACTCCTGCGTGACTCTGTACTTGTCTGCGCTCGCTCCTTTGCCTCTCCGGTGTCCGTGGTGGGAGTTGTTGGGCTCACTGTGAGGACCCCCGTCCCCTCTGCTGTGGGGTTTCTTTTGAGTATTACCCATGTCTCCCCTCTCGACAGGAGCAGCTGAGCTCTCCTCCCCTCCCACAGGCTGGCTGGGTTCAACCGGACGGGCTAGAAGGGAGAGGGAGGGAGGGAGGGAGAGTCAAAGGGAGAGACAGAGAGAAGGGGAGACACGCCCACAGGAAGGAGTCAGCGGTTACATCACGGTGGGGGAGGGTTGGACACACATGATACACAACCACTTCAAAGAGGGAGTTTCAGGAAGCAGCCATTCTCAGTGAATTATGAAAGTGCTTGGTGGGGGGGAGGCAGATAGCGCGCACGCCTAGTATGTCACGTTACCCAGAGGGCCATGGGTGTTTCCTTTCTCTGCAGCACAGGCAGACAGGAGGGGCTGTGATGAAAGGACCGCTGTGACCGGTTAATGTTTCTGAAGCATTCTCACATGTTTCGTGTAATTCTGTGGATTAGAGACAAATCCTTTGCCTGGCAGATAACGTCGGGATTTAGTGAAGCAGCCATCTACAGCTAAACTACAGAATAGTGTCAAATACATATATAGTCTATGGAACATTATTTATATCATAAATCATATCTGGCTGATTTAAATTCACATTTAAAGATCCTGACAAATCCGTCAATGATATATAAATATGTTTTTATGAGAGGTTAATCAGGAAGTGTCTCGATTACCTACTATTTATAACGAAGACAACGGTTTGTTCCCGCAGAACGTTTCTTATTTATAATGATTTAATAACTAGATGTAAAGGATCATTTTGATTATTTATTTATATATATATATATATATATATATATATATCCACATTTTTGACCGGTACTGTATATAACAGTATAAATATATATACATTACCAGTCAGTTTGGACACACCTTCTCATTCAAAGATTTTTATTTATTTTTATACTTTTCTACATTGTAAATTAATACTGAAGACATCAAAACTATGAAATAACACTTATGGAATTATGTAGTAAACTAAAAGTGTTGAACAATCCATAATATGATTTATATTATACATTATTTTTGCTTTGATGACAGCTTTGCAAACTCTGGTCTTTTCTCAGTCAGCTACATGAGGGAGTCACCTGTAACGGTTTTCCAACTGTCTTAAAGGACTTCCCAGAGGTGCTGAGCACTGGTTGGCTGCTTTTCCTTCCCTCTGCAGTCCAAATGATTCTACACCATCTCAATTGGGTTGAGGTCGGTGATTGTGGAAGCCAGGTCATCTGACGCAGCACTCCATTATTTCCAGAGCAGAAGAGTTCCTCCATTGTGTGGTGAAAATCAAATGATGGTCCCAGTAAGCACAAACCAGATGGGATGGCATGGCGCTGCAGAATGCTGTGGTAGCCATGCTGGTTAAGTGTGCCTTGAATTCTGAATAAATCACCAACAGTGTGACCAGCAAAGCACCTCATGAGAGCCAGTTTCATCATAGCGTTTGATGTTTTTGCGACTGTTTGAGGATACATTCAAAGTTCTTGAAACAAGGCACACCTGTTGGAAAACATTTTAGGGGACTCCCTCATGAAGCTGACTGGGAGAAGCCAAGTGTGTGCAAAGCTGTCATTAAAGCAAAAGGGGGCTTTGAAGAATCACTTTTTAGTTTTCTACATAATTCCATATGTGTTCTTTCATAGTTGTGATGTCTTCAGTATTAATCTACAATGTAGACAAATATTAAAATAAATTAAAACTTTCGAAGGACAAGGTGTGTCCAAACTTTTGACTGGTAGATTTTGTTTTTGTTTATAGTTACTGTGTATTTTCTGTCCAAATTGTATATTTTGTCCTTTCTTTTTAAATGCTATTTATTTTATTTATTGTAATTACATTGCCTTGTTTTTATTTGTTTTAATTGTTCTGCTGCAACGGAAAAAAATCCCAAATTGGGATCAATAAAGTAATTCTGTTCTATTCTATTTTATATATAAATGTGAACTTAAACCTATCTATAAACCAGATATTAATTAATATTGTTTCGTAGACATATTCTACATTGTTCCATCCACTTAAATGAGAAATGTTTCCCTATCCTAGATTAAACCAGAATCAGAAACACTGCAATAATCCCAGGGGGAATTGGTTTCGTGACAGTTGTTACATTCTAGAATGAATAAGATAAAATACTATAAGAGCCAGTGGCGCTAGCTACTTCTTTAGAAAATAGTTGGCAGCAATGGAGCGTTTCTGGTTTATTATAACATTTTATTATTTTTATTTTACACTGTTTGATATAGCTTTTTGTACAACATTTCTATTGTATTATGTGCATTGTTCAAATTGCTGAATGTTTTTTATCTTAAATGGTGTTTTCACAGTCCAGACTTTCTCTTATTCGCAGTGTGACAATCATTTGAAACACTTTGAACTACCAAACCTGTAAAGCTACAATTTCATATTACTTACTGGCGGACACAAGGTATCAGAGTCAGACTTCACTGTAAAACTAAGCAAATTCTGTTATTTTACCCACCACAGAGATTTAGCTAAGAGACCATTACCTTCATTTAAAGTAATCATTAATACATTTTCTGAATGGATTTAGGAAATGATAATTCAAGGATATATATATTGATTATTGAAGTGTTCTCACCAGTCTCTTTGGCTTTGGTTTTGTCACTGTCATTTTTCTCTTCTACTTCTTGGATGAGGATTTCTTTGCCTCTGCTTTGCTGCTCGGGTTGACATTCCTTCATCTTCTTCTCAATTTCCAATATAAGTTTCTATATCCAAAAACAATTAACACATTAGAATTTCTCAACAGTATTATCCAAATATCACTGACCTTTAAAAGGAACAGCTTATGATTTATCTGAAGTACATTAAAAACCTTAAATCATAAATAATGTTGTAATGTAAAAAATGTGCTTTAAACAAAATACATAATATACATATCAAATACAATTACATAAAACAACTGAAAAGAATGACACCATTCTCTTTTTACAGGAATAACAAACTACATGATGGAATGCATTGCCTGCAGTAGCTGCATCAGTTTGAAGAGTCTGGTCTCACACAAAGACAATGACACCTAGTGGACCAACAGGCTATAGGCATGTGTTCAACGCGTCAGTGCTTCTGGCCCCTACCGTGGCTGCAGCATTCTGCGGCTCTTCCCTCAGCACCACCCTCAGGTCTTCAACAGCCATTTGGAAGTTGCCCATGTGATTATAAACGGTGCCACGGCGTAGCAGGGCTAATGATAAAACGTAAATCACAAACAGTACAGACAATACATACATTCTTTCTTTACATCCTGTGATTTAATGTTGTTTGTGAAACCATTAAATGATGCCAATAATAAAATCAGATTTGTGTTTAACATGTAACTTAAAAGTATAAGCACCTTTCACATTGCCAGGCTCCAGCTCCAGTACGCTCTCACAGTCTCCCATGGCACTGTGCCAGTGCTGGAGATGGATCTGTGCCTGTGCTCTGTTGTTGTATGCAGCCGCAGCCGATTTAATGGAGATGCTCCTGTAATGAAAAGCCAGGAATAAAACAAACCTTTATTTATAAAGAGGTTAATGGCCAAACACTTTACGAAACAGTATTGGGAATGGAGGCTCTTAAATGCACAACACACGTCTAATTAAATGCCAGGAAACATAATGTAAGCCTGTTTAAGAGATGTAAGATATGTTTTATAATAAATGAGTTGTTTAATAGCCGGACCTGGAGTAGTATGCAACAGCCTCCTCATAATCGTTGGCTCTGAAAGCTTCATTGCCTTTCTCCTTTTCACGATTTGCCAGAAGCAGCTTCTCCTGTTGTGTCAGCACTGGATGATTTGGGAACACATATTTCAGACAAATACCTTAATACATAATGTTTCCATACTACCACAAAGTAAATATGAGCTGCTATGCATAACATATTACATGATGCATCCACTTCAGTCTTGATTTTGGGGTGTCCCTGGTTTATCATGGCTGGTGCATCCTTTTTATCCACATTTCCTTCAAGTTTTTCACACTCTTTTTTGACATCAAACCTGGAAATAAAGCATTATTTTTGAAAAATCAATCATTTAACTGTTGGTTATTGCAATGAAAGAGGCTTTGCCATTTCACAGTTACATCCATGGAGCCTTTCATGTACAGGGCCTGCAGCTGCTTTGACAATGTCTTCTTTCTTCTGAATATACAGCAACACACAAATGTAGAGACACAGTGACTTACTTGTCCCATTCTGGATAATCACGTGGGAGAGTGTGTTTTGAAAGAGTCCTCTCTACTTTTTTAACTGAAGCCTGTAATGAAAGTAGATACCGTTTCGAGTAATTTTCTTACTTTAATACTGCTGCGTACACAGGTGGAGACTGTTTACCTGACATGGTGGAACAGAGCAATTGGAACCTCTTACAGGTGGCAGATTTTCAAACACCAGAGCATCAAACATCGACTGCTCTTTCAGGGAAGTCTCATTCGCTTTGGTTTCCTCTTGCCATTTCTGTAAAGAACAAAGTATTTATTTCAAAAATTACTTATTTTAAGAGGTACAGCAATGAACAGGATTAATAAAAAATAAAAAAGAAGGAATATATCGTATGCCTTCAGCTCATCAGCAATTTGGATCCACTCATCATTTGGAAGGCAAGCAGCTGTGGACACAGGCTTCTCCTTCCTGAGGACCTGGCTCCTAGGGTCCAGTTTTTCCAAATGATCCTCACAGAACTTAATTAGATGCGGATAAATGCCCTCATCGCCAGACCTTGACACAAAGTAAAATTGTATTTTCTTAAAAGTATATTAGACTGTATTGTGTCATGATGACCTTTATCCATTTGCAGTTGGTGGTGAGTGGTATGACATGTAGCATGTTTCAAGACATGAGAAGGATTTTAAGTGAGAAAATCTAACCAACACTATGGAATTGATTAACAGAGGTGAGAGAAGTACTCAGGTCTGGTACTTAAGTAAAAGTAGAAGTAGCAGAGTGTAGGAATACTCTGTCCTGCATTCAAAATGTTCCCCATGTAAAAGTAGAAAAGTATTATCATCGACATATTCTTAAATTACCAAAAGTAAGAGTAATGATTGTGCAGATTCAGAATAATATATATGATATGTTTTATAATTATTGATGCATTAAAGTGTTATAGTACTTGAGTAAATCTACTTTACACCTCTGTTTATTAACGTACTAAATCAATTCTACCTGTTCACACTCAACCTCAGTGATGTGGCTTTTACCTGAGCACTGTGCAGATCTTCTCGAGGTATTTTACATCTTTGCATTTTCCAATGTAGTCATAGTCCAGGTGCTTCAAAGGGACTCTGCAGTCCTGAGGGGGCCCCCGGCTCTGAGAAGAGAACACTGCGTCTGTGCAGCTCATATCTGGAACAATGCCACTCTGTCAGGTTGTTCTGTTATAAGCAGGTAGAAAGTAATCTTACTGTATAAATAACTATTTCATTTAGATTAGTGTACATTCATAAAGATTAGGCAAACTACGTAATGTGATCCAAATATCGTGAGTTAAACGTTTGTTTTTGAGAAATTAACAAAGGCATTACTGAATCCTCTTTATAAAATGTAAGTGTTCCTATTGGCTGATAAACATTATGTCTTTAAAATAAAGAAGTGTATTACCTGCGGCTGCTGGGTCACTTTAGCCGAGCAAACGGTTTGTTACTATGGAAACCACACGCGGAAGTGATCTACACTCCAAACCGGAAATACGTAATACCGCCCACAGAGGGCTCCAAATTTGAAAACGTGGTTGATCAGGGGCTGTCTTGCAGATGAACATGTAGCGTTATCAAACAAAAACAACAAGTGGGGCTGAACCTGAACCGAGACCCGAGACCCAGTACCCGAGCCGGGCCGGAGGACTTCACTGCACACAGCTCTGCAAAGTGTCAGACTTCTGTACATTGTGAGTATGTTTTTTTCGAATTGTATTTTTTATTATGTTTGCAATTTGTGCTCAAATGACTGGATGGAGCTGGCTACCCCCTAATGTAACATGTTCAGAAGCTGAATGACATGTATGTAAACTCGGCTAGCGGCGGCACACCCGGTTAATCTACACAGGTGATCCCCATCATGCTGATTGCTCTGGCCCAGATGTCAGTGCATGTGATTGCTATGTGAGATTATTATATATTTTAGCGTGGTCTTGAATTCAGTCAAGT
Source organism: Eleginops maclovinus (assembly GCF_036324505.1). Taxonomy (NCBI): domain Eukaryota; kingdom Metazoa; phylum Chordata; class Actinopteri; order Perciformes; family Eleginopidae; genus Eleginops; species Eleginops maclovinus. Next base: position 26,595,507 of record NC_086351.1, read on the forward strand.
AATTAATTGTTGTTTCATTTTAAACGGTATTTTGAAATTTGGTTTTTCCTTGTTCGTGGTAACTTTATTATATGTGGCGTTTTCCTCGGGGCACTAGGACCAGATGCTAACAGCTTCTTCCCGTATGTTGGTCTGTGTGAAGCAAGACCAAGCCTCAGTATCGCACATCCCAGTGTTGGCCTGTGCCTTATCCCCCGGGGTTCCCTGTCAAGCAATGTGTAGCTAATGGGGCCAGTTGTTGGTTTTTGGCGGCTGTAGCTCGCTTTATAGCGGCAGCAGGGAGAGCGGGCTGGGGGGGGGTATTGGAGAACGTGCCTCTCATAGCAACGCTGACGCTGCTGTGGAAGACCTGTGACACTGTGTTCAACAAACTGCTGATATAAACGATGAAACTACTTCTATACCGGCTCAGAAGAATACAATTAGCTCATTTTGCTCATCTTTTTTAAACACCTATTTACAACAACAGTAAGACACCGCAAACGCAGGGAGCTTTGTAGCTAGTTTACTTAGCTTAATGAACAGTAACCCAACAGTTTCACTTCCAGAGGTTGGAAAAGGGCTCAGATCTTGATCTTGGGAAGTAATACTCTGTTACAAGTAAAAGTCCTGGATCCAAAATGTTACTCTAAAACTACACAATTATTAAAATCAAAATATACTTAAAGTACATGTATTGAGAAAATGTATTAAATAAATGTAGTAAAAGTACACCATTTACCTCTACAAATATCTCAAACTTGTAAGTAAGTACAGTACTTGAGTAAATGTACTTTGTTACTTTCCACCTCTGCTCACTTCATGCTTTTCTATCCTTGAGGAGGTTCACTCAACCAACCATGTTTGTTGTCTGCAGGTCAACTCACATCATCCCCTCTTGGATAATTCTGTGTATGGGACAACAGTGCAAACAGGAGGAGAAAAATGCAGTGCACTCCTGAATCCAAAGTTTACCTGGAGAGTCTCAAAGAGCAGCAGTGCTTTGATGACTGCGCTGACAGCGGATACTCTGGTCTGTTCCACAGCCCGCATAGCATCTCTGCTTTGCATTCCTGTCCGGCTTTATCTCCAGTGGAATTCAGCAAAAGGCCAAAAGAAAAAGAGAACATCCGCCTTGTGGTCACACCTAAACAGAGCAGCAGAGAAGCAGCTGAACTTTTGGCTAAAGACTCCAGAGTCAAACAGCGGCCTTCAGCAGTTAACTGGTGCGAAACTCCTAAAGTATACAAGAGAGACGCGTCGTTGCGACACAGACTCCTCCTGTCCAAGCCCTCCACTGACAACACAAGATCCCCATGCACCCGAAGGGCTGAATCTTCAATCAGAGTCAAGTCTGAACACTGGCTCAGTGTATCGCTGGACTCTCTGGACACTGTGGTGGGGGCTTTTGCATCAAGCAGTTTAAAACCAGAGCAGGATCTGCCACTATCTAGTAGTAAACGTCGTATCCTCTTCACCCAAGTGAGGACCTCCACTCTTGAAGATGGTAAACTCAACTCTGGTAACCTTTCTAGTTTTGAGGGAAGATGTTCACTCACAGATGCAGATTTCAATGAGAGCATTTCTGCCTCTGATCATAGTAATATTGAAGCTTGCTGCTTTATGAAATCACTGCCTGCTTCTTCTAAGGAAAACTCTCAATCACCAGTCAGCCATGTGGCAAAAAACCTATATGACAGCTCAAGTGTCTTGTACACCCCGTCATCCTTGCATACACCAAAATATATCAGGTACCTACTTTTTTTGTTTTTTACTCTTGATTTCCTTGCTTTTGTTGTAAATGTTCTTTGATAAATACTTGGAAAAGCAATGAAGGTAATTATTGCTTAAATATTCACAAACATGCATCCAACCCCCCTCTCCCTCTGGAACAGGTCTGTGTGTGAAGACAGTGGTTTTAGTTCCCTGGCCCTTGATAAATCCCAAGACTCCTCGGTGGACCATGATGGCTCCTTCCTGGAGCTGCTGCTGTCGGCATCCAGAGGAAGCTGTGAAACCCCCAATCTGGCTGAGGCAAAGCGGCGCTCCCGTCTACAGCGCCAGCACAGGCTCTCTACCCTTAGAGAAGGAGGCTCTCAGTCTGAGGATGAACCTGCGGAAAGAAAGCAAGACCGTCTTTACAGCCGTTCTAAAGATGAGGTGTTTGCTGACGCTGCTACCCCTTTCAGTGCACTTTTTGCTAAGCATGGTGATAGTGTTATGTCTAATAGTTTCACCATGGCAAAACAAGGTGATGCCACCCCACAAAGGGCAAATGCAGCCAAGCCAGAAAACATGACACCTGCTAATCCAGATCTGAGGACAACCCCAGTCAATCTGTCTCTGACTCCTGCTCTACAGCTGGTCCATGCTATGTGCCAACAGAAAGCACACATGTTTCTTGGCCAAAGTCCAAGTCTGAAGGAGCAGTTGAAGTCCACCGCAGCACTGGCTAAGACCCCGGTGACCTTCAGGACCACCATGCCTTTGGCAGGGCTCATCGGCAGGAAGATGGGCCTGAGGAAGGTGGACATACTCTCAGAGCTGAAGAAGAGGAACCTCAGGCACATCCTGGCCCTTGTCCTCAGCCACCTGACCCCGCAGAGCATTAACAGGTTCATGATTTTTACAGATCTAGCTATCTGAACTCGTATAAACGTTATAATCGTTTTGACTTTAATATTTTCTTTTGTTAAATTTACTGTATAACTCGGCACTGCTTCCATATGTCTCAAAGGTTGATTAGGTTGATTTGCAATGTATCCTTCATTAAACTTATTGTCATTACTTGATGGCAGCATTAATCTATAGTTAACTGTATGAAATAAATCATATAGCTGTACAGAATCCTGAATAATTCATACAGCATATCATTGAAGCTTAAACTTGCTTTTAAAAACAAATAAAATTACTGCAAAACTTGGTTAATGCTCAAAACATGAGGCCTGATGAACAGCCAGTATTTAAGGTGAAATTTCTTTGTTGGGCAGGTGTGGTCAGGTGTGCAAAAAATGGAATGAAATTATCCAACAAGACAAGAGGGCGAGTTTCAAGAGAAGAAGCCACCTCAGTGAAATGGAGGCGGCTCTTGAGGTTAGAGGTTTGATATGACTGCAGCTATCTTCCTGCGCATGGAAACAAAAGCAGGTTTCGGTGAATTGTAATTAAGACCCCCGGGTTATTAATGCTGTTACCAACATCTGATGAGCTTCTGACATAGTGCTTTTGTTTTCTAGTTGGGTGGGGCTGTCCATGTCCCTGATGCAGACACCAGACTCACTCTGATCAAGAGGTCGGCCCTCAAGACGGTTCAGGCCCAATCGAGGTCGTTCAGCTTCTGCACCCCCCAGTCTGCAAACAGCACTTTAACCCCTGCGGAGCTCAGAGCCTTCAATTCAGGCAGCAGCCAGAAACGGGAGAAATTTCTAGAAGTGAGTCTCAGTAATTATAACAATGGATTTCCTTAAATAGATTATGTAATGTAATATTACGTAAGTGTCTGTATTGATTGCTATTCATTGAGAAATGATTGGGGTTTTAAATGCATCTTACTGACGGGACTGTTCAGAGAAGTTTGTGTAAACCTAAGTCAGTTTAATATTTCTTTCTTTCAGGTTGCCAAAACGCTCTTCAATGATGAGTCCCTGAAGCCATGCCCCCGCTGTCAGAACCCCGCTAGGTGCCACTCAGTGAAGCGGGAGGGGGTGTGCAGCACAGCAGACTGTGCCTTCCAGTTCTGCACCGCCTGCCTGTGTGCTTTCCACGGCTCCAGAGAGTGTGGCAGCCAGTCTGTAGGCCGCCACAAGAAGGACATCATTCTTCCAGGAAGTGCTCAAAGCAAGCGAAATGTTCGGAGGCTCTGAGCAGGAGGTGGACAGTTATTGTTATTTGTTTTGCTGCGGTCACTTTAGCTTTTTTCTCTGCCATATGATGGAGATGAGGCTTGGCAGCAAAGAGCCAGTACATGAGAGCAACTTCTCTACTTATCCATGTGTCTTTGTGCCTGTCTTTTTACTGTTTTTTTTTTTTTCAACACAGTTCTTACTTTGTTTTTAATTATGAATGTATAGAAAGTCTCATCAGCAGAACAATGATTTTAATTTGGCTGGTGATGTGTTTTCCATACACATGGCTCAACTGTACAGAATGTTTTATGGAATTCTTCTTGAGATTTTCGACTTTTACAAATGTGTTTTCAGAGTTTTAAAATAAATTTGATATTTTTTAAACGTGGTGTTTTGTCCCTGAATTAATTGGCTGCAGTCTCCATTGACATTAGCACTGATGGACTTGTCAGTGTTTGGCGCCATCTAGTGGTGTTACTGTAACTTTTCTTAACTCTTGACATTCTCATTCTCTTATTCAACTTTTTTCAAAATAACATCTAAGGGTTTATTGATAGTCAAAAAAATAACCAAGACTTGAGAATTAAAAGTGTTTGGCCCTCAGACAGCAACAAATCACTAACCTTCTTTGTCTCACTGGTCTAGTTAAACTTTTACTGCCCCCTGTGTTTTGAAAAAGAGTCCACATCCATAGCAACCTGCAGAGTGTGTGTGTGTGTAATTACACCGAGGTTTCTGGCTCTCCAAAGTTCTAATGCGACTGCCTGGCTTCCTGAGAAGCTGGATTGAATACTGTGGAAATTTGTATTTTTTAAGTGAACAATGTATGGAGTCGTTTCAACAGGTGAGAACACAACATTTAAGACATTTCAATTGACTTTCTGAGATCTCTGGTTGGTTTTGTTACTTATATGTAACTTTGTGTTTTTTAAGAGTTGCCCAACCTTACTGCTGGCAATTTTGTGAGTATAAGTTTTGATTGTTGACATTTTATAGCTTAGTCAATCTTTTCATCAGTTTGTCCTTACTTTGCCTCTTTCATGTTGCAGGAGAACTCTTTGGCCTCTGATGAAGTATTGGCTCACTACTTCAATGATTTCTTAAGTCTGCCGGTAAAGTGGGCTATTCTGAGGTGTTTCTGTTGAATATTGTTCTCTAAACTCATTCACCCAGAGGTGGGAGAAGTACTCAGATCTTGTACTTGAGTAAAAATAGAAGTACTCAGATCTTGTACTTGAGTAAAAGTAGAAGTACTCAGATCTTGTACTTGAGTAAAAATAGAAGTACTCAGATCTTGTACTTGAGTAAAAGTAGAAGTACTCAGATCTTGTACTTGAGTAAAGTAGAAGTACCAGAGTGTAGGAATACTCTGTCACAGTAAAAGTCCTGCATTCAAAATGTTCCTCCAGTGAAAGTAGAAAGTACTCTCATCTAAATGTACTTAAAGTAGCGACAGTAAAAGTAGTCATTGTTTGATTGGTCCATTTCAGAATAATATCTCTGATATGTTTTATAATGATTGATCATTAAAGTGTTCTCAGAGCTTGTAAAGGTGCAGCTAGTTTGAATGGCTTTGTATACTGCAGGGTAGCTGCTGAAATACCCCAGGTGAACTAAGTCTGATTTAAGGGCTGATTATATTTACCATCATTAATCCTAATCTGTAAAATAACTAAGGGATTAAATACACGTAGTGCAGTACAAGTACACTATTTACCTCTGAACTGTAGTCGGGTTAAAGTAAAGTATAACAAACATTGAGATGTACAAGTATCTCAAAACTGTATTTAAGTGCAGTACTTGAGTACAGACGAGTGAATGATAGATGTACTTAGTTACTTTACACCACTGCCCTTCTTATACCCTTGCATCTTTCTTCAGTCCTTCCCAGAGGCTTTGCTGTACAACCCTCAGACAGGGCAGTTTGAACTGGTGGACAGGGCGGCTGAGCTTGTCTCCAGAAGAATCCGATCTGTCCTGCACCGCAGCAAATCACAACTCCTTACTGGAGGCCCTACAGCGCCGGCCAGAACCCCCCCAGTAGACAACCGTTACACTTTCTGTGTGAGTAATGAATAATCACTTTATGTGAAAATGATTAGGTGGTTAGATTGGGATTTTAAGATGAGCAGAACGTCTTTCCTCTGCAGTGCCTGGACCGAGAGCAAGGAATCCAGTGGATCCTCAAAGAAAGATTACCTTTTTTTCTCCTCAGCGATTGCTACAGTGAATACAGGTACAAGTGTCGGGCCATTTGTTTTACTACATGTACAATACAAATGAGGTTTACCTTCTTTGTAACGTTTTTATGTATTTACATCGTAATACATTTCTTTATTATAAATGAACTTTGTGTACATTTTTACTACATTTGATCAGTTCAAGGTATTTTCATTCTTGCCAGCCTCTGCTATAACCAGAACATTCTTGCTTGCTAACCTATATTTTAAAGAAAAGATTTGCCTCAATCTTTCATCTTTTCAAAGAATGTGTTTGTCATGATCGGCAGGGTGTCACTGCAGTACACTGCGGTTATTGTGTAGCTTTTCGTAGCACTACTTTTCTTTCTGCATCTTGAGAAAAGCCTCTGAGCCAGATCCCTGTTATTGACTGACACTCATTTATAACACTTAAACATTGTGTAACACAAATATCAATTGCCAAGTTTGGCAATTCCATTAACATTGACCATAAAAGAAAAGGCGAGGGAAAATTCTGCTCTCTGTGAATGTATTTTTTTCTGTTCTTTCCCAGACTAGCCAAGTTGTTGTTTGAGTGGAACCCAGTCTTGTGTATCCACAGGAGGAAAGGCGGTTCAGGTCGAACCCCCATGTCAGCCCCACAGCTGCATTTTTCATCCCAAACTGTGAAGGAAAACAACAAAGCATTAAAGGTCCTAACATGCTCATATTCTCAAGAGAACCGTTCAGCAAAACAAGGTACAATATATCATTGTGAGATTCCTCCATGTTCCCTGCTCATGTGTAGGCTAGAGTCTATAGATACTGAGATACAGACTGTTATTCCCTCTTTTCTAACTTCTCAGGGTCAACGAGGAGGCTCAATGTTACATGTCTATGCTCTGACCACATCGAACATCTCAACACTAAATGCAGTGTCTCATTCAGATGTTCTGAGCAGAAGAACATATGTACGTTTTCTTCTTGTTCCTCCTATAGTCTTAAATGTGGGAAAAGCCCAAACCTACAGGGCACACAAACAGAGTGGATCCTGCACGGTACTGAGGAGAGAAGTGGGAAAAAGGCTTCTGAAGTGCAGCTGGAGGAACTGGCAGCCTCCGTGGTTAAACAGGTGCTGAACAATGCTCTGAGCCTGATGGATGCTCGGAGCCAGGCCAACACCTCTGATTGTTTGAGCAGGCCAGGAGATCAGACACATTGTAACAGCACACACAGATCCTGTGAACGTAGGGTTTGCATTCAGCATTTGGCTGATGGGGGCACAGAAAGGTTGGGGGGGGAGAAAGAGAAAGTTCAAGAAGGGGAAGAAAAGATAAAGTGGCCTAAGAAGAATAGTGAGGTGGGGAGAAGAGACAGAGACCAGGAAAATATCAATATGTGTTGCCTGGATACCTGTTGCTGTGGCAATAGACAAGGCGTTGATGAGTTAAAAGAGTTTTTGCGAGGAACGTCAGGAGAGAAGCTACTTAATCTCTGGATGGATATAGAGAGACTGAAAGCTGCCCAGAGCAGAGAGCGGAAGAACAGGTAAACAGCAAACCAGGACAACACTTTAACTGCTCAACTGCACTTGGGGGCAACTGACTTAAAAGCGGTCCCGGCTTAATATTGTAACATTTTTGACAAAACATTTAAAAGACAAAATAAAGTATCAAATGGTGGTGTCTTCATCAGGCACTTGGTCCTGATGAGGAGCCGGTACCTGGTGGGCAGCAGCCCCAGCAGCCTCACTGTGGAGCTGCTCTCCAGACTGGGACTCACCACCTCTCCCTGCTGGACAGAGGACAGACTGCACGCTGTCCAGCCCTCCGTCACAGAGGCTCTGCTCCACTACTGGTGAGACACACACTGCATAGCATTCTAGTTTCCTTACCTTAATCATACAGTATGTGTGTCAAGTGTTTACATACATGTTTTACATATTTTTGCATAAGAATGTATATTTTTTTTATCCACCTTTATATTCGATGTTGTATACTGTGAGTTTAGCCATAGGGTTACAGAATAAGTGTAAAGCTGGTCTGATAAAACAAACAATGTAGAGTGACAGTTTGGACTCTGCTGACCGTTGCATTATTTCCTCAAAGGTTCAGGTATTCATGGAGAGGATAATCAATAAATTATTTCGTAGTGAAAATAATGATATTTAAGTAAAATCCATCAGCTCTATCTCCACCCTTAAGTTCTAATAATTTGATAAAACTTTAGAGTACTTAACTTCAATTTTTGGAGGAGTTTTACTCAAACGAGTAAAGCAGAGCAGTGTAGAATACTCCCTCCACCCCAAAAAAGAAAAGAAAAGATATATAAAGCACTTGGTGTTTGGTAAATACATTTTTATTATTATTTTTCTCAGTTGATACCAAAAATATTTACAACAAACATAAGTTATACTTACAAAACACAAAGTAAAAAAGAAAAATACATAAAACAACTCTGAGGTTTTGAAGTGTAGTTAGTTTGATTCTAGGCTTTTTCCTTTTTCAATAAAATGTGTTCTGAGAGGAGAAGCAGCCCAGGGGAGGGTTAACGGGGGTCATGGCAAAAAGGAAGTTAATGCTTAGCAGACTTTTCATTTGGATCTTTGAGATGTGGCCAGTCTAGAAGAGTGGATTTTATTCCATCCAGGTCTTCTTTAATGTTTTATAATAATGGGGTGTGATTTCATTTGAATAATTCATTTTCTTCATAGATACATTGATTCCAAGGTATTTATGGATTTAGTTGTGTGTGTGTACCCTCGGCATCTCAGTTAAAAGGGTTAAGAGGCAGAATCTCAGATTGAGACCAATTAATGGAGGAGCCAGAAACCTTGCCAAAGCTGTCTATCAGATTGTGGACTGACGGGAGGGATGTTGATGCTTTCGTTATAAAGCATAATATCCTCGGTGTAAATTTGATGGTGCGGTGAATTGTTTTGAGGCCTGAAATGCTGTCATTCTGTCCTATGGCTGAAGCGAGTGGTTACATAAAGAGTACAGAGTAATGGTGATAATGCGCATCCGTGCCTCTGTTCAGGAGGAATAATTGAGATAGTTTTCCATTGGTGTTTAAACATGCTGATGGTGTGTTGCATAGTGTCTTAATCCAGTTTATGGTTAAGTGGTTCAAGGAGGTGAAAAGAAGAGCCACCCTAACCTATCCAACACCTTTCCTGCGTTGGGTGACACATCGATGACCAGAAGGTGATTACTTTCTGTCAGGTTTAGTTTTTTATAGATTAGTTGTGTGGAATATACTTCACATTTCTCCATTTAATGAAGCTGGTTTGATCCAAGTTTTGGGATAACAGATTCCAGTCCTAGTGCCGAAGCTTTGCTTATGACTTTAACGTCTGTATTTATTAATGATATAGAGCCATAGTTGGAGCAGTGTATGGGGTCTTTATTGGGTTTTTGGATAAGTGTGATCAGTCTTCATATGATGGGGACATATTTGGCTATGGTAAGTCTCTAATAACATTAGAATGATTATTGTCATCTACTGGCGTAATGTTAGATCTTTGAGTTTGTTGTTTTAATTGATTTACCAGAAATATGCCATTTTTGTTTCCGAATTCAAAATGTTGTGGATGGAGTCTGAGAAGGTTTTATTCAGGTTTTCGATGTTTGATTTGGAGTCATTCTGTGCTGATGTTTCTGTAGGCATTTGAGATGACAGGGTGTCCAGTCTCCTTACCTCCTGGTGTAAAAAAATGTGTTATCTTATGTCAGGAGAGTTGTTGGTTTCTAGGAAGGATGGTCATTATTTTTCAGGAGTATCATCATCAGTCAACATTGTGAAATGTACTGTTTATTTGTAGATGAGTGGAGAGGCCTGTGGCAGGTTCAGAAGGAAGAGTGGTTTCTGGGTTTATCACAGAGTTAGTATGCGCTCCTAAATCAATCTGTGAATTTGGAGTTGGCTGGTTTTGTGAAGAAGGAATGAAAAAAAGTGGGTGAGTCAGTGTTTGGGCCGTGAATGCTGGATATTGTAAAATCATTCTTTTAATGTCACCTTGAATGAACAATTCACCCTTCTGCATCTGTTACAGTGGCTCTGTGTGAAAATGGTCAGGCGTTTTTATTAACTGTAGGTTGAGCGGGAGGGCTGGGCAACCCATCGGGCCTTCAGCCTCGGTGTAGTTTTGTAGGTTCAATAATTTAACCTTCATAAGTATTCTGTAAATGTCCATTTTCACCTCCTTCTCCCCACAGGGTCCCTCGGTTCTGGACGTCCCACTGCGCCAGGGCAGAGCACGAAGACCCCCCTCTGCTGGAGCTGTGGACAGCCTGCGGTGTTAGGCCTCTGTCAGACACTCAGCCCCATCATGGTTCCCCCACCACCATGCCCCCCTCCCCCAATTCCATCCATACTCAGGTGGAGTATGATGATTGGATACAAAACCATGTGGTGCATCCTGCTTTGGGGGTGGGGGGTCAGACAGGAGCTGCAGCTCTCACCGTGTGCTCTCCCACAGGGTGGATGCTGCTGTCCTTTACTCTGAGGCATTGTTGCTTTTGTACTAAGTGGGGCTAAAATGATCTGTTGATTAATCAGGATAAATTAGGGTCATTTGATTAAAAAAACAAACAATAATTTACAGGATTTGCTGCATTCTCTGTTTGCATCATTATATGTTGATACACTGCCTGGCCTAAAAAAGGTCACACACTCTAATATTCGTTGGACCGCCTTTAGCTTTGATTACGGCATGCATTTGCTGTGGTATCGTTTCCACAAGCTTCTGCAATGTCACAACATGTATTTCTGCCTTGCATTAATTTTTCGCCAAGATCATGTATTGATGACGGGAGATTCGGACCACTGCGCAAAGTCTTCTCCAGGACATCCCAAAGTTTCTCAATCAGGTTCAGATCTGGACTCTGTGGTGGCCAATCCATGTGTGAAAATGATGTCTCATGCTCCCTGAACCACTCTTTCACAATTTGAGCCCGATGGATCCTGGCATTGTCATTTTGGAACATGCCCGTGCCATCAGGGAAGAAAAAATCCACTGATGGAATAACCTGGTCATTCAGGATATTCAGGTAGACAGCTGACCTCATTCTTTGGGCACGTGGCTGAACCTAGACCAGACCAACTGCAGCAACCCCAGATCATAGCACTGCCCAACAAGCTTGTGACCTTTTTTTCTGGCTGGGCAGTACAAATACAGTACTGTATAAACAATATATATATACAGTATCTCACAAAAGTGAGTACACCCCTCACATTTTTGTAAATATGTTATTAAATCTTTTCATGGGACAGCACTGAAGATATGACACTTTGATACAATGGAAAGTAATCAGTGTACAGCTTGTATAAGTGTAAATTTGCTGTGCCCTCAAAATAACTCAACACACAGCATTTATTGTCTAAACCGCTGGCAACAAAAGTGAATACACCCCTAAGTGAAAATGGCCAAATTGTGCCCAGTGTCAATATTTTGTGTGGCCACCATTATTTTCCAGAACTGCCTTAACTCTCTTGGGCATAGAGTTCACTAGAGCTTCACAGGCTGCCACTGGAATCCTCTTCCACTCGTCCAAGACGACATCACGGAGCTGGTGGATGTTAGAGACCTTGCGCTACTCCACCTTCAGTTTGAGGATGCCCCACAGATGTTCAATAGGGTTTAAGTCTGGAGACATGCTTGGCCAGTCCATCACCTTTACCCTCAGTCTCTTTAGTAAGGCAGTGGTCACCTTAAGGTGTGTTTGGGGTGGTTATGTTGGAATACTGCCCTGCGGCCCAGTTTCCGAAGGGAGGGGATCATGCTCTGCTTCAGTATGTCACAGTACATGTTGGCATTCATGGTTCCCTCAATGAACTGTAGCTCCCCACAGCCGGCAGCACCCATGCAGCCCCAAACCATGACACTCCCACCACCATGCTTGACTGTAGGCAAGACACACTTGTCTTCGTACTCCCCACCTGGTTGCTGCCACACACGCTTGACACCATCTGAACCAAATAAGTGTATCATGGTCTCATCAGACTACAGGACATGGTTCCAGTAATCCATGTCCTTAGTCTGCTTGTGTTCAGCAAACTGTTTGCAGGCTTTCTTGCGCATCATCTTTAGAAGAGGCTTCCTTCTGGGACGACAGCAATGCAGACCAATTTGATACAGTGTGCGGCGTATGGTCTGAGCACTGACAGACTGATCCCCCACCCCTTTAACCTCTGCAGCAATGCTGGCAGCAGTCATACGTCTATTTTCAAGAGATAACCTCTGGATATGAGGCTGAGCATGTGCACTCATCTTCTTTGGTGGACCATGGCGAGGCCTGTTCTGAGTGGAACCTGTCCTGTTAAACCGCTGTATGGTCTTGGCCACCGTGCTGCAGCTCAGGTTCAGGGTGTTGGCAATCTTCATATAGCCTAGGCCATCTTTATGTAGAGCAACAGTTCTGTTTTTCAGATCCTCAGAGAGTTCTTTGCCATGATGTGCCATGTTGAACTTCCAGTGACCAGTATGAGAGAGTGTGAGAGCGATAACACCAAATTTAACACACCTGCGAGTCACATGACACCGGGGAGGGAAAATGGCTAATTGGGCACAATTTGGCCATTTTCACTTAGGGGTGTACTCACTTTTGTCGCCAGCGGTTTTTTTGAGGACACAGCAAATGTACACTGTCATAAAGGCTGTATACTGACTACTTTACATTGTATCAAAGTGTCATATCTTCAGTGCTGTCCCATGAAAATATATAATAACACATTATTAACACATCATTACAATAGTGTGAGGGGTATACTCACTTTTGTGAGATACTGTTTATATATATATATATATATATATATATATTGTTTAAACATTTGAGATGTTACTCTTGGCTCTGGGAGGCTATAATGGGATTTCTTTGATTATATTTGCACAGTGTAGAGACTACATCATGAATCGTTGCATTGTCCGTTCAAGCAAAAATAATCCATAGTTTTCCTCTGTTTTTGATAAATGTGAATATTAAAGGATGTCTCCTCTGTGTATGTATTTCATCAGTTATATTCTAGCAGAAATATGGACAGCAGCAGAATGGAAAAGATGATCCAGGCTCTATGTGCTGACTCGTGTGCCGGCTTATACTTCACAAACTTCTGTGAACAGTCTGGAAACCAGGTACCATAGCAGCTCCTGGATAGTTTGCCCTTTAATCACATGTCCATCACACATTATCATAATGCACATTGAAATGTTATCATCCATTAACATCTAAAGTGTACATTTCTTTATTTGCTGTGATGACAGTCAGAGGTTGTGTTTTTGTGTCAGCTGTGGGAGAATGCACTTTGCTTTTGGACGGACCTGCAGCACTACCATGAGCTGTTCTATCAGGACGGACTGGACCTTTACAGAGTGCAGAGGGAGGCACAGGTCAGCACACACAAACAAGATCAACACACATGTTGTTCTGCTCACAACTACCCCAAAAGAACTAATTTAAACTGATTTAAACACAGCATTTACATTAAATATATGTCCCGGTAGTGGAATGGATCTAAAACTAATGTCAGCTCTTTAGCTCAATAGTCAAAAACTATGCTATGTGGAATCATAAGAAAATAATAGTATAAAAAACTATAGTTAGAGGTATTTTTTGTCAATTAAGCAAGTCCATACTTTATGGATTTTCAGAAAAAGTAAATTTATATATATAGTGTGTATTGGCATTCCAGTTGGATTGTGCTACACTCAATAGGATTGCTTCGCTTTGATAGCCAAAAAATTATTACACACTATTTGATACATCTAATCGTTCATGATGTCGTTACCTTTTCTTAAGGTTAATAAACTATATTTTACTGCCAATGCCAATTGTACAACATCCAACTCTTTTCAAAAAATAAAAAATAGCTGCGTTTGTGAAACTCATGTTACCATAGAAAATAAATCGAGTTGCATTTAAGTTGCAAGTAAAGAAGAAAAGAAAAATTCCCCGTTACACACACACACACACACACACACACACACACACACACACACACACACACACACACACACACACACACACACACACACACACACACACGCACACACACGCACACATGTATACACACCTGCTCTTGTTTCTAGTCCCATTTTACACTATGTCCTCATCACCCATTACTAAGTGGACAAATGAGTCACACACCCCCTCCCCTTAAGTCGGTCCACTCACCCTGAGCTACAACGGACCAGGGAGACCTAAGCAGTCAAGAAGCCCCAAACCCTCTTCCTTCAGTTCACCGAAGGAATGGTATTTAGATGGCCTTTCCATAGTGCTGCAACCAAGAGGGGTAGTGAATATTGTGCAGGAGAGCAGAGAACAATGGTGACAAGGCATGGAGAGGAAGTGATGACACTGTTATGATCTCTCCTCTCCTCTCCTCTCCTCTCCTCTCCTCAGCTCCTGTACTCCACATTTCTCTCCAGCTCTGCCAGGAGAAGTATTCGTGTTGATGAGGAGATCAGAACACAGGTGTATGACCAGCTCATGCCTGCTTTTGAGCAAGTGTTTGACAGGGTTGAGGAACACACACTGAAGATCCTGCTAGAGCCATGGACGCTGCTGATCAGCAGGGACAAAGAGTCTCTTCAGAAGGTAGCCCCAATACGTCCACAGTCGGATGCACTGCCCTTTCATCAGCGGAATGGGCTTCTAGTCTAGTTGCTAGCATAGTGAACTTGGAACTGTTAAGTACACCAAAGCTTTATGATAGAAATGTATAATGCGGGTCCCCAGCACATAGAAACGACCGGATGCTAACTTGCAGAAGTTACATTAATTCAAATGGATGGCATTATTGCCCTTGTAAACAATAGTTACATAATGGCTTGGCCGATTTGGACAGTTTTGATGTGGTTCTGGGGGTTATTAAAAATGCTGAGTTCATTTCTTCCAGTATCAAAAATGGCAGTTTTAATCAGAAAAAGGATATATCCCCCTCTCTGTGGGCTGATTTTGATAGGGTTAGGGTTAAGGGGTCAATTTGAAGATTTAGGAGCCTCTGGATCATTTGGATTAGGCAGACTGCCTATATTTTTGAAAATACAATTGTCCACACTAGAGATAATAATTTTCATATTGTGTTCTATATCCATAATGTAGACAAAATCAGCCCACAAGAGTACAAATATGGCCACTTTCAAGTTAAAACTGCCATTTTGAATCCTGATAATCCTGATAAATGGATTCAGCATACTCAATAACCCCCAAAACCAAACCAAAATTGTCCAAATTGGCCAAGTATTTTTTACTTCTGTTTAATGCCAATTATTTTAATTAATACAACTTACTAAATGTGCAAGTTCCTCCATATGTTAGTTAGCATCGGGCAGTGCTGGAGACTCATACTATTCAGTACATTTCTATCCTAAAACTTTGGTGTACTCAACAGGTTCGGGTTCATTATATGAACTTGACTAATCCTTAAGGAAGTCTACAGAACAATCATATTTTAATAGATAAAGAACATTTGCATTGCCATACGCAACACACACATCTGACAACTGCATCAATGAACATCGTAAAGATCAAAGTGATTAGAGTTTTTAATCATTTAGTCTTTAAAACACCTGCTAAATGACACAAGGTGAAGCCATAGCTGTGTGTGTGTGTGTGTGTGTGTGTGTGTGTGTGTGTGTGTGTGTGTGTGTGTGTGTGTGTGTGTGTGTGTGTGTGTGTGTGTGTGTGTGTGTGTGTGTGTGTGTGTGTGTGTGTGTGTGTGTGTGTGTGTGTGTGTGTGTGTGTGTGTGTGTGTGTGTGTGTGTGTGTGTGTGTGTGTGTGTGTGTGTGTGTGTGAGAGTTTCCAGGTCTTAATGCAGGAAGAGGTGCGTCAAGTGGACAGTCTGGAGTACAGGGAGCTGCAGAGTCTGTACGAGGAGTCACAGTCCCGACTGAAACAGGTTCATTTATTATATGACTTCAGTAAAGCCATGACCTCCTGTGGTGCCTTCAGTAAAACCACACCCTATTTTCTCTGCTGTGTCTCCTCTCCAGGTTGAGCAGTGCCAGTCCATGTTATTTCCTTCTCCTATTAAGAATAGGGCGCCTGATTCTTGGTCCCGAGTGTCTCCAAATCTTCATGGCTACCGTCTGGGTTCCTTACTTCGTCACCGCCAAGAGATTGAGCACTTCATGTCCTTCCTGCAGAATCACGATGCCAGGTGAGCATAATGAAGAGTTAGTATGTGAGGCGATTGTCCTTTCTCGAATTTATCTAAAGACAAAATCATCAAATCACTACACTAACATGCTCGATATTCACACTCGAATGAAATGAAGGCAGTATGAAAATGCACCGGAGGTTAATTGTTTGAAAGATATACAATATATATGTACAATGAAATGGAGGCCCAGTTTCAAACCGACCCATACACACTCACAGCTCAACGAGGCTCCCCTTCTTTCAGGTGGGGGCTGTAAATACAGAGGCAAGCTTTGGATGTCATAAACAACAAATCAGCACATTTTGGACAACAAACAATATAATAAAACCTAAATAAACCTGGGTGGCATTTCTTTTTTCTAACTCTTTTAGTTTTGAATCGGATATTTATGAAGGTTTTTGCAACAGTCTGCAAATATACAAACATTACAATCAAATGCACACATTAACACTTTTGCTGTCGAGACAGCACAAATTAAACGTCTCTTATTTGCCAACTTGACTAGTAAATGTTTTGTAAAGCTTTTGTACACCGTGTGTTGTGAAGGTCACAAACAGCGCTGCACACGGTCAGGTAGTGCTGGTGATGTCAGGACTGATGCAGACTGTTGGAGGGCTTGATAACCCACTCCCACTCCCAACGTATTGGTCTGGAACGACACTTAATGTCCACGCCAACATGCCAACAGAGTGTGTGTAGGAGGAGGTTGTTGGGGTCATTTTGGAATTGGGCCGTAGTTTACAACAATAACAAGATTGCTGTGCACCTTTGTGTTCTAACACAGTATCCATCTGACATGCTGGCTGGATCTGGAGCAGTACAGGAGGACTGCACAGACCGACACGGCTGTCAGACAGGAGAGGTCGTCTCATATTGCTACCAAATACCTCGACAGGAAGTACTTCTTTGGCTCAGACAGCCCTGCCTCCACAGAGCAACAGAATGATGTATGACAAGAGATAATTTGTTAATTTTATATGGAAAACAATTTTTCAAATATTTTGGTATGTTCACGTCTCCATTAGTGTTGGATTTCTTTGACCTTCCTGGAAAAAGCATTAGAGAAACAAAGTTCCCATTACACGACTATCCCAAGATGGGAGGTAACTCCAGCTGGGTCTCAACACCCAGATTTGATAAACAGAGGCTGCTGAGGCTGCTTTGGCATCCTGCAGACTTTCTGCTGACAGCTCTGACAGCAGTGTGTCGCTGGGAACTGGGGAAACAGAAAACATGGTTAGAATTAAAGCTAAAAGAAGGAGAAGAGTGTGGTTTGGATCCAGAAGTAAGAATGACAGTAGGATCAAATCTCTTCTGACATTATCGTCTGATATTAAGTTTCTGGATTCTAGGATTCCTGCAGGAGGCCATGCTGTGTAGAGCGAGGTTAAAAAGATGGGACACTGAGCAGTGAGCCATTTGTTCTCTTTGGAGACACCAAGGATGGATGATTTGTAGTTTTTATTATTAAACACAAATCTTAGAGTTACTGTATATGAGCTATGGGACAGTGGTTCCCAGCCTTCTTTGTCTTTCATGCCCCAGTATCATGCACCCCATTCAAATCACAAAGACATCACTGTGTAATAATTGTGTTTATTAATATTGATTTGAAACTGGATTTGCTAATTTAATTAAACTCTTAAGACATTTAAATGCAACCACATGAGCAGAAACCTAACAATTCAACCATGAATCCATTAAATGTTGCAAACTATTAACAATGTAACCATTACACTTACCTAAAACGTAAAAAAAGACTTCTCTGCAGGCTGGTTTACAAGTTCTCACACACAGGCAGTGTTCAAGTGAAAGGGCTAAAGGACGTGCAGGCACTGTGAGAGTTTAAGGCATAAATAAAGTATAATTAGTTTTATATTGGCTTTCATGACTCCTTACAAATAGCCAGCTTGTCTTCTTACATGGAGTCTACTAGGTTGCAGCACAATGTTTTACAGCTTAGAACAGGCAAACAGAGCCCTGGCTTCAGAGGCAACACCACAGTTCATCGAGACGCTCTGTATTCCAAAGTGAATTCCTGTCAGCTCCTGGTAGAAGATTACAATGCTGATGCAGGCGATTAAACGAAACGCACCACAAATTTTTCAAAATAGTTTTAAACATTTACGATAATGAAAACGAAACAACAATATATATCTTAGGGGAAGTTTTTAGACAATTTACAGCAAACATGTTACATATTATACCTTTAAAGAGAGAGTGTTGCTGTTGACATGACTTCAACTGTTGTGCATGACCCTGGTCATATTAAACCTTTATTTCTGTGGAATATTGAAATAATGATTATAACTTGCCATTCTCAAGCTTCTCACTCTGTGGGATTGGCTCTGGCTACTCATGCGTCTCAGCGTTGGTTCTTGTCTGCGTGAGGAAGGTAGAGACTAACAGCTTTACTGCTTTGGCCCTCCACTCTCTCAGTCAGTCACTCCCACTCAATGACTGCTTCTCTTTTCTCAAGCCTGTGTGTGTGTGTGTGTGTGTGTGTGTGTGTGTGTGTGTGTGTGTGTGTGTGTGTGTGTGTGTGTGTGTGTGTGTGTGTGTGTGTGTGTGTGTGTGTGTGTGTGTGTGTGTGTGTGTGTGTGTGTGTGTGTGTGTGTGTGTGTGTGTGTGTGTGTGCGTGTGTTTCATGTGTGCATGCCTGTGTGCTTGCATAATGACATGAGAGAAAATATAATAGAGATATTAATACATGCCCAGATTGATATGGGGACAGAAAGCAGACAGAAGAAATGAAGAGAACAGAAGTATTTTGGGAATGATGAAGAGCACAGCAGGAGTCAGGAAGCAGGGGATTCTGAGTCAGGTTTCCCAGCGTGGACAGTCCTATTTTAGCTTCATCTGTACTCGTTTGTTTTTCATGTTGTCAGACTGTAGCATTCGTATCAAACACATTGGCCTCTACTGTGTGTTGGACTTGAGCTTTTTCTGTGTGTGCAGTTACTGCGTCAGGCAGGTGGACTGGAGCGTCTGAAGCTGGAATGTCTCTCAGATCCTGTGGTTGTGGAGATCCAAGCCATCATCAGGAGTCACATTGAGAAGAACTGGCTGCCTCTGTTTCTGTCAACAGTAGAGTTCACAGAGCGACTGAAAAACCAACCAAAGGTGAACATCCCAATGTTTCACATGCAGAAAACAATTCTCTTAAAACCCAAGAACAAATGGCCAGACATTTTGGAAAATAACCTTTAAATGAGAATACTGATGCCACTCCCTCTGTATGTCACAGCGGCAGCTCGATCAGCCTTCTGCCATGGTAACTCCTGCCTTTAGTATTAACTAATTAAAACATAAACAAGCCACTACATGGTAACGCTTCATCTTTACATTGCAATGCACTCAACGTTACACATGTGTACATGATCAGGACTCAGTTAAAACATTTATTTGTGTTATAATTTTATGAAGAACCAACCCTGACCTGCAGACTCGCATTAATTCTGTTTCCTAGTGATTACTGCCATGATTGTGGACAGAGATAAGGGGACATTAGTAGCTGTGCAATGTGAGAAACCAAACCTCACCGCTGTCCACCGCTTTCTCAGGTTGCATCATTATGAACACACAAACCGCACCCTCCACAGCCCTGCTGCATTATGTTATCGAGTTTTCCATGTTTAGTCACACAGATCTCCCATTAGGTAATGAGAGGTAGACATAGTTTAACGTTACACTCGGGAGGAGGAGAGAGTGGACGCGTGTAAAGATGGTTAAGAGGATGATGAAGGAGACGGATGACATCAGAGAGGTAAAGTTCTCTAAAACACAGATGGGAGGAATAAGATCAGCCCAAGGGTGAAGGTTGGGAGGAGAGAGGGCTTTAGTTACTGCCAGGGACACAGAGCAGCAGAGAGCAGAGACGTGGGAGAGGTGTTCAGTGTCTCCGTTAATGCTAGTTGTTTCACTTTTAACCTGTGTGTTTCTGTGTGCTAGCCCCAAACAGCGGGCCGGCCCTTGCAGAACGTCTACTGGGGCGGCAGGAGGAGAGCAGCCTCGGAGGTAAGGAGAATCCAGGGGGAGCTGGATGTTGAATGGAGTAAAATAAAGCACGTGTGATTTAGTTCAGGATTTGGCTTCAACACTGGCTTCGTCAAACAACATTTTAGCCTTGTGGTTAGTTTTCCTAAATTGGATCCAGGATAAATAAGATTAAAGCATCAGCATGACTTACCTTACTTTAATAGTGTTGGGAGGGATTCCTTTGCGGCTCTGTTCCTTTCCTTTCATCTCAGTTCTACAGCAGAACACAGATATAAAACATGAGCATTGCAAGCAGGATGATTACAGGAAGTAGTTTTCATACAAGAGTGTTACTTATGTTCATTTCTTGGTCATTGGCAAAGAGCAGCTTTTTTGAATAAAGCAGAGTGTCATTATCTCAGTTTCTGTGAGCTCATAGGCCGCAGATAATCTTTCCTGCTTTTGTTCCGGAGTACACTGTACTGTTTCATCCACGGCATGCACATTTGTAAGGGTTTGCTATACCATTTACACACGAGTAGGTTATTATATCCATTTAATATTTCCCTGAGGAAATGAGCTAACAGTTTCCAGTTTCGTTACAAACATTTCTTCTCGGCTGTGTGTCTGCAGGCGGGGGGCTTGTGGATGAGTTCCTCCAAAGAGATTCTGCTCTTTCGACGGATCCTCCTCGACCCCAACAACTGTATGCGGTTCCAGCACTTTGTGTCTCTGAAGGGAGACTTCCTAGAAAAAGATGTGCTCTTTTGGCTAGAGGTGCAAAGATATAAGGTAAAATCTGAGATCTTTGTGTCATTCCACTTGCTCTCACTTCCTGTGTGCCTCCATATTATCTATCAACTATAAGGAAATCCAAACAGTAACTTGGAGATCCCTGTAAGTCTGTGCAGAATGAGGGGAACGTTTGTCTGAGTGAATCTTACTTTAAGACTTGAGCAGGATTTGACCCCACAACTTTAGAGCTCATTATGGTCTAATATGCAACGTAAGAGAGCTGAAACCTCCAGGTAAACATGTTAATGAGTCCTGAGGCCTGTACGACGAAGCCAGTCCAACAGACCCTGGATATCTCTGCGTTATCTGGCTTAACTAAACCTATCAACCGAGATTTCGCTAAGCGGTCCTACGACGCTGGTTATCAACTCAGTCAACCCAGGGTTTCTCTCTCCGGCTGAGAGCGTGTTCACGTAAAAGGGGCGGGGTTAGCAACATTTTACCATCACAAACCTGGAGAAGCGTACTGACAGTGGAGCGTCAAACTTCATGAATAAAAAGTAAACAAATGTCAGACAAATAAGAAGTTACACTTTAAACATCCATGGTTAAAACTTAATCCAGCCACACAGCTGCAGGGAACTGCTGTTAAAAAAAACAAAAAACTACAGAGTGTTTGAATGTATACATTAACAGGTTTATGATATCATAAATCACATGATACGAGTGGATCTGACTTTAATTACACTTGAGTATTTTAGTACACATTGTTTTGGTGGAAAATCCATATCAGTATATTTGCAATTTTGTATCTTAACACGTGCTTGGGGCAGAAATGTAAATGTTTCATAACCTGCGCTCGCTAAGTGTTAATATCAAGGCGTCTGCGATCAGATTTCTTCTCACAAACTCAGCTTGTCTGTTTCATAAGGACTACATGAGTGTGATTTGATTGGTATTGTCCTAAACATAGGCAAAAGACAGTCATTAGATTTGTGTACATATTTTGCTGTACGCTATAAAGATTTGTTTGCAGAAGTCAAATCCAATTTTTCCAATGGAGACCAAGTTCAAGAGAAAAATACACATTCAGACGCTTCAAATGTAAAATGACAAAAACATATCTTACTTGGGCAGATAAAATGTGTTTTTAGTATTACATGGAGCAGCCAATCAAGAAATGAAGAGGTTTTAAACCCTGTCGCACCTCAGAGCTAAAATGTCACCTCTGTTCCAGGATTACAGCACACATTTCCTCATCAGTCCCTTTTCTCCCTGTGTTCAGGACCTCTGTCACTCCCACAGTGACGAGGCCACCATCCAGCAGAAGATCTCCACAATCATAAACTGTTTTATCAACTCATCCATGCCCCCCGCCCTGCAGATAGACATCCCCCCTGAGCAGGCCCAGCACATTCTGGAGAAACGCCAGCAGCTGGGTCCCTACATCTTCAGAGAGGCACAGGTAGTGTGTGTCCAAGAGCACTTTGATTTTCATATTTTCCAGTGTTCAGTCTGCATGTGTGTTCCTTTCCTGTGTGTGTGTGTGTGTGTGTGTGTGTGTGTGTGTGTGTGTGTGTGTGTGTGTGTGTGTGTGTGTGTGTGTGTGTGTGTGTGTGTGTGTGTGTGTGTGTGTGTGTGTGTGTGTGTGTGTGTGTGTGTGTGTGTGTGTGTGTGTGTGTGTGTGTGTGTGTGTGTGTGTGTGTGTGTGTGTGTGTGTGTGTGTGTGTGTGTGTGTGTGTGTGTAGATGTCAGTGTTCAGCGCACTGCTGAAGTTGTGGCCTGAGTTTCGAGAGCTGAGCAGTAGTGTCCACGAGGAGCAACTTCTTCCTCTACTGCAGGAGAAACAAGTCCAACATAAAGCCAGAGTCAGGAGACAGAGGAGGAAAGAGGAGGAGGAAGAAGAGGAAGATAGGAAGATATCTCAGGTACTGAGGGGATAAAGTATAAGACAAATGTGATTATACAACTCCATAGTTGGTTGGCTGGTGAACAGCTAATTGAGTCTGACTTCACTTCTTCAGGAAGACTTGGAGAGACCAGAGTCCAGTTTTAGAGAGGAGGAAGAGACAGACGAAGAAGATGATATAGAACAAGGACAAGAGAGAAGATATGTAACACAAGAGTGGAGGAAATCGAGCAGGGTGCTGCTGACCCCCACACTGCCGGTAAGAACGTTCAGATAGAGGAAACATCACGCATGCAGAAATCAAATGTATCGTATGAAGCGAGCCAAACCAAATCATTGTCCTTTCATTGCTGTCTGACATCATAACATATTCAAATAAAAACGCCAGTGATGAGGGCAAGGCCTCGTTTGGTCTAACCACAGACTATAAAGGAGAAACTTGATCACCTAATTGAAGCACTTCTCTAATCACTGGATTTCTGGAAATGTTCTTTCAGTTGTCGTGGTCCTACTCCAAGTACATGGCGGCTCTGAGGAGAGAGGAGGTGCTGCTGAGGAGACAGAGACAGCTGGGAGCCTCAATCTCTGCCTCAGGTACACACACACACATGCATACACACACACACATGCATACACACACACACATGCATACACACACACACACACACACACACACACACACACACACACACACACACACACACACACACACACACACACACACTCACACACTTTGATCCCTTTAAAACTCCCATGTCCAGCCTCACCTTCTCTCTGCTACTAGTCAGACTAAATGCAGGAAACCATAACGCTGGAATGACATCTAGCCTTTCCCACAGTAAAATCCAAGCTACATTTCCAAGGCTCCGATACCACTTGGCAGTGGAAAACAAAGCCTTGTCAAACCGTGCCCTTCCACATGCCAGAACTGTGTCAAAATGTCAAACTTGGGCCAAAACAGACCCTTCGGCCTGTCCATCAGGTGTCAGTGCAGCTCTGAGCCAACAATTGGATTTCACTGTAAAATATTTAACCTTACATTTATCCTTAATTACGTAATGTAAAAAGCTTGGTCACTTTCAACATACCCTGCATCATTGAGCTTATTGTGTCTATTTATTTTTCTGACATGTATATAGTCCATCTGCACTACTTATAGACTGGTCTAACATGATACCTGCACTATTTTACTCTAATTTATCCAACTCTGTTTAATTTTGCACGATTATTAGTTTTCCTTTCTTATTTTGTCTTATGTCTTATCTATGTTGTATTATTGAAGGAGCCCAGGTCCTAAGATTTTCCTTGCCATAACTACACTGTAGATACTGTGCACATGACAATAAAAACCCTTGAAGCTTGAACACTGCCCGACGCTAACGCAGGAGGTGCAACTGATCACAGATTAAAAAAACTAGTAGAGAGCAGTAGAGTCTGAGGACCATTAGCAAACCCGATGTCTAGAGCCAGAGTATTTGTCCCTCCTTGACCGCTGGTCAAAATCTTTGGGATTCATTTACCCAGTGATTTGAAGGTTGTTGATGTTGACACTTGAATTCTTTGTGTGATTCCAGTTCATGAGTTACTGATAACATTTTAGTTGTTTGGAAATGTGGTATTCAGTGTTAAGTTGTCTAATTCTAACACTGACTCGAAATGGACTGGCCCAAATGTCCAAACCAATGGCGGCATAGTTTGTGTGTGTATTATACACAAGTCACAGTATAGTATGTTGAAAAAGAAAGAAAAATGTCTGTATATTTATATTATATGTACTTATGTAAATTCATGTCTTTGTAGTGATCCTGAACAAAGCAGTCTCTTTTTACATCACCTTGATCACAGGGAGGGGGAGCTGAGGGGAATTTAGTTCACTTACAAGTGGATGCCACTAAATCTTACACATCAGTATTTAAGGCAAACATAACCCTTGTTATACTATATATCAAAAATCAGTGAACATAACCCAGAGACGTATACGAGCAGATGTTCACCCGGTGTCATTGACCTGTCTGCAGGATCATCCTCTGACTGCAGCGTCCGGTCGGCAGGCAGGATATCCAGCCGCCCCTCAGGAACGGACAGCAAACAGTGTGACCAATACAGCAGCAAGTGAAGAGTGACATAACAAGATACATACAAGCCTCTCAGCATATCTGGCTCACGTTTTACTGCAGAGGTTGTGAGAGCTTGCACCATGACATGAAACCTGATGGCTCTGACACTCATGGAGGAGGAGGCCATTATAAGGGCGTGAGGATTGAAAGCTGAGAGCAGAACTGCTACTTACATCTGGATGGGGTGGTAGTTTGAGGCTGGGTTTACTTATTATGTAAGAATATTAATTATAAACCTGTGTGAAAAACATTGACTAACCACTAACTTCAGTTAGCCTGGCTGCACATCCATCATGTATCATATTTCCTAGTTTCACCTTCTGAGTGTACAATGACAGAATAACACTTAATTATTGAAATGTTTTTTATTAAAATGATTTTCTATTCATATATTATCCATGTACATACATAAAAGGCATTAGACATAATCCTCACTCAGAGGAACAGCATTATAAAAGGCAACAAGTACATGTGCAGCATGAAGAGCTGGCATCCACGTAAGGTTACAAAGAACAGTGTTATTGTCAAACAAATATATTATATCATCTATTAAACATTTTGGTTGACAGCTGGGATCTCTAACATCAACATTTCTGTAATATTGCACTTAACGAGGCATGAGACAGGGACTACACTCTTCCTGCAGAGCGGAACCTCGCAAACTACTCTGTGCATCTACAGACGGACGCAATGTGTTCACTATACTGTAGTATGAACTCATTCAAATGTCCCAGTTTAAGAAATGTATTAACTTTAATGTATTTCTAAGATTAAAACAGTTTTTAATCCTTCTGATTTTCTCTGGGGTTTTTCAATATTTTCCAAAACACACTGCTTAACTAAGGTATAAATAACCAAGTGGACTTAGTTGAATAATATATATTCTTTTTAATTAACAACTGTTTTGCATAAATGTGTAGTTATATTTTCAGATACACAGCTCGGTGTATTTTAAGGCTTGATTTGGAACAAAAAGGTCAGGTTTATTTTGGTGCCAGAAGTCCACAGCTGTGTGTTAATGTGTGTTAGTGGAATCCGATGTGTAAGGCTTTGTTCTTCACCATCGTGAACTTGCTGACAAACACCTTGGCAAAGGCAGGATCCACCAGGTAGTGGTATGACTTGGTGACGGAGGGTGGGGGCTCTGCCAGCGTCACTGGGAGTTGCAGCTGCAGAGAGGCTGCAGAGGGGGACAGGAAGTGAGAGGATCGCAGGACGTAATCCACCAAGCGGCGATACTGCTGCTCCGTCAGGCGCTCACGCACGCCGTCACCCTGGGGGGCAGGATTAAAACATAATGTATACATGTGCACAAATGTTGATAAATTAATGCTGGGGGGAGACTTTGTTCTGGCAGTAACACTTTTGAGAGTATGTCTTTGATTCTGTTACTTCAGTCTTTCCATTGAATGTCAAAT
Organism: Eleginops maclovinus; assembly: GCF_036324505.1. NCBI lineage: Eukaryota > Metazoa > Chordata > Actinopteri > Perciformes > Eleginopidae > Eleginops > Eleginops maclovinus. The sequence goes on from NC_086351.1 coordinate 26,621,830, forward strand.
TGTCTTCAATCTAGTGTATCCTCTCCAACCGGCCATGCTCCTAGAAGTTGCTCCATCGCTATGATCCCCTGCCCCCCCCTTCTTGCTCCCTTTAGCAATATCGGTGCGCCTGCGTGGGAAAGTGGCCACAGACACCTCTGCTTCAGTCTGCGATTTAGAGCCTTCCTTTCTGATGAGCTGGATCAGCTTTTAAAAGGGCTTCAATTTCATATCATATATAAGTTCCTCACTAAAGTTTAGTTCTTTTTTCAGTTTACTGTAAAGAAAAAAATATTTAGTGGCAATAAGTTGTCTGTCAAAATGCATTCATCTGGAAAATAAAAATAATTTGTATCAGCAAAGTAGTTCTAAAAGTTCTCTCCTATTTGAACTGTAGATGTGAGAAACTGGTACAGCCTGTGTAAGCAGGGATTTAGGGTCTTTAGTCAATACCCACATCATGCTTGCACCATGTGCAGCCGTTACATGGAGTCTCACCTCTGTGTCACTGGCTACTGTCTGCTGCTGTAAGGTGAGGCTGAGCTGGCCCCCCGGCTCCTGCTGGCACTCCACCTGCAGGGGGACAGGACACGTTACATTCCCTGCCACACAGTGACCGAAACGCTCATTTATACCAGGAGCTGTTCTCTCTGGTTTACCTCTGTGATGGGGAAGGCCTGCTGCTGGGTGTCCTCACTGAGACTGACCACAAACAGCACCTCCGAAGTGAGGAGCAGACAGCCAGCATGCTCCTGACCTGAGCCGCTCACCAGGGTCACCTCCAGAGCCATGTGGAGCTCCGGCCGTCCCAGAGACTGGAGCATCTTCCTGTGGGCAGAGAGAGGACAAAAGTTTTGAGACCATTTGGATCATTCAAGTGGTTAAATCTTAAGAATAAAGAGCATGTAGTTGTATTATTATCAAAGCAATATAGGCAGTAACCACATTCCTCTGGGTGCATAGATGTTATGCGTACATATACACACACACACACACACACACACACACACACACACACACACACACACACACACACACACACACACACACACACACACACACACACACACACACACACACACACACACACACACACACACACAATTGCAGTCCTGCTGACTTCAGATAAAAACCTTTCCTATAAACACAAGACCACACAATGTGCCCACCTCTTCAACCCCAACCCCAACACACACAAACAAGGAGAATATGTGTCTATATACATCCTGCAATTTACATTTCTACATGTTCCCCGTGTGGCTCCTATTACACACATGCTGGATGGGGAAATATGTGCCGGGCTGAGGTCTTCAGTCATGTTTCTCTGACAGAGTGTTTACTTCGGAAGGCAGGTGTTCAGATTGCAGAGCAGATGTTGAGGCGGCCGCAAGAGGGACACTTTGGATCTGTTCAGTGTTACTCCGCTCAAACAGTTTGACCCTTCAAGTGTCGGGCTACCTGTAGCAGTAAAAATAATTGATGGATGCCTGATGGAAACCAGTTTGACTGCAATGCAGCATGAATAAACCCACAGGGGAGCATTAACTCAGCATCTGTGTGTTTTCATCTTCCTTTGCATTAGCACAGCACTGCCAGCCCCTCCAGTGATGACAACTAAAGTGGAATGTCCTAGAGAAATATTGTATCTAAAATGTGGCCTCTTTCTTCTGACTGATAGTGGACACAGACTGCTTAGTGAAGTAAGTAAGTAAATGTTTGATAGCTATGGAAACCAAATGAAATTGTGGGAAATGTGCAGCGCTTTTGACGGCTCCTGATAACCTTCTGGAGACACAGGACTCATACATTTTTATGATAATATTCAGTGCTTCAAGTGTTTCAAAAAAAGTTTCAAACACTCAGGTCTGATGCAGCACTGTCCAAACCACTGCCATATGTTCAACACAAGACCCAAACCTCCTGCTTGGCACAACATGCAATCTGTGTCAACTCAATCTCTCCCAAATTCCAAAGCCTTGGAGCACAGAGGAAGGTGATCGTCCATCTGATGGCATGGGGAAACATCTCTGGATAAACTCAAAGATAAACAACAAGAAGAAATGTCTAGCTGCCGGCTTTGGCGAGTGCTTATAAAAACCTTTTAACATGGCCCGATGAGAGCCAGGGAGGGCAGCCTGGCTACCATGTGTGGGATCAAGGTCAAACATTTTTCCAGACCCATTTTTTGGGAAAGTGGGTAATGAATCCTCCAAGGATAGAAAAAAAAAAAAAAAGACAGCAACAACGATGAGTGTTAAGGGAAAGAAAAAGAAAATCCATTCCTGGAGAGAGCCCTAGAAAAGCAAGGGAGAAAACATGTGTCCCATTTCTAAGGAGAAGCTGGACAAAAGTTAAGGAAGAGCCTGCTGAAAGAATGCGGGCTGGGAGGGGACAGGTCATACCAGACATATTTAAGGTGGCTGTTAGGGGCCCGACAAGACTTCTCCTCTGTAGGCAGGTACAGCTGTTTAGGAAGCTGCCACAGTCCTGCTCCGTGAAGGATCCCTGCAGAGAAAGACGGAAAGACAGAGTCCATCAGAACGGACAGCAAGCTGATGAAGAGGACATTGATGGAAAAAGACTCCATTAGTGTTAAACTGCATTACTAATAATAAACAAATAGAGAGGTGGAAGAGTTTTTGAATATTTTACTTTAGTTCAAAAAGAAATACCACAATGTCAAAATATTTTATTAAAAGTAGAAGTCTAGCATTCCACATTTTGTTAAGTATGAGCATAGACATAAAGTTCAACAAATCACTATGTAGAATGGCCCATTTTAGAATAGCATTTATTGTTTTCTTATCTGATTGATGCATTCATGTGCCCCCACTTTCTCTTGCAGCCGGTAACAGTCAGGTTCATTTGCATTACCTTATAAACTACTCAGTTGAATTATATGTTTGCATTATTCATCTGAATCTGGAGTTATTCCAAAAATCTATTGGATTTAATGGTGTAGTAGCATAAAGTGTAAAAGTAAAAGTAGTCAAACAACTGTGAAGTGTGTACTTTTGTGGAGTGCTTGAGTAAATGTATTTAGTTATATTCCACTGATGCAAACTCCCAAACACATGAGGAGACTGTGTGAGTTCATCAGCCATGTGTGTGTGGTCAGTTCTGTCAGCAGAGCAGCAGCAGTGGGCCAGTGAAGTCAGCAAGTGCTCACAGCCATGAACACACACTGATCTATTCATGATGTCACCGCTGCTCTGCAACGCTGCTCTGCAACGCTGCTCTGCAACGCTGCTCTGCAACGCTGCTCTGCAACGCTGCTCTGCAACGCTGCTCTGCAACGCTGCTCTGCAACGCTGCTCTGCAACGCTGCTCTGCAACGCTGCTCTGCAATGCTGCTCCACTCCACTGAGTGTGTGAGTGTGCAGGTATCATGTGTTTCATTAGCCAGGATATTACAGAATTCTGCAGATAACGACACTGTGTGTGTGCAGTGAGAGTGAGTGTGTATGCTGGAATCACATGGATCCAAATGTATGAGCCTCTGTGTGTGTGTGTGTGTGTGTGTGTGTGTGTGTGTGTGTGTGTGTGTGTGATGCAAAATACAAAATACTTGTTCTAAATGTATACACCTAAATGTATACATATAGGTTTTTGTACATTTAAGGTGCGTGTGAGCGTACGTACATGTGTGCGCGTGTGTGTGTATGTGTGTGTGTGTGTGTGTGTGTGTGTGTGTGTGTGTGTGTGTGTGTGTGTGTGTGTGTGTGTGTGCCAAAGGCTTCTTGAGCAGTTCTCTATAGGGTCCTGCACTAAGGAAGACCAAATAAACACTTCTGACTGAAGCCGAGGGGACAGATGGGAAAAAGAACTCACAAAATGATAAATCCATCTACTGATGAATTTCAGATTTTAGGAGCTTGTTACCCAAAATAAAAAACTTGGTCCAACAAGTTCCATTAGATGATGTCCAAATGATATAAATGATATAGTATATACTGTATCACAGCGAGTATGATGCCCTGATTGTGCTTTCATTCTCTGTGCTTTGGAATCAATGAATTGTGTGTTTTTGTAAACCACAGGAAAAGTAATTGGGCTGTTAAAATAAACAGAAATCCTCCAGCTTCAATGAGCATCACTTCCTTCAGTAAAGAAGCGATGCTCAACGCTGTTATCTTTGACCCTGAACTCACCATAACCTGTCTGGGACACCAGTTCAGCTGCTCCTCCGATGGGCTTGGTGAAAACACCCACAATGCCTTTCCCCACTCCAGAGATCACCCCTTTGGCATGACTTCCTGCTGAGCTCTGCGTCTCCCAGTTCCTCTGGAAGTTCTGCATGGGCTGGTCCACGATGCCTGCAATCGCTCCTAAAGACACACGGACCAGGTGGTTGTTCTTTAGTATTGGGCTTTCTTCAAAAACTAGTTTTACATAATGAAGGAACAATAAGTACAGGATGCAAATAATGTCCGGTTAGTGATGTCATTTCACTAAGACATGGGAAACAGAGTTAGACATAGAGACAATGCTTTTGCCCAACAGAAAATATCCGACCCTTCCTTTACGTGTATTTGATGCACATGATCCACTGTAGCCCAGAGAGGGGCAGCAGCTGTTTGGTTTCTGGTGATATATTCTGTGTGTCTTGAGTTTTACTGCCCTCGGGTGTTTACTGAGTCCCTGCTGTGCTGTCTGCACTCCGTCTCACAGCTCTGGAGCTGTGCATATAAAAAGTGAAATGTGTGTGGGAAGAACATCTTTTGATACATGTTGAGAGATCCGATATTGGAAATACAGATTTCAAATCACATTAATTGCCAATTTCAATGAATTGTTCTTGGGATTCATATATTACTTGCAATTGTTCTTTTTGCTGCAATCGTGTGATTGCAATCTTTCCTTTTTTTAAATATATTTCTCTGGATCACTTTCTACCTTGTGTGAATGGGATAGTTCTGATCTTCACTGTTTCTGTCATTGGGTCATTTCTCATCTAAAACCATTCTATTAAGAAGATAACTAAAAGTGAGGAGGTGAGTTACAGCACCAGGAGCAGATTTCAAAAGAGTTCTTTATAACATAGATGACATGAATTGTTCTGCAATGTGCTGCTGTATTTCTGTTCAGGAATGTTGTGTGTGTGTGTGTGTGTTTGTGTGTGTGTAAATCTCCAAATACCTAACAAGCTAATGCCGAGTCGTGACAGTCCCTGCCTCAGTCCGTCCCCGAGACTCTCTGGCAGCTGGCGCCTCCACTCCTCCTGCCGGGTGTAGTGCTCTTCATCGAGAGAGAGGCGGTCCATGTTCCGGGCCAGGCTCGTGGCTAAGTTGGTGATGGATGTCAGCGTGCCTGAACACAAATGGAGCATGTTCAATCCCTGTGTTCAGTGTTTGTTCAAAACTGTTTTATTGGTTTTGTAACAATGCATGTATCAGTCTGGGAGAAAAAAAAAAGTGAGTTATGACTACGTATTATAAAGCTTATACATTTCCTGCTCAGAAATGAACCCGGCACTGTGACTATCTGTGTTACCTTTTGAGATATGTTTGACAAAAGACGTGGTCCCTCTGGACACTCCGCTGACAAAGGCTCCAGGCCCGCGGGTCAGCCCCTCGTATGGCAGCCGGAAGAAGTCCGACACTCCGTTACCGATGCTGCGCACCAGGCTTGCAGGACTGCCCAGAATCTCCAGAGAGCCCACCACCCAACCTGAGACACAGACACAGTACAGGATATTCATCACACCATACCTTCTTATAAAATGTCTTTCTTTTTATTTTTGATTTCGCACAGAGCTTACTTTCTGTTTTCTCTTTCAGTAACGCTTTCAAGTAATTTTGGACTGAAAGCAAATATTTAATTTAACTTAAACTATTATTTTTGGAGGCAGCCACAATAAAAACATATACTAAACAATTGAAAGAACTTTTAAAATGTATGATCTCACAGTAACTTTTTAAACTGCACATCTGGAACACCTGCTTTTAGGAGGAACATTTAGCATACAAGCCCCTGGAGTAAACTCTCTCTCCTCCTCTGGCCAAAAGCAGTTCAGAGTGGGAGGCTCGCGCAATCCAAACATTTAACAGACCTACACAATGTTTTACATCATGATTATATTTTCAACATTGTGTTTATTCTATCAGAATTCTTTTCTCGACGATACAACAATTCCCAAAACCATTACACGCACACTCCTGCACACACACTCCTGCACACACACTCCTGCATGAAATCACACATGTTCCACAGTTAGATTTACAGCCTCCTACTATCTCACCTCATCTCTCTCGTTCAACCCTAGAGCACCCTTTAGATGGCACGGCTCATTGATATTTATGCCCTGACAATTGCATCTCAAAAATCAAATAGCCACTTCTCAAGACACCGACCCGCTCTGCTCTGACTCTCTGTCAATTCGGTCTTGAATGATGGGCTGTAATGGTAGGATCCGTCTCCAGCCGGGCCTAGTGCTCGTTTCTGCTTCACATGGTGTCCCAGCTGTGGTCTGGGTAAAGCATGAACTCCTGACAGGAGCTAATGTTTACAGGGCTGAGTCATGCTTGAAAACACATAATGTGCACATACTGGTGTGTATGCACAGATAGTGCACTTCTTCTAGTATCCATGAGTCTATGCACGTGTGTGTGTTGATTTATGCCCATGGGTGAGTGTTTGATTGAAGCACCGTATATCCTAAAATAATCAGTCCCAGAATGCAATGCTTCCCAGTGCCCCTAACTTCAAGATGACTTAGGAACAGAAGTGTGCATTGAAGTGACGCGTTGAAATACGAGCAGAAATTAAGGCTCTAACGAGAGACAGCGGGAAGGAAGTGTCGGCCCAGAACGGTGATTTCTGATGTTGAAATGAGCGGCTAAATCAGAACATGTGTGGAGGCTTTGACTCGACAGCAGGACTATTCAGGAGAGCTGCGGAGCCTTTACAGGGCCTGGATCTGCCGTCCACACATTATCTTTAACATACGGCCTGCACACCATGAGTCATCAGTCACAGCTTAGAATAAAAGGGTGTATTATAAAATGATAGAATGTAAATCTTTTTCGAGCCTCCAGTGGTTGGGATTTGACTTGGTGGAGCAATATAGTTTGTGATTCCTGCCACAAAGCAATGACGCCCTTGGGGAACCATCATTTCCTAGCTTAACTCAACACATTGTGAGAGTAAGTGGAGTTTCTCAGTTGAGCAAAAACCCTGTTATTCTTCTGTCCATTTAGTGAAAACAACTATGGATTTAAGTTCTAGCCAGTACATCTTTGAATATTCAATACAATTGACTTAATTTCAACAAGAGATTTGTTTTGTGGGGAGTCATATTTTTTGACTCTGTGTCGATGCCCTTCCAACTCCCCTGGGGTCGATGAAAAGAGCACTTTATAGTTACATTAAACTGTAAGGCTTGAATATTACAATATTGCAATATAAACAAACCATTTCAGAAACACAGATTTTCTGATCATTTCCAGTTACCTGCAGTCTACAACAGAAAAGTGAAAGGGGCTACATGCACATTGTCCCTCAGGATTAAGGCCAAAATGATGATAACCATTGTTTTGATCAATTTTGAGATCAAGATTACTAATCGTGATTATTCATTGGTGAAAGTTAATTTTTACTACTCTTTCCCATTTAAAGGTCCCCTATTATGCAAAATGCACTTTATGATGTCTTTTATGTGTGTATGTTTATGTTTAATGTGTGACCCCGGTGTGTAAGGAGACTCACAAAGTGTCAGAAAATACAACCCTCTCTCTTTTCCTCCTTACCTACATCTCTGAAAACGGGGGTACAAATGAGCTGATCCAGATTTGTCCTTATGACGTAATAAGGACAATGTGGGCTGGCTTTACATTGAACTCCTGGCAATGTCCAGCCTACGTCCCAACCTATCGTCCCCCATATACAGTCGACGAACTGAAACCACTCCCGCAGCTGTTATGGAAGTAATCTGGGTTGCGGTGGAATCAGTATATTTTAGGAAGGTTCCTAACGGAGTGAAATGGCCCAGCAGTACCTCAGTGGCCGCCATGATAAGAGCTGTTGGAATTCTCTAGATCAGGGGTGCCCAACCAATCGATTGCGGTCTACCAGTCGATTGCGGGCTGAGTTCCAGTCGATCGCGAAAAAATGTTGTGTGTAGGCTATCCTCCTACTGTTGTGTAGAATAGGCCTACATTAAAACTTCCAACTTAAAACATCTTAAATAGGCACAATGAACTGCTGATCGAGGGAAGCAGTGTGTAGATTTGTACAGCTATAGTAAGGTAGATCAGGCATAATCACAGAAAACATCTCACGTGCTTCTTTCTATCTGCACGCGCATGGTATGGTTGCTAGGTTCTAACTAAGGACTCAGAAGGGCGCGAGAAGCTTGACTAGAGCGAGTGGATACTACCATGGCGGCAGAAGCTAAAACATCTAAAACTTATCATTTTCATTCAGAGTGGGAGGAGGATTATTTTTTCGTGTATTCGAATGCCAAGTCCATCTGTCTTATCTGCAATGCAAATGTGGCTTTACCAAAGAAAGGGAATTTGGAGCGGCATTTAAAGACGGTCCACAAGAGCTACGATACAAACTTCCCAGCTAAATCACCACTGCGCGTCCGAAAAGTCAAGGACTTGAAAAGTCAGCTAGCAGCACAACAGTCCATTTTTACCAGGCCCAATACCACGAGTAAGGCTGCAACCATAGCTTCTTATCGTGTCTGTCGTGTTCTTGCAAAAGGAGAGAAATCTTTCAAGGATGGTGAGATTGTGAAAGAAGCGTTCATGGAAGCCGCAGATGCGCTTTTTGACAATTTAAAAATCGAAAGGAGATTGTGTCTGCTATTCAGGACGTGATGCGAGGGAATGGTGGAGGATGTTGAACAGCAATTGAGGAATGATATTGACACATGTGAGTGTTTTTCTCTGCACTTCGATGAATCCACTGATGCTGTGGATGTGGCTCAGCTATGTGTGTTCATTAGAATGGTTTTCGACAATATGAGTGTAAAAGAAGAGCTGCTGACCATTTTGCCTTTGAAAGGGCACACAAGAGGCACAGATATTTTTCAGGTTTTTATGGAATTCGTTAGTAAGAGCAAGTTGCCCCTCTTCAAACTCATCTCCATTACAACCGATGGGGCTCCAGCAATGATTGGACGTACTGCTGGGTTCATTGGATTGTGCAAACAGTCTGAATCTTTCCCGGATTTCCTGAATTACCATTGTATAATTCACCAGCAGGGGTTGTGCGGGAAGATTTTTAAATATGAAAGACGTGATGGATGTGGCTAACAAGATTGCCTGTTCTGTTCCGGCCAGGAGTCTGCAGAGGTGATTATTCCGTGCGCAACTGGAGAAGACCGGTGTAGAACACACAGATCTGCTGCTGCACACAGACGTAAGGTGGCTCAGCAGAGGTACATTTCTGGAACGGTTTTCTGAATTGTTGCCCGAAATTAAAACATTTCTGAAACGTTCAAACCATGCTGAGTATGCACAGCTGACAGTCAGTGACTCTTGCATTGGGCCTTTCTTACTGATCTGACTGACAAGCTCAATAACTTAAATCTAGAGCTGCAGGGTAAGAACAAACACATCATCAACATGATCAGCTCCGTGAACACCTTTAAAAGCAAGTTACAGCTGCTATCAAGCAGGTTGCAACAGTGTGATCTGCAGAACTTTCCACACATGGACACAGAACTTAAGCGTCAGGGCAAAGACTGTGCAGAGCTTGAGAGTGCACGTTATGATGATCAAGTGCAAAGCATCTTGTCAGAATTTGACAGGCGCTTTACTGACTTTGCATCCATTGAGCCTGTTGTCAGTTTTCTCAGTTTTCCATTTGGGGAAAATATAGATGTGGATTGTATAACGTCCAAAGTGGCATCACTCTTCAACCTGGATAGCGGTGCTATTGAGAATGAGATCCTCACACTAAATAATGACATTGAGCTCAAATCAAGAGCTTCACCTGACACAAATGTCCAATTCTGGAGTCTAATGCAGAAAGAGAAGTACCCCAACCTCAGACAAACTGCAAAGAATTTGACTGCACTTTTTGGATCAACATAATTGTGTGAGTTTGCCTTTTCACATATAAAAATCATTAAGTCAAAATACAGATCCACCATGACTGATGACCACCTTGCGGCCTGCTTACGGCTGGCACTCAGCTCCTACTGTCCTACTATGAGAGACTAGCTTCCTCCTCTCAGTGCCAGAAGTCCCACTAAGGTAGAGAACCACTTTTCCAACTTAAATTAGGCATTGTATTAATTGGGTTGTATGTTGTTGTGTTGTTACGGGCGAGTCCCAGGCCTACTTGTGCTTATTCTTTGCAGACGTACATTTACTTCAATAAATGTAATATTATTGTTAAAACTTGATCTTTGTGTCAGAACATTGTGTTATTATATAGGTGCACAATTAATTGTGGCTAGGCTATGACTTTCGATATGGCTTGGTAGATCTCGACACACTATCAACTTTAAAAGTAGATCTTAGTTCAAAAAAGGTTGGGCACCCCTGCTCTAGATGATAGGAAAGGAGCTCTTCCTTTATAACCTCTTTAGCTTAGGAAACACTGGACCTTCCTTTATGAAAGGAAATCAACTTTTACCGTGACACAACATTTGGCCTTGCGTTTCATGAAAGTTACGGTGCTTATTAAGCATTTTAAAACTTATACCGTAACTTGCTAAAATGTTTAGTTTTGAACGTTCAACACTATATTAATCAAAAGGAGAAATATGAATGTTACTTTTTAACTGAAATGATCAAATAAAGTCCATAGTTCAGTGTTTGTCACAGACATAAGTTTCACTTTCCTTTTTTATTTCCAACCTAATGAAGAATATGTCTCTCTGTCTACAGAGAACTGTAGTTCCCCACGGCAGACGCACATTAATAACGTCCGCTGGAGCATCATGAACAGCCTGGTCGTCTTTTCCTATAAGTCCTTTTGAATTCACACAATCATTTTTAATTTTGGAACATAATATGACGTTTAATCACGGCAGCGTTTAGCTGAGTTTCTCCCGGTAGAAAACTCTCTTCAGACGAGAGAGCATGACGCTCCAAAGAGGCGTGGCCAGCAGCAGCTCCAAAGGGGCGTGGCCAGCAGCAGCTCCAAAGGGGCGTGGCCAGCAGCAGCTAGTTCATTTAAAGTTACAGTCACAGAATCAGCACTTCAGGAACAGGGCTGAAATAGAGGGGGTGAGGCATGCTACAATGGGTGATCTGTTTGGTATTTTGAGCAAAACACTTCACAGACATGTTTTGTGTAGTCTGCTGCTCTTTGACATCAAAATTAATTGTCAGATTAAGAGTAAACACAATCTTGTGCTCTTTAAAAAAAATATATATATATATATATAAACACATTAAGCGTAGCATGTAAGAATGATAACAATCCAGTTTGAAGCCCCCAGTCAAAAAGCATGTTCAATGAGACAGGCTACGTTTAACATGTGTTTGATCCCTCAACATGGCATGAAAGGTGAAAACACTCCTACACACACAAGACCTAATGTACATGTGTGCACATTGGAGCTTAATTCAGACTCTGGATGCATCATTAGTTGCCACCTGAGCTTCTTTATTTTTACTTAACTGTAACTGCGGCCAGAAGCGGGCTGTATAAAGTGGAATACAGCTGGTTCTAAAGATGCATCATTTAACTTCATCTGCACTTAGGACATTTACGAGCCAGCATAATGGCTTGTGCATTCAGGCCATTAACAGGGAAGGAATATTTTGATTATGATTATGTAAAAGAAATCATAACAAGAATAAATGAGATGATATGCTGTAAAACTGTGTTGTGTCAATATATAAAACACAAGCTTGTTGGACCCTTTGCTGACTGATTTGGCAGCAGGTGAATTGGAGGCAGTTGAGAGAGAAAGACTAACCACCACTCACCGGCTCTGAAGAGGGCCCCCGCAGCGTAGTGCATGGCCAGAGCGTGCACCAGCTGTCTGGCTGTGGTGAACAGAGGGCCTCTCTCAAACAGGGAGAAGGAGAGAGGAGTGTGGTCTGAAGCGATGTACAACTTGAGGGAGGCATGGATGCTGACCAGCAGGTTGACCGGCTGGATGCTCAGCCTCTGCAGCCGCACAGGGTGCACCAGCGCCTGCACCGACTGCAGCACCTGGGACCAACGTAAGAGATTTAGTGAATAATGCCCAGGAATACTAAGGAACAATATCTGTACTCTAACCCTACCCTTCAGCATGCACCTTAATTATATGAAAGATAATCATTTAATCCTGTCCTAAAAATGATTATCGATGTATGTGAAATGACGAAGTTGCAGTTAGAGAAGCCAACATTCATGGATAACATCATTGTGAAAACAACAACACAAATCATTTAAAAAAATTGGTTTATTAGCTAGATACTGCCCAAATTGAGCAGACCTCCTGGGTCGGCATACTTATAACCAAAGTGAGGTGGGATGCTGCTTCCTGCATGTCTGGCCCTAGCTGAATGCAGCGATTAAACCAGAACACATTCAGTCCTATTAGTGCCTCAATAAAAGCATGACATTATGAATACCTGTTCAGGGAGGATGGGGGCTGAGCCACACTGTGGCCCCCTCTGCGGCGCTGCTGGGGCCGAGGCCATGGCACTATCAGGGATGTAGGTGTGGAACAGGGTTTTAATGTAGTAAACAAAGGTGTCTTCCAGGTAGACTCGGGCAGGTTGGAGCTGGAAGGAGATCTGAGGAGAAAAAATATTTACAAAAAAGGTTATGAAGTCTGTATTCATAACTATTTTTTATGGAATAAGAGAAGGGAACAAACAGACGTATGGCTCTCTCTTTAAGAGGTGTCAAAGAAATTACATATTTTTTGACACGAGTATTCAGGTCTTCTTTCAAAAGAGACCCACTCCCTCCCTCCCTCCCTCCCTCCCTCCCTCCCTCCCTCCCTCCCTCCCTCCCTCCCTCCGTCCGTCCGTCCGTCCATCCATCCATCTTCTCCCGCTTTTCTGTCCAGGTCGCGGAGGTAACAGCTCCAGCAGAGAGCCCCAAACTTCTCTTTCCCTGGCCACATCAACCAGCTCTGACTGGGGGATTCCAAGGCGCTCCCAGGCCAGCGAAGAGATATAATCCCTCCACCTGGTCCTAGGTCTACCCCTCGGTCTCTTCCCAGCTGAACGTGCCTGGAACACCTCCCTAGGGAGGCGCCCATGTGGCATCCTCACTAGGTGCCCGAACCACCTCAACTGGCTCCTTTCAACGCGAAGGAGCAGCGGTTCTAGTCCGAGTCCCTCCCGGATGACTGAACTTCTCACCTTATCCCTAAGGGAGATGCCAGCCACCCTGCGGAGAAATCCCATTTCGGCCGCTTGTATCCGCAAGCTCGTTCTTTCGGTCATGACTCAATCAATACCAAGTTATACATACATGTCATAGAAGAAACAAATCTGTTGAATCCATTTAATTTATGTACTCTCCTGTTTCAATGACTGTAAAAAGGTTCATAGCTTAAACAACGCACTTTGAAACAAATATTTTTGTCCTCATAAAGAGGCTGAAATGCACCACTACGCCATGTTCTGAAAACATTAACGTGTTCTGAAGAAAGTTTTAATTCCACTCTATTCTTAGCATGCATGTAACATCACTGTCATGCCTCTTTTTGTCCAGAAGGTTAATGTGATGGCAGCTAAAATGCAGATTTAAGTCATAATTAGAACGATGGGGTAGTGATGCACAAATAGTTTCACAGATTTTTTATACATAACCATAAAGAGATTATCCTGGCAAACCCTTGTCCACCTGTTCCTAAATTCTGAACACAGTTAAGAAAAAACAATAACCCAGACTTAGAAAATGGAAAGTATGAATAATTTTTTCGCACTTTCCTACGAGGGCTTCTGTAGCCCCCACTACTGTGACACAGAACACAGAAACAAATCATATTCCCACCTCCTCCGCGTTGCACCGGTCCCCTGCCAGCGTCATCCTCAGCTGCAGGAAGCAGGAGTGTTTGAACTCCTCCATGACTTCAGGAGACTCAGCGAGGTTGGCATCGCTGCTCCAGGCCCCCCCCCCAGGCTCAGCAGTGCCTCTCTGATCATGGCACAGTAGCACAGGGAAGTGGAAGCTGGCTCTGTTGTACAGCTGGTTGTCCACTTGCAGGTTGGAGCAGTAGACCTCGATCAGTGAGGCGTGGGGCAACAGAGTGGAGATGTGTGCTGCACCCAGGTCAGGGTCAAAGGTCAGGTCCTGGGGCAGGGAGGGGGTGGCTGGAGTCAGGCTGAGGAGCAGCTTGGTCAATGTTAGTCTAAGCAGCTCCACAGATCCAGATGGATTGGTGATGTCATCACTTAACACCACACTGGCCTCACCAAGGAGCACTTTGCAGGACGGTTTCAGTGACCTGAAACAAGTTATTCAGTCTTATATGTTAAATAAAAACATTTACACATGCATGTTTAGCAAGGATTTAGACAGTCATATCTTTAATTGCACTTTATTACTGTCTAAGAAAGAAAACATTTCTGACATCATTTAAGTCCTAAGTAGGTGTTTTATTATTTAGACATTGAAGGGAGACCAAATGTATTCATCCTGTGCTCACCATGTTTAATGAGTTTCCAACCACCAGAACCAAGAACATTGTTTGATGTAGTTTGTTTACATTTGACTAATGTGTGATTATATTAATTTCCTGTTTTGCCAAAAGAAAAAAGTTGCTATATGTTGATGTAATGGAATAAAGCTGTACTCATTTCCCTCATGACAACACAAGAAGGTTTTATTGCCCTCCTGTGGTCCAAGTGATGCCTGTTTCTTCATGTCTGGAGACAAATGTTGCATGCAGACATTGCTCTTAACAATAATATAATAATTGAGGTAAAACACAATAAAGGCACACAGGAAGATAGCTTGAGCTTAGATACAACAACATGCATGAACAGTTCCTTAGGGTTCAAAATTATAACTGCATAAAACAACAACAACAACAAAAGCACTGCCGGAGCACACATACCTGCTGTGCTGGTGGATCACAGCGTCCATGCTGCCCTCTGGTGCAAGACACAGAACCAGGGTGCCTTTCTCATACAGCACTTCAATGTAGAGACAGCCGAAGCCTGGCAGGAACACCACCTGTGCAACAACACAGGTTTGCACTCAGAAAGATCAACATCCTCTTTTAATGGACTATTGCTCATTTCTAACTTTACCCCTTTCACAGAGTCATTTCACTCTTGATATGTGTTTCAGAGCATACATGTGTCTGAGTTTAACCTCCACCACTGCAAGGTCACAGTGACAAAGGGAGGCAGATCCCTGCTAAACTTCGCTGAGCAGTCATAACAAGTGCGACCTTTGACCTCTCCTTCAGAGGTCAGACTGAGATCTCACAGTAACAAGAGATACACAGCCTCCACCTCAACCCCAGCCCGCAGCTGTCTAGACACAACACCAAACATTACACACACTTCTCCTTTATATCTGACTCACCCCACACAGGGGCTGAACCAATGTGTGCTGCCTATTGACCTAACCACAGTGGGCACACACACACGTCATCCGACACACATCTGCAGCTGTGTGAACAGGCTTAATATATTTAAATAGAAATGCTGAAATTGTGTACCAAACATTGCGTGTTTTATTTCACCCAAACCTTTCCTTGTATATGGCATTTGTGTACTATAGATACAGCATATTGTGATACTTATTTATTCATTTATTTAACAGGGACAGTGCACATTAATCAGCATTTCTGTAAATGTGCCAGAGTTAGCCAAGAGGCTACGTTTCATCTGTAGTCCCTGGACAGATTTTGTTAGTCACGCTAAAGACACATTTAATTATATAAAAGTAAATAACAGTCAATAAAAACATGCAACATACAGTACTGTACAACAAACAAAGTGGATCAGGCTTTTTGTCAGTTAATTACAAATAATAAAAATCCATAAGCCTCCAAGACTACTGTCTTTTCTGCAGCTGGTGGCTGATGAACCCCAGAGGCCTGTACTACAGCCAGCTCATCTCATTAGAAAATAACCTGCAACAGAGCACCTTTCAGCATGTACCACGGCTAAGAGGTGACCAAGCGTCACAGATATACAACCTCAGAGATGTCCCTGAAGTAACCTCACTAATGCCAATGCTATGAGCTGTGACAACAAGTTATTTAATGTACATCAGTAGTGAATAATAATTTGAAGGATCATAATAGGAGTATGTTTCATGACCCTAAATTGCAGTTTTAACCTGGAAAGTGGCCATACTTGTACTCCTGGTGGGCTGATTTTGATTCAGTTTGGGTTGATTTTTGAAGTTGTAAAGGAAGCTTGATCATTTGGATAGGACAAATTGCTTATCTTTTTGAAAAAATTGTCCACAGTAGAGGAGTTTTGATCGTGTGCTCTCTATCTGGAATGGTCGCAACCCTACTAATGCCATGGCCGACCAGTCTGTAAAGAATCCAGCAGGTATCCTGATCATCGGAGGAGCCACTGATGAGGTTGTGTTGCAAAAACTACCGTGCTAATCCAAAATCATGCTCACTAGGGCAGGCCAGAGCTCCCCCTGTCAGTGAGAGCTGTGACAACGAGTTATTTAATTTACATCAGTAGTGAATAAGATTTTTTGAAACTATTATTTGTGTTTAAAGTGCAGATCATTTTCACTTAATACAATCAAAAGGGAAATAAAGTGTATTTTTAGTGCTGAGGCATGACATCCCCTTACATTAGAGACAAAATCCTGTATAATCGTACACCTCACCAGACCCAGCAGCCCTTACCTGAGTCTCGGGGCAGTTGATGTCTATGGGGTCAGTCCAGTCAGTGGAGCTGTGGTCTGATGTGGTTTTTAACAGCAGTGTGGGCAGCATCTCCTTCTGTCTGCACTCAGGAAAACTGGAGAAATGGTGGTAGAGCTCATGGTGCAGGGAGCAGTTAGCAGGCAGAGGACGGCAGTACACCTCAGCCCTTGGAGTTTCTAATTGAAAACAAGAAGAACCGGTACAAGAAATAGTAGTAAAATGATATACAAGTAGTACGAGATGAGTAGAGTCGTCTCCCTACCTTTGACGGTTTCCTTCAGCAACAGCGGGATAGGACACTTGTTGTGGATCAGCATCCGTGGACAGGGGTCCTCATTCAGGATGACGTATGTCACCCCAAGGTGTTCCTGATGTGTAAGTACTATGCTTCTGCAAAAAATGAATAAAAAACATAAATAAAGTGTCCACAGACAGCTCATATCCCAGCCCCTTTAACCACACACAGATAAGAGCTCACACACCCACCAACATGTCACACGTCACATCACTGCTATGTCCATCTGCAAATCTCTGAGGTGCATCATGGGCAGAGCCCGAACTGAAGCCAGATGCTGACACACTTTGGCTCTCTGTGTGTGTCCATAATTGTGCATGGCTTAACGTTTTACATTTACACACATTAAATAAGAACCAATATGGCCTCTGGGACCAGAATATATGGCCCCGGAAAAAATGAAGAGACCACTTCAGCAGTATAATTTTCTCTTGTTTTATTACATTTTTTAAAATTGTATTCTATCAACTACTGACAACATTTATCTATGCTGGAATTCAACAGACACCAGAATGGCTGCCAAACATGTAGAGATAAAGATTGAAGAAACATTTGGAGTGGTCTCTTCATTTTTTCCAGAGCTGTAAGTGTTAAGATGAATAGGATATGCTCATTGGCCTTTGTATTGTGTGTAAAAGTGCTTCTGACTTTAATTATGAGGAAATGTTGAGGGATTTTTTCATTCTCCTTCATCTGAAGAATTTACCCAGCTGTGACTAGCAACAGAACCTCCCAGCTGTCTGTGCTCTGCCAGCCGGATTTAGTGCCCTGCTCCAAATGGACTATCGCAGCCAGCATAGACAGTACGCTTTGCTTCACCCACCTACTGCTCAGGCCCCCCCCAGACTCTGCTTCCCCAGGAACAGACACACTCTGCCTGGGGAAGTCTGATCGGATAGGAGCAGGGAGGCTCCATCCTGCTGATCCAACTCCAGTGTCGGGCTGGGGAAGCAGGCTGAGGAGCATGTATCTCAGCGGCAGAGGGAACTCCAGCGCTCCCGGGATGCTGGTCTGCAGGAGGTCCCAGCACAGCACAGAGCAGGGTCTGGACCCCTCTTCAGAAGGGGCCAGGCTGAACAAGGCTGTCTCTGGGATCTTGCAGGCCTGAGGAAAGGACATGAGAAAATTATGAATAGGAGAGAAGAGGGGAGAGGAGATAAAGGGAGGGAAAGGACAGCAGGAGAGGAAAAGGAGTTGGAGAAATGGATTTTAGGCAAGGAGAAGAGTGAAATGAAAAAGAAGGAGGAAGGACAGAAGTGGAGAGGAAAGAAAAAGCAAAAGAGAAAATATAAGGAAAATAAGCATATGATGAAAGAAAACCATAAAAGCTAATTATGTGGATGGGAAGAGACAAATAAAGAACAGGAAAGCAACAGAGAACAAAGGCAATCGACAGAGGTTTCAACAGAAAAGAATAAGAGATGGAACATGAAGAAAAGAAAAACAGAGAGCATCGAAGTTGTAAGTGATTACTGCAAAGATACATGGTGAAACCACATTGTTATTGTACTCTCCTCCCCCACTGAGATCACTGCTAAATTGGTAGCAGAGAAGCCCCGCTGTGCTGAGGGGTCCAGGACGGCAGGGATTAGGCTGTAAGCATGATGAATAGAGCAACTAGAAAGGCATTCCTCGCCTTGTTTGTGGTCGGTGTTATTGTTAAGCCCACTGCTCGCTATTTAGTTTTTTTAAGCTCTTTTTCTAAAAAAGGTTTTTCAGTCAATTAGTGGCAAATGGCTCTGCCATCATTCTCTAAGAGGATCTGAAGGCTCATTAGATGACATCACTACATTGTTGCTCTCTTTGGGGACAAGCAGGAGATGAAAGCGAGAGGGGAAACCTGCATCCAATTCTGGGTGTTTGTCTTATGTCCCAATGAAGTGCCATTGCCACATGGTGAAGAATGGTGGAGGCGGGAGAGGGGGGGCAGCACGATCTGATGGAAAACGGCTTGCTTTCGTCTGAGCAATGAGTATGTGTGGTAGTGCTGGCTGGATGTATGTGAGTAATGTGCATTGGGAATATACCGTATGTGTGAAGTTTCAGGAAGTTGAGGAGGACAGGACAGACATGCTGCAGGGCCAACACACACATGAACACACACAGCGAGACCGTACGTTTATGAGGAAGCAGTGAGGAATTAATGCTGTGTAAAGAGAGGCAGCAAAAAGGCTGGTGGGGAATTTGAGACTGGGCAGATGTTGTGAAGTATGAAATATTTAGCCTTGTGCAACCGGAAAATGTTCTTATACTCTATGTGAGCACAAACTGTTGTTGTAACGTTTTAAATGCAGTGTGCAACAATTTAAAAACTCATATCAAAATCATTACTTCTGACCCATGCACTAGAGACGGGTTTGGTTTTTCCCTCCTATTTGATGCATTCAGGACAATTCTGGGCCTCAACTACGAGCCTTTGGGTCGCACAAGGAGGTGTGTGTGTGTGTGTGTGGGGGGGGGGGGGGGGGCAGCATAGAAGCAGAGGTGCAGCCCATTGTATCCCCGCCCCTTGGTGTCTCTCTTCCCAAGGCTGTGCTCATATAAAGGCAAATAAAGCCCCCCCTTTAGCAGATGTGTATCACAAAGGATCTCTGAGTATGAGAACAGACTGGTTCAGTGTTGTGTTTTTATTTCCTTCTGTTTCAGTTCAACAAAACCTTCCAGCAGTGTTTCTACGGAGTGATGGTTGTGTTTATTTTTATTTTACAGTGTAACTGATACATTTAAAATAGTATACATTTAAAACTAGATTAGGTATTGGACAGACTACTGGTGCATTTCATCATGAACACAAAAGTACCCAAAGTTGACATGACTGACAATATTTCATTCAGTGAATCCTTGGGAATCTTGATAAACCTCCTTTGTGTGGTGGTAGTTTGAAAAGTGTTAAACCCTTGTTCAGTGTAAAGTCAAAGGTTTGCTAATAGTTTGTTATAATGCACATTACCTGGTCATCAGTTCCCAGGGCATGGTGGGTCAGCAGCGGCCTGTACTGGATGGTGTGAGGGGTGTTGTTGACGAGGATTGTCCTGTCTTCTATCTGTAGAATCTGAATACCATGCCTCACCAAAGACGACACACAAAACTGACACAGCTGCAGAGGAAACAACAGACACTAGGTCGTCAGTTATACAGAAGAACTATCATTCAAATACTTTATTATAATGAAGTGATCCCGATAACTCTTAAAGGAATATTGCATCCACAAAATGATCATTTGCATACAGATGATTCACCCTGTGTTACCCTCAATCAAAGAAGAAAAAACGGGTTTCTCTTATGACTCAAAACTATTTTTCACAAAAGATGCTACGATTTAAAACACTTCCTCATACACATGTTTATGCTTATGCAGACACTTCTACTCTTTCATGTGATTGTGTTGAAAAGTAAGGTTTAATTTAAAATGCATGTGTTGGGAGGCACATTTTGCCCATCATGGTGTATAACCATGTATAACTGGATCCAGCATTGAAGGCGGGGCCTCGTTCATTCCTATGAGAGCTGCTCATTTAGCGAGAGAAATAAATCTGGATTCAGCTTTTAGCGCATTTTACAACTTTAAGGACCTAATGATTTAAATAAGGGCTACAAAAGGGTTAATACTGGGTAGTTTATTGTCCACTGTAAATCAATGGGAAAAAGTCTTTCTGGGCCGAGTGACGTCACGGACTGATACGGAAGTTGTAGTAGCTACCACCGTTTGGCCACTACCAATATTTTACTCAGAGTCCGGAGCACTTCCTCTGGACTTATTGCACATACAGTAACTTCCTGTTGTTAATCGCAACAGCCTTTTACTGATTATTCGTTCACAGTAAAGGCAAACGTAAGAGTAAAGAATTTTCTCCAAGAATTTAAGGTCAAACGGGTTGAGGAACTCTAACATAAAATGATAACTTTGAGGGGGATGTATTCCTAAAATGTATAATTCAATGACTTTCCAAATTCACTGACATTTCATGCGCATCGACGACTGTAACTTATAAACCCTTTGTTTCCTCACCTTCTGTCTGCCAGGGAAGGCCCCCAGTGTGATTTCAGCCTCTACATAACCCTCTTCATCAAGAGTGACCACCTCTGAGCCTGACCCCTCCTTCCACCGAGGAGAAGTCAGGTCATGCACCAGTTTGAGAGCTGTGGACTTGTGGACAGTGTTAGTATGGGCCCAGTAGATACCGATCTGGAAGGCTTCCTGGGTGGAGGTGGACAAGAGGGCGAGAAAGGGGTGAGAATGAGAGATCAGAACGTGCCAAAGAAAGGCGAACAAGGAAAACGAAAACACAGTCAGTTGTCAGATGTTGGCTGTGTAAGGAGAACATGATCTAAGTGCCCCCCCCCCGAATGCTTAATTGCTGTTTATCTAGCTCTGCAGATATCAGCATCCTCATACAGCAGCCTTCTCAAGGGAGACCAACACTAGTGTTCACTGGTCCTGCTAGGACAAACAGCAGGAGGAGGTTGAAATAATGTTTTATTTGTTCCTATTTCAAAAGCTACAATATTACACATTTTGTGAGCTGAACCATATCAGCAGTGGTTTTTTGATACGCTGCCTTGCAACTTTAGCGCTTTGTTAGTCGAACAATCTGTGTATGTGTTTAATGTTCCACAGTGCAAACACATCTGCATACCTCTTCTTGTGATGCGAGGAGCCAGAGAGAGGACATCTCTACAGTATAGAGTGACAGAGCTTGGTTGCAGATACAGACTAGCAGGGAAAATTGTTGTAATGCAGCTTTGAGAACAGTTTTATGAGTTAGGATGAGTACAGAGCTGGTTTCATAATGAAGGTTGTCATGCCTAAAGACTAAATAACTACAGTATCTATAAGTATCAGAGCAATAGGAAGATCACTGCAGAGCATACAGTGACTCAAATTTGGAAAGAATACAGTCAGTATTTTCTTTACTTGGCAGTACTTTCCAACACTGACATTCTGACCTGATTGGAAACATTCATGCAATATGTTTCATGTAGCATAGTAAATAGTATGGAAGTATTATATAAAGATGTAAGTGTGCACTGTAAGAACATTAAGAACATGTGATGTTCAGTTTACTTGTCATGAGGGGAACTGCTCAGCTCAGGAAACAGTCTTCTGTTTCTGACGAGCATCTGCCATCAGTGTATGAATGTTCACAGGTCAGAGGGTTTGATTTGTGCAAGTCCGGCCAACATGTGTCGGTGCCTGGAGTGTGCTTTAGTCTGAGAGAGTAACCCTGATGCTGGGCCGGATCTACCATGTGGGCAACTGGGCAAGTGCCAAGGGGTCCTTTGAGCAAAGGGGTCCCTCAGTGACAAGAGATTATTTTAATTTTTTTGTCTGCACGACCTCACTCATCACAAGATATTTGAAATAAAACACACTCTTCACTGCCATAAATACTTCTGTTTTGATAAGCTCAAATATTATTTTCTAAACTGTCTCTGATAGGGTCTCACTACACTATCTATGCACCATCAACTTTATTTATTTTTTATTTTAGCACGCCCCTGGTTCAGTGGGAGGGAATGAATGAAGTGATCAGTGAAGGACCTTTTTTACAGTTTTTAGACACAGTTATTCAATAATCCAGACTTATTACTTGGAGTTACACGTGCACGCATTTCTGTCTTGGGGTGGGGTTGGGGGTCCATGAGCTCTCAGTGCCAGGGGTCCTTCGAGGTACCAATCCTGCCTTGCCCTGATGTAATCATTATAACAGGATTTTTCTGTTTAACGGCTTGAAGGCTAGGTAACAAACTGAAGGCCTATAGTTTGGAAGACACAAGTGTAATGAAAAGCGCTGATAAGGGCATAAACGGGAATGTAGGATCCACTGTTTTTAGAGCTTGTGACTGTATGCCAGAATATCTTTACTCTGCAGCATTGATTTAGAACATTTCTCAATGAGTCTCTTGCAGGATATATGTTCTATAGTAGGCTCAATACCTTAAAGTTTGGGGGTACAATGATCTTTCCGGCTGGTATCTGCAGGACGATGGTCTCTCCCTCAAACAGCCACAGGTCCCATTTGGAGTGGTTGGCCAGCAGGGCCCAGGGCAACAGCTCTACCAGTAGAGTGTTGAGACCCGACTTCCAGCAGGATAACTTCACCTGCATGGGACTGTCCCACTGGGCGAGGGGCTCCTGCACCGACCTGTGGGGAGAGGACAGACGGTAGAAAATCAATAAATTAGTAGATTGTAATACTAGTAATACCTATTTGCAGATATTAAGTATGAGTATACAGACACAGACAGTCAGTGGAAGCGTTGGTCTTTGCAGTGGTGATGCATACATTTTAAACTGCCCTTCAAAGAGTCAAATCTATTCTGTCAAAAACAATGACATGCTAAGCTCCTTTCTGCTGCTCTGAGTTTGTTTCCCATTCAGCCCACTGCAGGAAGGCTGTGTGTGCATGGACTGTAAACACTTCACTGAGATACATAGCTATGATGACAGGGAGACAGACACGCAGCTACCTGTAATTCAGCATTTACAAACACCAATTATTGTCAGCTTGGTAATAAAAATCATTTATGCTCAATTCCTTAGATTAAGGATATCATTTCATTTGTCTACTCACGTAAATCAGCTATGGACATGTTTTACACGCAGTTTTATACTGACATTGAAATGTGTTGCATATAAACAAACAATTCTTTTACTGTTATACAATGCAGACATTTAACACAATGACAATCAGTCAGGCTAAACAAATACATAGTCTGCACACAAGTTATGCAATACAAACAGATACAGAGAACAGTTGACAAGACATCTGGGAACACACACAGGCATGTGGAGACACAGACAAACAGACTGAAACACAGAGCCATTTTTCCACTGATCCACCAACACAACAGTCATTTCACGGTAATCATGGTCTCATGAACCCTAAACAGCGTAGTGTCAGAAGAGAGCCAAACAAACAGTTCTCTCAGACTAAGTTTAAGTTCAAAGCCATCAAAGGTTTAAGTTCTTCCTCTCCCTCAAGGCCGCCGGGTCTCTGCTCAGCCCACCAACCTGCCACCTCAAACCTACCCACACCCACAGCCTGCCTGCTGTTGAATTGGACCTGAAGCACTGGAAATGTTTTTTTCTTACCATTTACCCATGTTTGAGTGTTTTATGGGACAATCACCTTGAGGCGGAGGGCAGAAAAGTTTAGGGCTCATAAATCACATTACAGAGCTCACAAAGAGGTAGTTAAAAGGTGTGTCTGTCCACACCTGACAGTTCTGAAGTTAGGGTCTTCAGAACTGTGGATTTTGAGAAGCTACAAACACCGCCTGCAGTGAAGGGTTACCATAACCCCAACCATTACATGAAGCCTGGTTAATCATAATCATCTACATATCTGTATTGCTGTTATCAAAATGTGGGAAAAATATACATAATAATCTGTGGCTTTCACTTGCTTCCTAGGTTCTGGGTGTGATTAGAGACAGGAGCCCGCTGTTAATCCTCTAATGGTACTTTCCTTTTTTTCCTTTTATGCTTCTCAACATGAAGTGGCAGATTTCTGCTTCTGACAAACTGCCACAGCCCCTCACAGGATGGGAAATTGGCCTTGGACTTTTGTCTTGCTGGAAGAGAGAGGTCTGACTGACAGAGAAACCTGACACTGCACCTCCAGATAGTCACCATTCACAGAGTGTGTGTGACATTTAGATGTGAGTGATGTGTACGGTGCGATCTGTGTGCGTCTTTGGATATGCGGAGAAACCTCGGCAACCACAGACAGACCTATGGCACACATGTCCAGTAGATCCACTCTCAGTAACTCAAGCCCGCTGCTATCAAGATGTGATTGCTTTGTGACAAAAGACGATTCCCAGAGTGACATTTGTGGAAAGAGTCACATGTGTGTGCTGCTTGATTGTATATGTAGCCTCCTGCGTGGGCCACATCAACACACATTTGCACACATGTATTCAGTATACACACATTCTGCAAAGTTGTGCCAAGTCTTAACTGAATGCAAGGTCCTCTGACGAGTGTGAGAAAGTGGGACTGTGACAGAGTGACAGCCTAAATCTCCGCTCTGTGGGGGCGGCTCTTCTGATGTATGGCTCTACATTGTCCTGGCAGTTACAGTTTTATTACGTGAACAAAGAGTCGGTAATAAAGAGAAGCCTCCCTCATTAAAGGGCTTGCTTGCACAACTTTGAGCTTTTGGGATTGGATGCCAAATGCAGACTACTATTAGGAAAACAGTGGTGGGTCCAAATGAAATGTGTTATGAAATGTAACATTAAGATTTAACGCTTTTCACACAAGTTCTATAACAAAGAGGGAAAATAATAACACATGTTGACTGCAAAGGTCTGTAAGGTGTTAAGAGGAAAGAGGCTCGTCCACTTTCTGTGTTCACTTGCATGAATTATTTTTATCTCCTGCCTTGCTTCACCTTGTTTAGCCAACCCGGTGCTTGTCGGCGGGCTGCTCAAGATTTTCGTTAAAAAAAGATTATCAACACTAATCATGTAAGTAAAAGTAAAAGACTGCTATTGTTACAACGCAGGGCACCTGCACCAAATACTGTACCTGTCAGTGTCCTGGGCTACATAGGGCCATGGTGGCCCAGTGGAGGCCTTCTGACCATAGAAGTCAGCCAGGATGTGCTCAAGGTTGTCGTCGTTTCCATTCTTGTGCACTATCTGTTTGATCAGGCTAGTGGAGATTGGTACGGCACAGTGGGAAGCATCCTCATCATGCCTGAAAGAAGGAGCACAAATCGTTATGAATGTCTCTAACAAGAGAAACATGCAACACATTTCCATTGAAATAAATAGCTCACAGAACATGCATATCTCAGAGATTTCCCAAAATGTTTGCTATCTTTTCCTAACAATCTGCAAGCCCTGTACCAGCTGATTTAATTTATGCTGAAATGGTGATAGGTGATTGTTTGCCATTAAACTACTCGGCTCATAAAGACATATGCTTGTGAATCACTGCTGTATATAAACTAATGTGCCTTGGAAGCGTGTTCACTTCACACGCCAGAACCAATTGAAAGACATTTTTTACTTCACTATAGAACAAGACATCTCTTGACAGCAGCCGACTTTTCTCATTGTTCTGTTCAGAACAATTAAAGTGACTTCCATCTAAACTCTGCTTTTACCCACATACCTCCATCTGCCTTTTGTTCTGCTTTTCTCGTCCTGACATGCAGTCTTGCCTTACAAACACTAAATTGCAAAGATCATAGAAAAAGCTTAACGGCACTAAATAATCCTAATGGACACCTCAGCCCCAGACACTGGTCAATTACGGCTTTGCCACAAGAAGAAAAAGGAACTCACTCCAAACTACAAAAGCTTTCTCTCTTTCTCTGGGCTTCATCCAGTTCTATTTGGCTGAAGTGTAGCAGCCCCCTTACCCCAGATCAGTGGTTTATTAATAGAGCTCATTGTGCTATAAAAGGAACACAGGGGCTACAGCTTATGGAGCTGGGGCAAGACAGAGGAGAGGGACAAGGTGTTGACAGGAAGCCTTTCATCCAGAGCAGTCCCTGAGGGGGAAACTGGAAGAGGCTTCAAATTGTAACCCTCAGCTTTCAAATGTGGTGGCCAAGATTTGGAGAGCGGGACATAAGTGTTCTGGTGAAGACTTGTCTGTCTCTTGTGTCACGGACCGCAGCTCTGCTCTCCACCTCGTCCATTAGAACCCACAACTATGTGTAATTACAGGAAGGAAAGACGAGCTGTCGACCAGCGAACATTGGAGTTTGGATCTGTCCTAGAGGTTTAGGGTTGTGTGTGTTATTGTGTTTGTGAGTGGAGGTACATGTACAATTGTGGTAGAGGATGCAAGGGGATGAGGGATGGATTGAGTTGGGGGTACAAGGGAAAGGGGTCTGTATGTTTGTGCGGTGGGACGCAGTTTAGAGAGGGGCTGCTTTGTAACAAGGAGCATTGTGGTGGCTATCCAAAACAAGACCCTTAGTTGTTCCTGGGCTTGCTTTGTGCAAAGGATTCATCTTCAGCAACAGGCGCTGAGATATTCCCAGTAACTGTATGGCCACTGTGGTTCGTTTATGGCAGCAGAAATCAAAACAAACTTTGTGACCAGATATCTAAACACACGGCAGTCACAGCAAAGATTTCTCTCAGGGGGAGGGACTGGTTGCTACCAAAGGGGTGATGTTTCTTTCATAGAACAACATAGATTAAAGATGTACAGACAACAAATCTGGTAGGAACAACAACAACAATACAGTATGTACATATGGTTGTTATTTCCCCCGGGGCCACCCATACTGACACATAAACACTCATGAGACACTTTGGACTAAAGCATCTATCATTGAAATGTTGTGACATGACACAGAGGGACTGTAGTGGTGTTATTAGATATCATATGACCTACAGAGGAAATACATGGCATTTATTTTATGGGCAAATTTGATGCTACATTTTGACAACTGACTTTGCTTAGTGGGACCTAACATAATGCACGATATAAGGAGCTGTCTCTCACAGGGGGTTTGGACAGTATGAGAGAGTGTGAACACACACAGACCGAGAACCAGGCGCAGCAGTGATGTGTGTGACAGACTCTGACCATGATGAAGGGCCAACTGTCACACTTACACTGGCACAGAGAAAACAAAGACAACGACATGTAGACCACACATGGATACCTGGACACATGTGTGCATACATACTACTCAGCCAACCGACACACACAATTCTCTACACAGACACACACAGATAAATAAGTAGCAAACCAGGGGCCAGAAACCTGCTCTCTGTTAAGGCCTGTACCTCAATGAGGTGTCATTCTGGTCCAACCTGACATGTTGGAATGGGAGCAGTGGCTCAGCTACTGCCAAGCTGGCTTCCTGTTCCCTCAAATGTGCCTGCACTCACCCTGGATCATGTCTTCATGTTGGCTCACAAGAATCAGAATGTGGTGTGAGGAAACCTTAAGTAAGTGTCTCTCCATCTTTGCTAAATGGAAACATAAAAAGCCCATTACAGAAGACTAGAGTGGGACCCTGTCTTTGCAGCAGTATGTGCTGGCGGCTGATAGCATACTGTATGACAACCTGGCAGCCCTCTTGGTCATGAGAGTGGAAACAGAAGCTTGCCAAAGGTGACACACTGGGTGAAGGAGATGAAGAAGGATTTTGTGTTTGAGGGATGTATGTTATAATTTTATATTGAAAGCTATTTTTTTTTAAATCCTAAAATGAAATCCCCAATTTGAATGAAGTGAATCCGATGATAGTCTTTTGTTTTTATTAAATCAACTTTAAAGAACATAACATTCTTTAAAGGAAACATAACAAGAAACGTTTTATAACGCAGTGAAAATCGTAAGGCTAAATTCCAACCTTTATATAAAGGCTACACAAAGCTCTGTAGTCATTGGAAATGTTTTAAACACACAATTTGAAAATCAGTTCTTCAGAATCAGAATCCCTTTATTCGTCCCACAGAGAGGAAATTTAAAGTTCACGGCCACTACTGGAAATAATACTGATAATATTAGTGTATAAAATATACCGACCTCAAACATGATGCAAAGACATGCAAATAAAACTTTTTGAAGCTTCAAACTATTTGGTACAGCTCTACTGAGTTTCTGAAATATATAGCACGAGAAAGGTGTTAACAGGTTGTGTATTTTGTGAATTGTGAAATTCATTTTTGTCTTTTTTTTTTTCTTCTATTTTTTATGTTTATCATTTTTTTAAATGCTTTTTTTTTAATTGTCTTTGGCTCTGTTGTTGCTTTAGCAAATGTACATTTGGTAACACTACTTGAATGGGTGTTCATAAGACTGACATAACCTTGTCATAACCATGACATGACAGCTGTCTTAAACATTAATGAATACTTATGACAGTTGTCGTTAAGTGTCATTTGGTAAGTTATGTCACTTTTGATGCAAAGGTGACATTGTTTGAGATGTCCTTGTTATGACAACTTGACATAAACCAAGACAACCAAAACCTGTAAACATGTCATAGCAGACCTAACTGTCAAACTTAAGAAAAACGTTTAGCTTGATATCTTAATGAAAAGGACAACATTTATGACACAATTGTAATGGTTTTGTGACAGCGAGTGTCAAAATAATCCATATATGACGGTTTAATGTCGCGCTAAGATATCAAGCTAAACGTTTTTCTTAAGTTTGACAGTTAGGTCTGCTATGACATGTTTATGACAGTTTTGGTTGTCTTGGTTTATGTCAAGTTGTCATAACAAGGACATCTCAAACAATGTGACCTTTAAATCAAAAGGGACATAAGTTGCCGAATGACACTTAACGACAACTGTCATAAGTATTCATTAATGTTTAAGACAGGTGTCATGTCATGGTTATGACAAGGTTATGTCAGTCTTATGAACACCCATTCAGGTAAAGTGTTACCGTACATTTCCCCTCTGTGGGATGAATAAAGGCATTCTGATTTCTGATACAAAATGTATGTGTTTATGTATTTATTGTATTTATTTTAAGGATGTACACTTGTAAATGTTTGTTACCTGTCCTGGAAGGTGAGGTGGTGTGTGAGGTCGGCCTCGGTGTTCAGCAGAGGCTCCTGGTGGCCCTGGCCCTGGATCAGCTGGCTCTCTCTCAGTCCTAGACTCCTCTTCTCTACGTGCAGGATCACTGGATCTGGCAGGTGGCTCCTCATCACAAACAGTGGACTGAAGACCACCTGAAACAGGAAGTTCATGCAGAACAGTCATCAGTTAGCGGATGTTTTCATTAGCTCGTTCTAGACTGTGAATACAGATACACTGGGTTAAAAATATACCAGCAATTTATATCACAATAGCACAGATTGCATAACTTCAAAACAAACAAACCAGGCGGGTCTGTGAGAATGTTTTGGGTGTGTAATGCTTTGGTGTTCCTTAATAATTAACTAAGAATTGGTCTCACTACCTGGCAGGAGCTAGAGAAACCTCCACATAAACAACAACAACCCAATCATGCCACATTATGAAAACACTTTGAAGGTAAGTCTGTGCAGGGACACTCACCACTCTCTGCTGCATGTGAGTGTCAGCTTCAATTGTGAAAAGAGTGCACCAAACATAGAGCAAAGATCCACTGGAGCAAGGCACCTGAAAGAGACACACAGAACATTTCTACCATATTTGGGTTGACAGGAAAGGACTTATCAAGGACACTGAACTTGATTATGTTTGTTGTTTTGTTATAATGCAAAAAAAGAAGATATTTGATGCCTTTGCTGCCTCTTATCACTGACAGGGTGTGTAGTGCGTCCATCAGCAACACATTGTCATAAGGAAATGTGCTTGATGCTTCTTTCAGTAGATAAAAGTCAGATCTCCCTAAAGCCTGCCAACATACTATCAAGACTAAGGCGACTGACAGCTGTTAGTGCCAGATAATGGGACATTACAGGCAATCCTAGCAAGATTTCAGTGCTGGGAATGTGTCCACGAAAGGCTTGGGGCTCTATAAGTGTCACTGCTGTTTGCCCGCTTACTCCTTGCTCTTCATTAAAGCCTGGAGATGCCAAGGCACTTTACAAGTGGTCTGACAGACTGGGGACTTTATGTGCTGGTGGGGACATCAGAGGGGAGCAAAGAGACACAACAATCATACAGTTTTGATATAGTCGGCCTTGCAAAACAGCCTTATTGGGATGAGGGAGTGTACATTGGGAAACAGAGACTTAAGAAGCCTGATCTACAGAAAACACTCACTGCTGGGATAAGGTCAAGATGACCTCCTGTACTTTGTCAAAAGAAAAGAACAAGGGTAATAAAAGATGTTGAGAAAAATGGATAGGGAGGAGGAAGGTGAGATATGAGGAAGAGGACTTACTTCAGGAGGATAACTGATACAGATAACAAGGAGACAGATGAGAAAGGAGACACATGTTCAAGGGAGAGAGTTAGAGGCCGGACCAGGTGGACGAGCTAAATGCCAGAGCATGTGTAAATAAAGAAAAGGAGTTAACAACTACAAGATAGATGAGTGAGGCAGTGTGTGGGCAAGAGGTAGAAGAAAGGGAGGAAACGAGAGAGTGAAATAGCAGGAGACAGACAGAGATAGAGAGATCTGAGGACCCAGCTACTAGTCCAGGCAGCTCTCTCATTCAGAGCCAAGCCTCCATATGTGTAATGAATGTCTGATCGGAGCAGAAGAGATAACAGCGCAGACTGGAACACTCAGAAATGTTCAGACACACACAGAAGCTGGAGCTGCAGAAACTAGCTAGCTGTTAACAGCATGGGGGTTATATAGGCAGGAAGAGGACAGATCTAAGAAGTACAGAAAAGAACCGCACAGAGCAGCAGGGACGGCGAGGAGAGATGTTCTGGCCCTCATCCAGCAGTGAGAAAGTGTCTTCAAAGCTGTCCTCGTGCCCACATATCAGCTAGTGTTTCCTGTCCATGGTTAGCGTTGTTATGAGAGGGCATAAACTGTATTTTCTGCCTCTCAACATGGTCAGGTTATGGGTCGGTATCTGAAGGGAAGATCTCAATCTGTTTCTGACTGTGAGAAGCAGCGTGGAAACTCTGCCACTGCGGCCACCCAGGAGAGAGGATCCGTCACAGTTGGTGGTCCAGTCACCGGCTCCAAATGTGTGTGTGCCTGAAGAGCCAGTTGGAAGTTGTTGTGCGAACGATGGGAGTGTTTATCTGTGTTTGTGTATTACATCCATATCAAACATCTCTGAAATTTAAAATGATATTTAAATGAATTAATGTAGTCTATAATGGTGCGTTCACACCGGACTCTAATCGCTTGAGTTTCACCGCAGCTGTCAGTTGTGTTATACTCGCGTTATTCAAACAAGAGGTGCTGGCGAGGGGGCAGGGCTTGTCTCCATGTAGTTACTATGGTAGATACCAACTATAACTAAATGAACATATTTTAACGTGATTAAACTGTAATACACATTTCAAAATGATGCCAAAATAATTATAGGGTTTTGTTTTAGACAATTAATAATCTTGTTAAGTCAAAGACTTTTTAATACATCCTGCTTTGATTTGGATCTCAGATGAAACACGTTTTTCTTTTACATGTCAAAGGTTTCTTTTAGCTGCTGTGGTGTTTGTAAAAAAACGATCATCTTGTTCCAATAAATAAATATTACTTGATTTTAGAAAACACATTTGTATTGGAAACCTACAACCTAACCTCAGAAAACTGAACACTTTTGAGCATTTCTGGCTAATTTTGAAAAACATTTTCTGATTATGTTAAAATAAGTTTTCCTTGCTAATGACAAGATCTGATTCATCTAAATATCCCCTCCTATTACAAAAAATCTTACCAAGCTTAATTCCACTTGTTATATTGGTAGATCTATCAGTTTATTTCAACATTTCATCAAATACTTTCTTCAATTATCAAT
This sequence comes from Eleginops maclovinus, assembly GCF_036324505.1. Classification (NCBI taxonomy): domain Eukaryota; kingdom Metazoa; phylum Chordata; class Actinopteri; order Perciformes; family Eleginopidae; genus Eleginops; species Eleginops maclovinus. The sequence continues at coordinate 26,654,237 of NC_086351.1, forward strand.
CATATAAAAATGATCATTTTGGTGGTGAAGTTTTTCCTTAAAGGCTGACTCCTGTGTCGCAGGGTGTGTTTGTGTTACCACACCTGTACAACAGAGCTGCTGGGCTCCCTGTTCCTCCTCTCCAGCTGCACATCCTGGGACCAGTCTTCATCTCCTCTGGCCCTCACACAAAGCTCCGTCATCTCAGCATCCTCCAGCACATATGATGGCAACTTGGCCCCAGCCTCCAGACAATCATAGTGTTCCCGGACCACCGTCTGCCCGTCAGGCCCCACGTAGTGCTGCACCACCCGCAGCTCGATGTGCTGAGTCAGGTAGCTGCACATCACCTGCCGCCCACAGATTATCACCTGCAGAGAGGAAGGCCACAGGGGAGAGTTCCTAATATCAGACGCCATAACATCATTTCATTTCCTGGCTGCCATCATAGAAAGAAAAAACATAGAAATAAGAGAGATGTGAAGAAGTTTTGCTTGTCACTTTTTGAACCAGATTTAACACTGTGTGCAGTTTGAATAAAGTACGAACTGTAAAGCTTTGGTCAATATTTTCTTTTTTATAGATAAATGATTCAACCAATGAAATTGAAGGACTCTACAGATGATTTGGTAATGATGAGGTGTCAGTAGCAGCACTGATGCCTCGGTCTTTACAGGTGTTCTCCCCCCAGTGTGTATAATATGCATAGAATACATGTGTGTGTGTGCAGATGTGTGTGTGTATGTTATTTGTGTGACAGAGATATATACAAGGGTGATGTTGGATGGTCTTAAGGTGGAAACATAAAAAATAATAGAGCCTTCCAAATAATGACCAGGGGGTCGCTAAACAGAAAGGGTCTGCACAGCTCTCGCAGGCAGGAGACAATGTCCTCTGCAGTGGCAGCTGTTGTCCCTCTCTCAGGCTTTGTGTTGTGATCGGATGTGACTGACACTCATACCCTTACACTGGATGCAATGGGGACAAGATGTAAACAGTCTGGCTGGGACAGGCGGAAGAAGGAATGCTAGAGCTGCGTCTGTTTTGTCTGGAGGACGGGGGAGAGACATGTGCGACACTTGACACTGTTTATATAACAAAGTGTCACCGCTAAAATCTGACGCATCTCTGCATTTTCAGGAGTACATGACGCTGCCTTGTATTCGTGGAAAAAAACAACCAATGATTCAAGTTTTGATTTCCTCAGATCTTCTCTGGGAATCCATGGGGCACACTGTGATGTTGGATGGCTATAAGCTCATGTGCTTTTGGTTAAGTGTTATAAAACAGATCATGAAAATTGACAAAAAATCGGCTGTTAGCCAAGCTATTAAAATAATAACATACAAAGAAAAAAGAAAAAAACATTGAAAACTGCTCATTTCAGAATGAGCGCTGGGAACCCGCAAAGTTCAATACCCTTACAGCTTATTTGTACAACTTAAATGCACAATTAATTTTTTTCCTGGAAATACCAAACATGAAAAGACTACAACAACTGAGCAAAATCTATCTTTTGAAAAGTAGCATTGGAGACAGTGAGTGATAACATTGTATTCTTTGTATAGTGTTTATTGTTAAGTTGCAATAGACAATGAATTTGTGTTAACTTCATGATGAAGAATATGTTTGATGACCATGTCCACTGGGCACGATATCTGATTTTTTCAGGACAAAGAAAATGTGTGATGACCCAAACAGGAATAGGATAACACTTTGTTTTATGAAAACATAAGAAAAACCAAACACAGTAGGTCAGTAAACCCGGTTTGTACCTGTTTCTGGACTCCGTTGAGCTGCATCACCTTGATGATGAGCGAAGCTGTGCGTCCTTTGTACTGAATGGTCCTCAGCAGAGTCCCCACATTGTCCACACTGAAGGCCTCTGACCAGCGCCAGTTCCCCCAGCCTTCGATGCAGATGTGCAGCAGCTGCAGGATGGGACAGAGCATGACCCACACATACAGCACACACAGAAGACACATCAGAGGTTAGTCTTCTTGGCCTTTATTTATATCCAAGCAAAGGCAAGTAAATAACAGCTTTCTTTGTTTAAACAATTTTGTAGGCCAAAGTAGGGAGACAACGAAGTTCCTGTTTATTGGTGCTGAACAGACCTGCTGCTGTTGGAAGTAGAAACAAGAGGTCGCACACAATAAACTGGCTGGTGGAAAACAGCTGACGTGGAAGCTCATAATGGCTGCGTGTGTTTGTGTGTGTGTGTGTGTGTGTGTGTGTGTGTGTGTGTGTACTGTGTACTGTGTGGTTTGATGTGGAGGGCTCTGTTCTCCACACGTCTAAATAAGAAGCAGATAGTTTGGATCTCACCCCTTTCAGCTTCACAGACCTTGTTCACTGTTGAGCACATCCATGTGTGTGTCTGGGGGTAAACACACACCCAGGAGGGCAGCAATAAACATGCTGTCCTGTCGTTTCACATCCAAATTACTTTACAACTATGACAATGTTCCGAACAGTTCCCACAGAATTCCTTGTAGCCTACTGTGTGCCACAAAAATGGCAGCAGGGCTAAAATATTTAATAGGCATGATTGCTAAGACAGCTACAGTGTTTAGATGCTATATCATTGCATAACACTAATAATAATAATAATAATAATAATAATAATAATAATAATAATAATAATAATAATAATAATAATAATAATAATAACTTTAATTTATATAGCGCCGACCCAAGGTTGCTTTACATGAGTAACAAAAACACAAAAAACAGTCCTACAAACTTATTTAAGGTGTGACGAGGTGCAACTTTATGAAACCTCTGCTACATGCTGTCGTAGAAATGTATAATAGTCCCATTTAATTATATATATGTCACGGTAAGTTTCTTCTGCAGTTCGACTTTCCCACAGTTTCAATCCACATCTCACTAATGAAATTCACATCAAGTTTTTTAAATATTGACTTCCTGCCTGTCTCTCCGTCCTTTGATTTAGCTCCCCCTTGCCCCTCTCCCTTTGTTTTCGCATCCTGTAATGTAAATTTCTTTGTTGTATGCAGTTTGCCCTTCTGGCCAAATGTTCTCCAATACTCTTCCGAATGTAGAATTTGATTTGCTGTTCCCCTTCTTCCTTCGCTTTAAGAATCTGGTTTAATGTTTGATTGGGTCAGATCCTTGTATGACATAGATTGTGCAGGTTATCTGGCTTCCAGCTGGAATTGATTCTGTTAAATGCTCTACTCTTTATAAAATAACACAACTTTGATTTGAAGCTAGTAGATTTGTTCTTTTCTTACCAGAAGGTGATTAAGTGTGGAATTTCCACAACAAATTCCACCGGTTTCTAAATCCAGACACACACACACACACACACACACACACACACACACACACACACACACACACACACACACACACACACACACACACACACACACACACACACACACACACACACACACACACACACACACACACACACACACACACACACACACACGATGGACACAATGTAACATGTCTCCTTAATATTAAATCTCCCCTTCTGGCCTTGCCTCAGGTCACGGTTCTCTGTCCGTACTGTCAGCAGGCGTTTGGCTTTGGGAATTGGGGCGCCCTATTGTATGAAGATTAGCTGGCGCGGGTTTGTGAGGCTCTCTTCATCAGCTGTGTTCAGAGATGACCCCATTCTTTCTTCTGAATGTGCATAAAGCAGGGTTGTAAACATTCTGTCCTTAAGACGATGATAGGACTCAACATGAGTCAGAGAGTGAGTCACTGAGTCACCTCACTGACTGTGTCTCCATGATGGAGAGCCTGAAAGCAACAGTTTAGGGGGCAGAACCTCAGAGTGGCTTTGAGGGAGGCCTCAGTACGGCGTCTCAAGTGTCTTTGAAACCCCCCGGCCCTAACTTTAGATCTTCAGTGTCTGACATCGGTTCTAAGCTCTCCTGCAAACTCCTTCTGTTCATAGCTCAAAGAATTTCCTCACACACACACATACACATGCGCACGCACGCACTCACACACACTCAGTACAATAGGTTACTGGGCTGTTCAGATGTCTATCATACATCTACAGTGAGGTCATACAGGACATGGGAACTCATTTGTCAACCCGGTGAGTGTTGTCATGATATTATGGTCACAATACAGGAGCAGAATCATAAATACGCGGAGAGATCTGAAGAGTTGTCCCCTCCTGAGGCTGCGAGGCTGACCTCCCCCCCGACTGAACTCTGTGTCAGCCCAGCTGCCAACACTGCTTCAAACTCGCAACAGTTAGGGAGGGAGGAGAGAGAACATGAAAAAGACTGTCATGAAAGACAGGGGTGACAAGGGTTGGGAGGGGGGGGGGATCAATACAACCCCAGAGGAGTTGCAACCAGAGTGCAACACTAAAAAAACGTTTTTGAAGTGCTACACTTTGGCTCGTCACCTCAATATGTCGAACATTTAGCCAGAAAAACAAATGACTCCTGAGGTCAGAGAGCATGGGGGGACCCTGGATGTGTCTCTGCTGCAGTCTCTCCTCACAGTTTGAAGGCATATTTCTTTACAATAACATTCTTAATCAAAGCCTGAATTTACTTTCTTCCAGATCATCCCTTCTCCCTGTCGTCTGAGGGGAAATGCCATCATTTCACTGATCTCCTGCTCAGTGGGCTTTCTCACAGGGAACATGGCAGAGTGAACAGCCAGGGGGGTGGGGTGGGGTGGTGGGGGGAGACCCTGACTCGGACCTATATGGACCCGGACCTATAATCAATACATTAATAAGGGATTTTCATTTTGACGGGGAAATTCCATTTTTACCGGTGCCAACAGGGGGCCAAAGAGACCAGTGAGCGATACAGGGAGATAAACACAAGAAGAAGAGACAAGTTAGCCGCAGACAGAGAGAGAGAGAAGACAGAGTGAAGAGTGAGTGAAGAGACGAGTAATGCCTTGCACAGACTACACGACTTTCAAAGTCGTATGATCGCTTGCCAGTTCACACTACACAACTCGCTCGGGAGTCTTGAAGTCGTTGTGGGGTGCCAGTGACGCTGGAAGTCATTCAGAGTTGGGGGTGCTGGGTGACGTCACCCGGTGATGATGACGTCACACCACACGCAGCGCAACGGAGCAAAAAATGAGCTACATTCAATATTATGCTACATGCATGAACAGCTCCAAAACGGTCTGCGCTGTCATCTGGTCTTTAGCGATAGCATGTGAAAGCATTGCACTGATTGGTGTTCTCTTTAATGCTGCTATTTTGTGTACGGCTTCGAGATGAAAGTGTGATTTCTCATGTTCGCTAAATTTCTCACTTGCCTTTCGCCAATTGCAAAATACTCCTCAACACACTCCTGACAAAACTCCCAACACTCGTCTTGTCTACATCGACAAGGGGCTTCTTGACGGCAGAGCAGCATAGGAAGCACAGAGCTGTGTCCTTTTCTGTATCGTAGTGGAGCCATGACCACCGTGTAAACCACCCGGACTTGAACGACCGAGAGAATTTTTCATTGCCAAAGCGTCTGGCTGGGAATGTAAAGTGTGTTGGCTGAAAAGGCTCCTCACCAAAACAATATGCATCAGGTACAAACCTACTTGTTCCTAAAGCATCCTCAGAGTCAGGGGAGGTGGTAACGTTAGCATTATCTGCACTATTGCTGGCTACAGTCAGCATTAGCTGTTGTTCATCTTCCCCAGGGCTGCAGCCAGTGCTAGAGTGATAAGACAACGGCTCTCCTGGACACTTTCCTCATGGTCGCAGGATGACTTTTGTTGTTTAGCTTTATGGCCATTTCTATCTTTAAAAAAATCAGAAATTCTTTTTCTGACACATAGTACACAGTTCCTGTAGCTACCACAATACCGCCACGGTTCCTTTGGGACTGGTTGTTGGCGCCTAAAGCTAACCACCTCACAAGCCATATTTGTGAACATAACATTTTTTTTTTAATGACACAGGAAACAAAAATGTCACGATTATGTAAAAGTAGAAAATTAATGTTTTTATTTTGAAAAGTAAAAAGTTGAAAATAAAAATTATTAATTTACTACGTCAGTGTTGCAGTGTTGCAATAGTCCTTCACCAGGGGGTGCTGCAGCACACTCAGCACCCCTACTTCCAGCGTCCCTGTGGTGTGCACACTACGCGACTTAAGGGCGACAGGGGGGTCACACAATACATGATTTGTCACCAGGAGAAATCCCCGAGGAGTCTGTCTGGTCTCCAAACTAAGTGACACGGGAAATGACGCGGATTTCGAACGCTATTATGTTTTACCTAGAAACTGTCAATAAGTTTCTTTGCTTAAGCTTGTTAGCACATCAGCTAACGTAAACTTCAGTGAATTGTGTAGCCTAGTGTTAGAAATAATCAATATATTGAAACGGAACATTAAAAGATAATTCAAGTTTCTGGACGGATCATATTTGTCCAATTCCGGTAGTATTACTGGATGTTGTTTTTAGCCTCAGATAGCATATAGCTAATATTGTATTGTATATATGAGTAGAGGGAGAAGGACGCGTGGAGTTACATACTAAACACACCGCCTCTACCTCTCACTCATTGATGCTGCAATGAAACTATTGCGTGTTAAATAACTGATAAACCTCAGAAGGATTGCATAATAGAATATCGTAGGTGAAAGCTTCAGGACATCACTAACAAGATGGCGACGGTGACGTCATAAGAGGACCCGCCCCCGACGACGTCAGCCTATAGAAGAATCCGGAGAACCCCATGTGACAAGCGGCCAACAGGATCCAGCCCCCTGCCACCAGCCCCCTGCTACCAACCAATAAGAGCACGAGAGCGGAGCACATCTTATTTCGAAGTTGTTTATTTTATGGCCGGAAAGGGATGTTCTATAAAACATGTTTGTATTGTGAAATCAAGCGCTCATTTGTTCCGGACCGCCAGACAGTAACTGCTGATGAGCTCCACTCATTCAGCGGCCTGTGGACGCGTGTACTGGACTATTGAGCCACAGCTGAGAAACTTTTGTAAAACTTACTGCTGCATCCTTTTATTAAATACTCCTTTTAAAACTTATTATATCACTTTGTTTTCTTTTGAATCGACTCCTGGGCTTCGAATAAAAGAACATTTCCTACACTAGCTACAACTTTACAGTTCAAAATCAAGTTTCAAGCAGCTGTGGAGACTTGTTGTGTTGGACAACGCTTCTTCTTCTTTTTAGAAAGTTGTGCAGCTCCTCCCCGGGGCTTTTCCTCACCCCGTGTCTTGCGCTCTCATTGGCTGTAGCTCGTCGTCGCACCCATTACCAGGCACAACCCTTTTCACACTACAGGATTTGGACTCACTGACAGGTCCAGATATTTAGCTTGCTAGATATCTGTCGGGCGTTGGGGAGTCGTCGGGGACGCATCGGGGAGTCTCTCACCTCTCTCGTGAGCAGTTCACACATAACGATCAAACGCCGACTGCCGAGCGCCGATTTAGCGCAGATTCGTCCCCGAGCTCCAAATTCCGTCTGGGAGCGGCCGATTGGGCGTGTAGTGTGAACTTGGCATTAGCGGGAGAGAGAAGACGGAGAAAAGAGTGAGGGGACAAACGAGTTAGCGGGAGACAGAGAGAGAGACGAATTAGCAGGAGAGAGAAGATGGAGAGAAGAGTGAGGGGCAGTGGCGGCTGGTGAAAAAAAATCTTGGTGGGGCTAGTGTGCCAACAGATTCCCCTGCCTAATCTAGCATAAGCATTCAAATGAACAGTCGGAAGCTCACAGTCAAAAGTAACAATTTACACTATATTAGACTTTATGCTACAAATACTAACATAACAATCAGGATATAATTTAACAACAAGGTATGATTCAGCTGAATCGTATACAAACAACAGGGTGATTGTGAATATCAATCAGTGGGTTGAGAATGAGGAGAATGAAACAGAACTTTCCTATTAAAATGTAACATATACAAAGAATTTAGAACCAAGTTATTTTCAAATTTTTTTACATAAACAGATTATTTTAATACCCTCTCTCAAGGAAAAATGCATTTACTTGGAGAAAACAGCATCAGTGCCATACAGTTGTCATTGCATGTCACAGCCTGAGAGAAACAACAAAGCGTCGTCGCGCGTATTTTTTCCCCACGTAGCGTAGGACAGAGTCTGGGAGTTGCACTACGAAAAAAAACTATCGCTGGCTCCTTATGTAGCTACAGCAATCCTAAACCTTCACGCATTTTACGTAGCAGTTGGGGCTAAATTTCCAGCGCCCCACCGGCGTTAAATTTGGCGACGTTGATAGGCCAATTATTCATAATTTCCCCCTAGCAACCATAACCGGATTGGCTGTTTAGCTGCCGGTCAGGGGCACTTTGCCGATCGCCCCATGAGAGAATGATACACTGTCTGTCAGTGGAAATTCACTGTTTAATGAGTGTTAGTTGGTGGAAATGTTGTTTAAATGATTTAAATTGCATGTAGGCACACACACTATTAAGTAAAACTGACATTGATTTAAAAAAAAATATGCAAAAAATATTTTTTCCCCTCAACAGCTGGTGGGGCAGAGCCCCAGCGCCCCCTATGGGCCAGCCGCCTCTGGTGAGGGGAGAGAGAAGTTAGCGGGAGAGAGAAGATGGAGAGAAGAGTGAGGGGAGAAATTAGTTAGCGGGAGAGGAGAGATGGAGAGAAGAGTGAGGGGAGAGACGAGTAAGCGGGAGACAGAGAGAGAGAAGATAGAGTGAAGAGACGAGTTAGCGGGAGAGAGAAGGCGCAGAGAAGAGTGTAGGGGGAGACAAGTTAGCGGGAGACAGAGAGAGAAGGTGGTGAGTGGAGCACCAATGAGCACCTTCACATGTGCATGAGAATGGCCCTGACACCATTTCAGCCCCGATTTCAAATCCTGGCCGGACAGGCTAGAGCTCAGCTCTCTCACTGAACTAAAGACAGTCAGTGAGGGAGTGGAATATAAGAGGGACAGAAAGACAAACCTTAAAACTGTTCCATTGTTGTGATGTGTTCGGATGATATGTTCTATAATTGGCTGAAACTGTTAAGATGTGAAACGGTTAACAAAGAGAAAGGGAAACTCAAGCTGCTGCTGCTCTTTATTTAATCTTTCTAAAATTAAGCTTTTTTAAGATGCACACATTTTCAAAAGCTATTTTATTTATCTTCTCTATTTTATTTGAAATGCAGAGTGGAACATTACAAATATCTACAGTATTATACTGTATATCTGTATAGTTCAAGTGACAATAAATATTTTTGTTTTTGAATTGTCCTTTGTTTGATGAGACAGTCAGTTGTTGCTACTAGGTCACAGCTAATGTATATCACACTCATTCATAACGTGAGTAAGACATTTTGATGTTCCGGACCTTTGCTTGAGGAAATTTTCTCTAACTGGACCTCGTTGAATTTTAGTTGAATACCCCTGCACCAGGCGCGGTGTTGTGGGTGGGCCTAACGGGCCTGGGCCCGCCCACTTGTACAACTGGCCCACCCTAAATGACTGGGAGAACATATATTTTCTTAACTTTTATTTTTAATTATTAAAATTAGCATTTGAATACACCGTTAAGACTAAAAAACGTTTCCATTTGAAAAAATAATAAAATAAAAGACAACATTTATTCGGCTATTATCACATGGGAGGTCAACAGATCACAACGGGCCATTATACGTCGCCCCAGGTTACGCTCGCGCACGCACATTACGATATGTATAGAGCTAAATGGAATCATTGCTATGGCACAACCGGTATCGATTTTTAAATATGTTAAAAGAGTAAGAACGGAGTCGCCAGAGTCTTCGACTGCCTGCGCTTCATCACAACAGGTGTCCACTACCATTTCCACATAAAAAAAAACTAACGCTAGTGTCGGCTCCACGGGGGACGTGAGTTCTGTTGGCGGGACAGAAGGGATTATTACTGAAGGACAAAGTCTCCAGGTTCACCCAAGTGAAAATCAGTCGAGTTTTCAAGGATGTATGTTAGAGCCCGGTTTCCTCGTGTTGTTTATGATGTGCTTTATTATGAGTATCAAGAGAAAAACAATGAGTAAATGTGTCTATGAGAATTTTAAATAACTACATCACCTGTAGTTAAAGGATTTTTCGTGCGTTTTTATTCAGGCTTTTGCCCTCTGTTCTATGTTGAATAAAGTAACACGTCAGTTTCAAGCAGATCATTGTCTTATTTCATATCTGGAAATGCATTTCTCATCGAGACTAGAACGTCTAGAAAATGTAGACGAGACGGGAGGTAGAGCTAAATATTCCTGCCTGACTTGATGGTGTCCAGATTACCTTGAAAGCATAGACTGTTCAGTTTATGAATGAACAGCACAGCACTCTCTCCTGTTAAAAGTCATTGTAGCTCACCCAGTATTATGATCGCTCCGTTTCTCCCTCTTCCTGCAATTCATTTAAAGTATAATCCAGTCAGATCAAGCGAAAACTCTTAAAGAGAATTAAAATGTAAGTTTTCTTACTGAATTAATGTATTGAGCTACTCGATCCAAAGCGAAAATATAGATAAGGATATATAGGCCTACCCACGTGTGCACTTGTAATAAATACAAACTGCCGCGGTGAAATAATAATCACGGCACTGAACATGTTTTTAAAAAAGATTTTAAACGTGTCATAAACAATTAGACGTGCTAGTCGCCCTCCACCGATATATATCATTTCTGTTAAAGTGAGACTACCAGTTGGAAACAGTGTTAACTTTTGTGATTAAAAGGCCCAGCCAAAGTTACTGTGGCCCATCCAAAATGGAAATCCTGGCGCCATGCCTGCCCAGCACTAGATGATTCCCTAAACCACCACACACATTACAATCAGGACTAGCTAAGATCAGAGTGGTTTGAGGGACACCATTCTGCTCCTATTTTTTATGTTTGGGTGACTTGGCGCTTGATGAAAGGAAAACTTTTACATTTGCTGTCAACTTTTAATGTTCATTAACGTCTTAGTATCAGCCCCTGACTTAAGAAGTTGTGAGGAACTCTGTTAGTGTTAATTATGTTGAAAATGTTGAGGTGAAGTCGCTGCGCCTCAGCACCATCTGTGAGCACCAATTTGTTATTTCAACGCTTCTCTCTCCTTTAACCCTCCATGCCTCCCCCTCTCGCTCTGGCTCAACTTGACCTTTAAGGGAGAAGTCATAATAATGTCTCTACTCAAACTTCAAACGGTGCCTGCCTCTGGACAAGGTTGTGGTCTGATCTGCCCAGGGGGGAGGGCAGTGGCACAGTATGCATTCTTGGTATTAGCATATAAAAGGTCCAGAGTGTTGTTGTCTCTGGTGGGGCATTTCACATACTGAGTGAATGTTGGAAGAGTTTTGTCCAGTTTAGCATGATTAAAGTCCCCAGGAATGGTGATGAAAGCATTTGGGTGAATTGTTTGGAGTTTAGCCACAGTGGAGTGGATGATGTCACCAGCCACCTCCGCATCAGCCGATGGAGGAATGTTAACAACAACAACAACAACAATGGCGTAGTGAAACTCACGGGGCAGGTAGAACGGACGTAATACAACAGCTAGCAGTTCAATGTCCGGGCTACAGAAACGCTCCTTCACGGTAACATGTCCAGGATTACACCATCGTTCATTCACATACAGAGCAATCCCTCCTCCTTTCTTCTTACCGCTTAGAGTAGCGTCCCTGTCTGCCCGAACGCTCGTGAAGCCGGGGAGAGCCGTGCTGTTGTCCAGGACATGCGAGTGCAGCCACGTCTCTGTAAAACACATAAGGCTGCTCTCACGGTACTCCCACTGGGTGTTTGTCAATACGCCGAGCTCGTCCATCTTATTCGCCAAAAATCTCACGTTCCCCATTACTATCGCTGGTACAGAAGGCTTGTATTTACTCTTCTTCTTCAATTTCTGCATGGCTCCAGCCCTGCAACCCCGCCGGTGCCTCCGTAGCTCCTCCGGGATGTCATGCCTGTCTCCCGGCAGCAGCACAGGTTTGCAAAGCGTGAAAAGGGGTCGTCTTATATTCGGGGTCTAGAATTTTCGATGTAATACGTGTTTTGAATGCGTATTTACCCAAAAATGAGTCTTGAAAAAGAGGGGTTGTCTTATAATCACGGTTGTCTTATATTAGTTTCAATACGGTACTTTTCAAACTTAGATTCATTTCATGAAGCTTCTGGTACCCCAGGCCTGTTGAGAAACCATGATCACATTCGCTCTATTTCCAGGATCTCTGACCTCAAGAACTAGAACCATGAAAAACCCCCAAGGGTCTTACATGAGCTTCAACCTAAATATGCCTGGACTGTAAGATATCAGGAAGGCCATCATGCCAGGGAGACAAACAGATTTGGACTTAAATAAGTATTAAATATTAATTATGACAGAGAAAATTGTTTCATGTTAAAAAAGTCAAAGGAAACTCACATTTGAAAACCATAATACAATCAACTACAGTATATAATTCATCTAGTTCAAAATTCATACATTCACCCTCAGATACAGGCGCTGAGTTGAAGATTCTGGTCCAAAGTCAAGCTATTGGTCATATTATGAGATACCAAAGTATGTGTAGTACAAGGAGTACAAAGGAGTGTGAAAGAAATGTGAAATCACAATCTCTGCTTATTTTCCTTAAATCCCAGGAAGACCGTTTGATTATGGCTGGCTGATGGAGGACTCGTAGATTCCAACACATTACTTGGCTCCAGCTTTGGTACCGGAGTGATCCGCATGGGATTATCAAACTGAGAGATTTGAAGTGACACAAATCACTTTTTTTTCTATCACTGCATTCAACTGTAACTGTTATCTGTTATGCTGACAGCTTTAACCGGACCAGGGTCACGTTATAGTGTCGCTTTTCCAAAAACAACTTTGGCCAACAAAATGACCAGAACACAAGCGTTCATCCAAATTATTTGAGTACAACTTGACCTACGCTATTGCTATATTAATAGAAAGCTTTTGTAAAACATATTTTCCACTCATTAATATACTTCATCATCATCATTATTCAGGCAAATTCTTTAGAAATGTCCTCACTAAAAGTTACTGATATGGCTTTTGATATGGAAGCGTTCGTTCAAACAAACTGATAAACTAAGCTGCAGATGATGTATCTCAGATCCGTGAGGATGATTCATCTTGATGAATGATAATTGTAATTCAACTTGAATCTTTTCCCTTCTTCTTTGGTCTAACATCCTCAGTCAGACAACAGGGCCAGATTACCCCCCATGTAGTGGGCAATCACACCATTGATGAAAGCCAATGTTTGATATAGTTTGTATATAACCATATTCCCACTGGTTCTACTGAGAAGTTTTACTGAATCCAATCTGCTTAAATCACTTAGAGCCTGCAGGTATTGTTGAGCACATGATGAGGCTTTCACCTCGTTAAATCACTTCTGCTGAAATCATGCTTAACATAAACGTAACAAGACACACCTGTCTACTAATCCAGATCTCAGGGGGTCAGAATGAGAGGATAAAATCCACAGATCCTGTGTGGAACATCTGAACATCAGTACCACATTCACTTTCTAAAACCCTATCATTCAGGTTTAACAGTTGCTATGGAAACTAAATGCAGGACCAAAACATGGGTAACTTCTTAGAACCCCATCTGCCAAAACTGTAAGTTATATTCAAATAGCTCTTCAATCAACCAAATTCCATCATGGGTACGAAGTCATGTCTACTGCCTGGTTCATTACTTACTCCTGTCCTGAGAGAAAATCATTAGCAACAAAGTTTCCTGTAAGAGACGGTAGGATAACAGTCCATCATAGGCAAAACCATGACTACTAACTTCCTGGTAAATGCCTGGTGACATCATCATGTCATTCCAATGGCAAACACTCACATGTCTGCTTTGATAATGTGGGATTACCAGAGCAACACATGCAGTTGGTTAGACACGCAATCCCTCACACTTGTATACGTACACACCAAACGCCCACCAACCCCTGTCCTCCTGCAGACAATACGAGTCACCCTGCCACTGTAACCACAATCCGTCTTTTGTCCTCCAGCAGGAATGAGCTTGGGCGCACATAACGCCGATGAAGTGTCTGTCCGCAGTGGAGATGTAATCAGCGTTCCTGGATGCTGCAAAGAAGGGCTGACAAAACCGCAGTCGTCTTTGGTTGTCTCCCCATTACTACCATTCCTCCATTCTGCCTGCCTCAGACTATAGTCCTATTATAATAGGAGATTTGAGACATGAAGTAGAGGTATAAAAAACACCAGTAGCTTTGCACATTTGTTCTGAAAGCCCCAAAGAGGCGTGTGAGTGTTAGATAGTTGATGACTAATCAATTCCACTCAATTAAACTAAATTCAATTTGAAAGTGATGTGATTTCAATTTCATAAAGCAAGGGTTTAAAGTATTCTGACAAGTCTCTGTACTGCCTGTCTTATTTAATGTCATGGGTGTAGATGTGAAAAACAGGGTTGTGGAACAGAGGCCTGTTTTGTCTGGTGAAATAACTGAGGGACCAGGGAGCTAGCCACCTAACAAATGAGAAACAGGTTTATACCCAGACAACAAAACAAAGGAATATGAAGATTGTCCTCTGGAAAATATGGGTAAGGATACAGAGAGGCAGACAAAGTTGAACTGTCTACCATGTAAATAATTTAAAGAGAGAAAGAGACAAAACAGCATCCTTGCCAAGGCAGTGAGGGCTAACCCATGTAACATGAGGGAATTATGGTGGCTTTAACAGCTGTCTGCAATGCTCCTCTTCTCGTTGACTCCCCATCCCTGACAAAAGAATCAAGGCAGTGCAACATCAAAGCCCAGATTTGCAAGTCTAAGAAGCGGTTTGAGAGCTGGAAGAAGGTACAGAGAGAATGCATTGTGTGGGTCCGTGGTTGAGAGAGGAGACGTTAAGAGGTTTATGCTCGACTAACATTGTTCAATAGTCCTCCCTCTGGTGTCAACCAAAGCATCTCAGACATCCAGGGCCTCAAGGGTTCCATGAGACGCAGACGAAGCAAGTGTTTGCATCAAATGAAGGGAGCTGACAAAGGAGTACTGTCTGAGAGCAGAGAGGTTTGTAAACCGCATGGGGGGGTGAAGGAGTCAGTGGTCCAGGACCCTTGGAAGGACAGAGACCTTGCCTGAGTCTATGAACACATCAAAAACAAAGGCTAGCTCTGGGCTTATGTAGAAATGCAGCATCACGAACATAGATATAAATAAATTCACTACAACATGTTCACATTTATATGCACCCAAACATTCATCCTTTCTACTCTTCAATCAAAAACATAACTTCAAATAAGGCAAGACAAAAGTATGTTGTAAATTGAATCTAAAAAAATCCAAAATCCGCCTGGGTTAATCCCAAACAGCAACTGCTAACCACAGAGTGGTCTGTTGAGTAACACTGAAACCCAGGACAATGTACCACATCATGTTAATACACTACAACAGTTTCTAGCTTGATCTATTGGATGCCGGAAACACATGTGGATTTGTGTCTTTTACTGGATCTGCTTAGCCACAGCCAACTAAAAAAATAACATCTGTATAGCACAAAGCGGTTTTAAACAAACACATTCAGATAATTCAGTTGGAATTCTTAATGTGTGATGCTCATAAAAATGTTCTCACAGTTACGGCTGTTTTTTCAGAATTATGTCTATGACAGAATATATGGCGATACGTCTTCCTGGGTGACAGGGTGTCATGTGACCTCTACTTCCTACTGTGTCCAATACACCTGATGCAGCGCTGCTCCAGTGGGATTGGTCATGCAACATCAAGGTGCTGTCCGTGGTGCTGAACTCCGATGGGACCACAACGCTCACTGATTCCTGACCTGCACCCACGTCTTGTTATTCAGGAGAGGAACAAACAGCAGGCTGGTACAGCCAGGCGGACACTATGGATTCCCAACCCCTGGACGTAAACTGTGGGTATAAGCCTTTAAGCTATCCCTGGTAACTGTTATGCAAGGGGACCATCGCTGCATCCTGCGCTCAACGCCATCAAAGCTGTATGTGATTGGATCGAATAAATGCTGCTACACTATCCATTGCTGTCCCACAGCTGTACTTGAAAATAGACAAAACATACTGGTCTGTCAAACAGAGAGGAAACACACAAGAGAACCACAACCTTACTTGTTGTTAAAGGTTCAGGTCATGGGAAGCTGATGTTACCAGATGATAAATTCCAACTATAAAATCATTTGTTTGGTGACTTTATAGCGAGTTTTATTTGTATTGGTAAACAGTAAGAACAACTCCTATGCTGTAAGACTGATGCTAAACATACACTTATTCTATTTTGTATAATATTCAATGCTTTCTCAACGCATGAAATATTCCTCACCCAGAGTAAGTACGTTTTAATACCTGGGTAACTCTGTCTCTGTGCGTTAGTAACCTCATCAGACAGATATGAACAACACTTGGGTGGAATGGTCACTCCTTACTAAAGCTGGCTCTGGATCAGATAAGGAATATTTTAACTACAGTCTGAGGTTAAATCAAATCATTTTTTCAATATCATAACAATATTTCTCTAAAAATACAAAACATATTGAAAAAAAGACATAAGCCTGTAACTGTAGTCATAGTACAAGCCCGATTTGGTGAACTTGTTCACATTTGGACATCGATTGAATAATTCTGTGGTCACAATGTGGCCTGAGTCCTAACACATATGTACAGAAACACTTCTGCTGTCCAGACAGGGTTGAAACCCGTGGTTTAACATTCTTCGTTATAGTTTCAAGGCCATGGGTTTGATGTAGAGGATAAAAACATACAAAGCTTTTAGAATGCTAACATATTGATATATATAAGACACCCCCGCACGACAGACCAATGGCTCGTCAGCTATTTTACGTGTTATCAAAATACAATCTTACAGCATGTCAGTAAGAGTGAAAAAACACAGTCTACTTGATATTGAGGGATGATTTTGGAGGGATGAACAGCACTGAATTGTACAAAGACTAAAATAAGAAGTGGTGTTGAAGCTGCTCCCTCCTGAAGTTCTCATGAAAATCTTGGCTGTGGCAGCTGTGGTAGAAAGCTGGGGAATGTACACTGTTTTACAATGGTTGGACGAGGACCAAATGGTGGGTTGTAGAGAGATGAGAATGGGTCCCTAGAATATTAAGCAGCCATTGATTGAATAACATTGCTGGCAGCATGAAGTTGAAAGTTTTCTTTTGTCTCTTTATGGGTTCAGAACTTCTCCAGACGTAACGTATTAATCATTAACCAAGCCTGCTCCCAACTAGCACTGCTGGGAGAATCAGCTGCAGCCATCCAGTAACACAAGAGCACATGCTAACAAAAGGAGTTTGGACATTTCTGAGAAGCTGCAATCTCCTTTTGCGTGAGCATAAAGTGCTTTGGCTTTACTGTCCAGTAAGCAGATTTAGATCGATTTTCGAACGGAGGTCCAGCTGCAGGGAAGAACAGTTGAAGGCTCAACAAACCTCAAAGCTGTGAAAGTATTCACATCCTTGGAACATGAAAGTGTGATGTGTAAAAATAATCTACATGGCTGACTCCATAAAGAGACAGTTAAATGGATTAATCTTAGGAAAAAAACAGAAGACACATGCGTTCACAGGCTCGCACACACACACTCCTGCATGCATGCACGCACCAGCAGAAGATGGACATGATACATAGATATGTAGATAGAGTTCATTTTACCTTTATCATTTTCTCAATCAAACCTTTACTTACTATTGTATTATTTGAGCTGTGCTGAGTAAGAAAGCCAAGTCCTGCTCCTTCACCATGGGCATTTGTCATGTGACCTGGAGCAGGAGTGTGAACGCTGCACGGATGAATGAGGCTGTAACCTGACCATGACTCTGTCTATGGTTATCCTGCCCAGGAAGACATGAGGATTCACTCTCTCTACACACTGACTTTAGAAATGATGACTAACTGACTCACATACCATTTAAGGCTTGGTGCCAAAGAAACAACAGACAAGTCATAGTAAGATTGTGCTTCTTCAAATTGAATCTGATTGATCAAACATACACTGCCCGGCCAAAAAAAAGGTCACAAGCCTGTTGGGGGGCAGTGTCATGATCTAGGGTTGCTGCAGTTGGTCTGGTCTAGGTTCAGCCACGTGCCCAAAGAATGAGGTCAGCTGAATACCTGAATATACTGAATGACCAGGTTATTCCATCAGTGGATTTTTTCTTCCCTGATGGCACAGGCATGTTCCAAGATGACAATGCCAGGATCCATCGGGCTCAAATTGTGAAAGAGTGGTTCAGGGAGCACGAGACATCATTTTCACACATGGATTGGCCCCCACAGAGTCCAGACCTGAACCTGATTGAGAATCTTTGGGATGTCCTGGAGAAGACTTTGCGCAGTGGTCCGAATCTCTCGTCATCAATACAAGATCTTGGTGAAAAATGAATGCAAGACAGAAATAAATGTTGTAACATTGCAGAAGCTTGTGGAAACGATGCCACAGCAAATGCATGCCGTAATCAAAGCTAAAGGCGGTCCAACGAATATTAGAGTGTGTGACCTTTTTTTGGCCAGGCAGTGTACTTTATATTGTGGACTTTGGCTTAGTTATCACATTGTTGAATGTATTATTATACACTAGGGGGTTGTTTCTTAAGACATGCCTAGACAAGATAGAGAGTGTGGTAGTACAAGATAAATCACTGTACAGACTTTACATGTAAGCTCAAACACAAAATGGAACAGGCAATGATTAAATGTTCACCTCTTACTATTCTGTTAGCTATTAGGTTATGCCAGTGTAAAGAGGTCAGCCTATCCCAGCTCTGAGGACAAACAGCAGAAAGTGTCGGTATTTCTGAAGGGATCAGAATGGACAGCAGCCCGTTTCGTTGGCTGCTCTTTGATCAGTCATGTGTGTGTAAAGCTGGAGCGAATATCTGCAAAGGCTCGGCTGAATCTACTGCAGTGAACACACAACCTTGATGAGCAGCACAACTTAACCACTTCACTTGAGGGCAGTGTTTCTTAAACAATGGACCAGGACAGGGACATTTGAAAACCTACTTTACAAAAGAGCTGATACATTTGAAAGAATAAATACTTTTTTTATATAATGAGCTGTGCACGTTAAACTCTGCTGGAGGGTGAAAACCGGAACAGACTGATACAGAGCCTATGGCAATAAACACAGGACAAACACAACACACTCTTAAATGTAAAGACAAACTCTCTCAGTCATACTAAATACCTCCCTGTCATGCCTGCTTCCAAAAACACGGCCAATCTCACCGCAAACTAATAGTCCTGGGCTGCTATCTTCATTACCCCTGGGAGCCGCACAGACGAACACCAGCATAACACTGACGCACAAACACACCTGGACCAAAACCATGACACACAGAGACACGCATCCAGAAAGAGAGAGTGTGAACTTTTCAGTAGAAGCCTGCTCCTGGAGTAAATTATAATTTATTCAAATTGTGAATTATCCTTTTAGGCAATTAAAAAGTCCTTCCCAAATGTAGGGGGCTTTTAACGCCCATCTCACTGCTAACCACACTAACCACAGGGATTTCCATGTGTGAGGCTGCATCCTGTACCAAGCAGCCAGATATTCCAACCATCCACACCACACTCCAGAGCACTGAGAAACAACAGGGTGGGGACAGTGTGTGTGTGTGTGTGTGTGTGTGTGTATGTGTGTGTGTGTGTGTGTGTGTGTGTGTGTGTGTGTGTGTGTGTGTGTGTGAGAGCGATAGATATAAACTGTACTTAATTAAAGAGATTGCGTAGTTAGGCGCATGATCATGCTGGCGTTTTATCATTGATGTATCAATCTTTTTGTATACATATCTCTATTGCTATCTCTGATGTAGATAGATGTACATTATATAAAAGAAAGATAATGATTAAACATAAGGAAAAGAGAGAGTGTTTATGAACTGCTCCACCTCGGCCGGCAAATGCTGGGGTGTGAAGGCATGCTGAGCCTGAAAGAGAGGAATTAAAGTGAGAGGTCTGACAGACTCCAGGCCTTAGGAAACATTTAATCACTGAGTGTGTGTGGCTCTGGGTGTGCACGTATGGGTATGATTTGTATCAAGTGTTAGACCACAGTGGACTCTAAGGACGTGACTGCCTCACTCGACCCGCTTAATGCATCTTATGGTTATGAGTGACAGCAGAGTCAGCTGGTAGAGAGAGAGGAGGGAGAAGATGGAAACAGAGCAGCACTGAGAGGGTGTGTGACCTGAGCTGAGGTTCACATTTCACTGCAAAAACACTCTTCTTCTGAGAGAAGTGACAGATATTCAGAGGTATGTCAACATGGTAAGAAGTGTACCCTGGTTAGACCACTCAGGATAACACACATTAAGCACTCTTCTTTCACAAACGGACACACAGGAGATTGCAGATCTTAAATATGTCTCCCTGTTTTAGTTCAAGCTGAATCAACAACAGGCCTGCTGCTTTAGGAACTTCTTTTCTCTCTTAAGGAATATTTATATGGACTGGCAATAAGAGAATATATTATTAAAGGATTTAATGATAATAAAAAATAGTTGGCATGTACTAATCTATACTTCCTTTATACTTCGCTCGTGAATCATAAACAGAGAGAAATGGGGGAGGTGGGAGGGATAGCTAGATAGCGAGCAGACACATTTTTGGCTCCCTTGCACTCTTACAGTTCTCTGGGCCGATATGTGAGTGTGAAAAGCACGGCTCATCTCTTGCCCTTGCTTCCTATTCTCCATGTCCTCTTCTTTTCTAGAGTAGGCCTGTACAGTATCCTCTTGACAGCTCTGTGCTACCCTCCTTTTACATTTCTCATATTTCCCTGTCCATCCTGCCTTTGTTCATCTTTCTCACTCCCGCTGTCTTCCTCTCGGGATGATTTCATGAGCAGTGGGTTCTCGGGGGAAGCAAAGAGAGAAAGGGGGACAGATTACATTACAACAGCAAATGAGTAGCTTTGGCTTATGCATGTGTGTGTGTGTGTGTGTGTGTGTGTGTGTGTGTGTGTGTGTGTGTGTGTGTGTGTGTGTGTGTGAGACAGGTCAGCTGGGACACAGACATCACACCATAGCCATGAGGACCGGCTGATGGTCTGCCTTCTTGACAGGCCCCAGGTCTCTCAGACTGGACAAGGCCCTGAACAACAGGGGCAGGGGGGTGGATGTGTGTAGCAGTATGTGTCTATGTTGAATAAAGTGGGAAGGGACCACGCTAGGAGGTAGAGAAACCCCAAGGTGCACTGATGCTACTAATTATAGTTTGGGGGGAAGGAGAACAAGGAGGGCTACATTAAGGGAGGGGGAGTCATGACTTTATGTCCACAGAGGGGACAGAGTCAAACCAGGGCTATCGACAGAGCAATGTGACCATGGATGATTTATGGAAGGTAAAGCAGTATGGACCCTAAAGAGAAGGGACTGGATGGGCCAAAGAACAGCTGGCCGGGTTCAAGCTTCAGGGTTATCTTAAAGCCATGGCCTCAAATGAGAGGACATCATTTACTGGGGTGTGAGTGGGATACTGTGGCAGCCGGGTGTGGTTAGAGCGCCGGCTGCTGGGGTGAGGGGAAAGGCTCGGCCGGAGACCAGACAGCTGATCGGAATCAGGTAATCAGGCATTTAATATAAAGCATGTTTGTAACCTGGTTCTGATCTGTCTTGCAGTAGGCTGGGTCCTGGGAAGACGACACACCCCGTCCTGGCCTTGCCCGTCCTAAAAATACTGCGGAGCTGTCTGTTGTGTGCACATTTCTGGAGGAATAAACGCTGTTGTTTTTGCCCAACCCCGAACGCTTCCGTCTCGTGCCTTTTACCTGAGCCATCCCGCTCACAGTGGCGCCTGAACAGGGACCTGAACCCCTCAGATGACGGAAGGAGAAAGCCCGCTGGGCCAGGCCCTCCAGCGTCTCACCCTCATGCAGGAGAGCACAACTGCCCTGCAATGTCAGCAGAGCGAGGCTCTCCTCGAAATCGCCTCCAGCCAGCGGGAGGACCGTGCTCTCCTGCGGGAGCTGCTGCAGCGTCCGGCCGCCCGGGAGGCCGAGCCGGTGACCAACCCCGCCCGGCCGCCGCAGATTGCCCTCCAGAAGATGTCAGCCGACGACGACCCAGAGGCTTATCTGGACATATTTGAGGGCACTGCGGCGGCGTGCGGGTGGCCGGAGGAGGAGTGGGCTGTGCGGCTTCTTCCCCTGCTGGCCGGGGAAGCGCAGCTAGCCGCCCACAGCCTGCCAGCGTCCGATCGACATGAGTACAAGCAGCTGCGGAGGGCCATCCTGGACCGGCTCTGCAGCACGCCAGAGGGACACCGCCGCCGGTTCAGGGCCCTTCCCTTCGAGGACGCTGGCCGCCCCTTCTCCTACGCGAAGCAGCTCCTCGATGCGGCGAGGCGCTGGCTTCAGCCGGGGATGCGCTCCGCTGAGGAAGTCATGGAGCAGGTGGCACTGGAGCAGTTTGTCGCCGGGCTGCCATCGTCAATGGCGAATTGGGTCCAGTGTCACCGCCCTGCCAGCCTGGAGGCAGCCGTCGTCCTCGCGGAGGACCACCTTTCGCTTCCCCGGCGGAGCATGAAGGAGGAGCCCCGACAACCTGTCGTCCCCGCGGACCGACCCGTTCCAGCCCCGAGGAGGAGGTTCCAGACAGCAGCCGCTGCACCGCTTTCCCCTCAACCCACGACCCGGCCCCTTCCCACCCAAGCCCTACCTCATCTCTCTCTCTCTCTCTCTCCCCAGGATCCAGCCTCCGCCTCTGGTCGTCCGGCACCACGGGGGGCTCCTTAGGCGCCAGGGCAGGAGTGCTGGCGGTGCGGGCAGCCCGGCCACTTCCGGCGGGAGTGTCCCATGATGGAGGTCGGACAGTTGGTCCGGGTTGCGGGACCGCCAGTTGCCTCCCCCGGTTTAGAAGGGACGTACCGTATACCGGTATGTATACAGGGGGGTACCCACCAGGCTCTGATGGACACGGGCTGTAATCAGACGATGATCCATCAGCGCTTGGTTCGGCCGGGGGCATTGGTTGAAGCATCGTGGGTGAAGGTGAGGTGTGTGCATGGGGATATTCACCAGTACCCGGAGGTGACTCTGGAAATATCTTTTAGGGGTAAAAAGCATAGAGTCAGGGCTGGAGTTAGTACTCGCCTCACGCACCCTCTGATCTTGGGAACAAATTGGCCGGGGTTTGCTAAGCTAGCGGGGGCTATGGGGGTGCGTTCACGGGAGTCAGGGAAATGTGAGTGGTGTGCTGTGTTTAGTGGCGAATCGGAAGCGGCTGACGGCGACGAAGGGGGAACAGACACGGAGGGGGCCGGGGAGGTCCCTCTACCACCGGAGGGTGCCGGGGAGGCCCCTCTGCCCCCGCCAGTGTTCCCGGTTGAGGATTTCCCCCTCGAACAGTCTAGGGACGGGACCCTTCAGCACGCTTTCGATCAGGTGGTGAGTATTGATGGCTCCCAGCTACACCCAAACACAGCACTCACACACCCACACTTTGTTGTTATTAGGGACAGGCTGTATCGTGTGAGCCGTGACACACAGACAGGAGAGATCAATACCCAGTTGTTGGTACCACAAAGCCGTCGGGAAGTGATTTTCCAGGCGGCTCATCACAACCCCATGTCAGGTCACCTAGGGTACGATAAGACACTACACTGGATCATGGCCCGATTTTATTGGCCGGGCATTTGCGCGGATGTGAAGCGGTGGTGTGCATCCTGCAGCGAATGTCAGCTGGTTAATCCGCCGGCCACCCCAAAAGCGCCTCTGCGCCCACTCCCATTAATTGAGGTGCCTTTTGAGAGAGTTGGTATG
The DNA here is from genome assembly GCF_036324505.1 of Eleginops maclovinus. Classification (NCBI taxonomy): domain Eukaryota; kingdom Metazoa; phylum Chordata; class Actinopteri; order Perciformes; family Eleginopidae; genus Eleginops; species Eleginops maclovinus. Next base: position 26,677,945 of record NC_086351.1, read on the forward strand.
GACCTCATCGGGCCATTAGACCGGAGTGCACGGGGATATCGCTTTGTACTCGTCCTAGTGGATTATGCAACACGATATCCCGAGGCAGTGCCGTTGCGCAATATCTCTGCAAAGAGCGTTGCACAGGCACTGTTTCATATAATCTCCCGAGTCGGGATCCCGAAAGAGATCCTGACTGACCAGGGCACGTCATTTATGTCACGCACACTACGCGAGCTGTATGAACTGTTGGGCGTCCGTTCGATCCGGACTAGTGTTTACCATCCACAGACCGATGGCCTGGTGAAGCGGTTTAACAAAACGCTAAAGAACATGGTTCGTAAGTTCGTTCACGAGGATAGCCGTAATTGGGATAAATGGCTAGACCCTCTGTTGTTTGCAGTGCGGGAGGTGCCTCAGTCCTCCACGGGATTTTCTCCCTTTGAACTGCTGTTTGGCAGGAAGCCACGGGGTGTTTTGGACCTATTTAAAGAAAACTGGGAGGAGGGTCCGAGCACAAGTAAAAACGAAATTCAGTACGTTATGGACCTGCGAGCAAAACTCCATTCACTGGGGCAGTTATCACGGGAGAATTTGCTGCAGGCTCAGGAACGTCAGCAGCGCCTGTACAACAGAGGGTCGAAACTGAGACAATTTTCACCGGGAGATAAAGTACTTGTGTTACTCCCGACTTCTAGCTCCAAATTACTCGCCAAGTGGCAAGGGCCCTTCGTGGTCACACGACGAGTGGGGGACGTAGATTATGAGCTGGTGCGTTCTGACAGGGGGGGAGCAACACAGATCTACCACGTAAACCTCCTTAAAACGTGGAGGGAAGTGGCGTCTGCTTCTCTGGCCACCACGGTGATAGAAAGAGATGAGTTGGGACCGGAGGTCATTATTAACACCGAATTAGCCCCGGTCTGTTGCGGCGACCATCTCTCACCCGGTCAGATGGCAGACGTTGCCGCGTTGCAAGGGCGGTTTGCCGATGTGTTCTCCCCGCTGCCAGGGCGCACCTCTCTCATAAACCACCGCATAGAAACGCCCCCGGGCGTGGCCATTCGTTCACGGCCCTATCGGCTGCCTGAACACAAGAGGAAAATTGTTCAGGCGGAGCTTCAGGCTATGCTAGGATGGGAGTAATAGAAGAGTCCACCAGTGACTGGTGTTGCCCTGTCGTGCTGGTACATAAGCCGGACGGGTCAATCCGGTTCTGTGTGGACTACCGCAGGGTTAACGAGGTGTCCAAATTCGATGCTTATCCAATGCCCCGGGTCGACGAACTCCTGGATCGGCTAGGCACTGCTCGTTTTTATACGACACTGGATTTAACCAAGGGCTACTGGCAGATTCCCCTTTCTCCAGAGTCGAAGGAAAAAACGGCCTTCTCCACTCCGTACGGTTTGTACCAATTTGTCACACTTCCTTTCGGGTTGTTCGGGGCTCCAGCCACCTTCCAACGGCTCATGGACCGAGTGCTGCGTCCCCACTCTGCATATGCTGCTGCTTACTTGGATGATGTCATCATCCACAGTGAGACATGGGAGCAGCATATGCAGCAGGTGGGGGCAGTGCTCGAGTCCCTGAGGCAGGCGGGGCTCACGGCCAACCCAAAGAAGTGTGCGGTTGGGCGGAGGGAGGTACGGTATCTGGGGTACCACTTGGGCAGCGGGCAGGTGCGGCCACAGATATAGAAAACTGCCGCCATTTCTGCCTGTCCGGTGCCCAAGACGAAAAAAGAGGTCAGGAGGTTCGTAGGGCTGGCCGGTTACTACAGGCGGTTCATCCCCGCCTTTTCGGAGCTGACCAGCCCTCTGACCAACCTGACCCGAAAGGGTGCTTCAGATCCGGTCCAGTGGACGGAGCAATGTCAGCTGGCGTTTGAGAGGGTTAAGAAAGCCCTCTGTGGAAAGCCGCTTCTGTTCACCCCTAACTTCTCTCTACCTTTTGTTTTGCAGACCGACGCCTCGAACAGTGGGGTGGGGGCCGTTTTGTCCCAGCAGGTAGAGGGGGTCGACCGCCCCGTACTGCACATTAGCCGTAAGCTGGCTCAGAGGGAGGTGAACTACAGTACGGTGGAAAAGGAGTGCCTCGCCATACGGTGGGCGGTCGGTGCCCTGCGTTACTACCTCCTGGGGCGCCCTTTCACCCTCTATTCGGACCATGCCCCGCTCCAGTGGCTCCACCGCATGAAGGATGCCAACGCCCGGATCACTCGTTGGTATCTGGCGTTACAGCCGTTTAACTTCAAGGTGATCCACAGGCTGGGTAACCGGATGGTCGTGGCTGATTTCCTCTCCCGCTCGGCGGAGGGGGGGGGGGAGTCAGCTGTCGGCCGGCGGGATCCCGGCCTGAGTCGGGCGGTGGGGGTATGTGGCAGCCCGGTGTGGTTAGAGCGCCGGCTGCTGGGGTGAGGGGAGTGGCTCGGCCGGAGACCAGACAGCTGATCGGAATCAGGTAATCAGGCATTTAATATAAAGCATGTTGGTAACCTGGTTCTGATCTGTCTTGCAGTAGGCTGGGTCCTGGGAAGACGACACACCCCGTCCTGGCCTTGCCCGTCCTAAAAATACCGCGGAGCTGGCTGTTATGTGCACATTTCTGGAGGAATAAACGCTGTTGTTTTTGCCCAACCCCGAACGCTTCCGTCTCGTGCCTTTTACCTGAGCCTTCCCGCTCACAGATACAAAGGACACATTTGACTTCTAGCAATTCCAAGACAGGACAGGATAGCCAGGCAAAGACCAGGGCTATTGAGCTCAGTCAGTGTGTTGTAAACACCAGAACACAAGGAGGCACTGGTACGGGATGACGAAAAGGACAAGGAAGCTGTGAGCTGCTGTTGAAGAATCTTTTTTTTTTTAATTGTCCAAGAGACATCCAAAGCAGTATAGAGAGCCAAGACTTTCCAGGTCTTCTGATGTCATCGAGCTGATGGAGGTGAAGCATCAGGAATAAAGAAAGTTGGACTGAGTCCTCTTCAAGGGAGTATTGGACAGCTATGTTCTCTAAACCGGGGTTGACGGTGTGTGGGCCCTCGTCTGGTGGGTCCCTATAGTGCACGGCAGGAAAAGACAGTGTCCTACACACAACATTAGTATATCACCAGCTTGATTGAGCTAATTGCACTGCGGCTCCCACGCTGAAGAGTGTTTACTCATGTTCTTGGAAGGGTTGTAGCATTACGCTGTTTGGATGCAATGTTACTTGTTTAACATGCTTATTCAAGCTGAATTAGGGAGAATTTGGAAATAATGAGTGGAGCGCAGGATAGCACCTTAGGTCGGTATTATAAATGACAAATAGGCGAGAGGTCAGGGGTTAAGGCCAAGGTTTCCGGGTTGAGGTGGAGAGCAGGCTCACAGATGGAAAGAGGAAAGATGGGAAAGTAAGGAGGTCTAGGGCTCGATGGCTTGTGATGATCAGAGTTGTTTTAGACACTGCAAAGCATTATGGGACTTAAGAAAAACAGCACAACCACTTAAGACTCAAGAAACTTGATTTGTACGAGCTACAAAAACACACTTGCAGGACCATTAAAGAAATACAACCCCTTTTCTTATCAGGACCACTATTGTTATAACCCCAACATATAATTAGGAGTGTGTGCTGCATTGGCAGGCATTTTATCACATCAGGCTTAATAAGTTAGCTGAGTGTTTCTGGCAAAGCTGCACTATTTCCTATTTATCTAGTTTCACAAATCATGTTCATCTTGAGAACACATTTTTCATATACCACAAACACATGATGGAATAATACATGACAGAACCGTCCAGGAATCACATTCCTTATCTATGATGACATATGGCCCATTCGGACAATCTTTCTTCCAAAACTTGCCAGAAAATACAGAGGTAATTTTGAATCACTGCTAAAAATTAGATGTTGTATTCGCTGTGCATCACTGCCACACTCCAAGTGTGTGTGTGTGTGTGTGTGTGTGTGTGTGTGTGTGTGTGTGTGTTTGCGTGTGTGTGTGTGTGTGTGTATGTGTGAGCTAGAGTGATGTAAGAGCGCAGATTAACCATGGTTGATGATAAATACAACTTGACTCACTGAGAGCAATTATGGCCATGTCTTTTCTCAAGCTTGACTTTCTCACACTCACCATGGAACACATGGGGGTCATGAAACATGTGCACACCAAACACACACACACAGACACATAGACACACACACACAGACACATAGACACACACACACACTCACACACACACACATATGCCACAGATCATCAGCCCACCCTCCACTCAACCTCAAAACCACAAAGGGTTAAATATAATCAATCTTCTCTAACAATGCTGTCAGGGTACTGTCTCAGAGTGCTGACAGATAAACAGATAGTGACTGCTGCACGCTGAGGATGGTGTGTGTGTGTGTGTGTGTGTATCAAACTCTATGTGCTACTGGACACAATGTATATGTTGAAGTCAACATGTATGGATTATAAACAAAAGTATTTAAGCCTTTCTTCATGCACATGTATCCACCTTATGTTATTATCGTCTGTGTATTATATTTTAAGTGTCCTTGAAAAGCTAAATGAAACGTTTCAGTGTGTACTGCCTGTGCTACTCCTTTACAATGTAAAGAATGTACATGTGTATTTATGATGTCGATGCACATGTATGAATATTTACTGGTGTGTGTGTGTGTGTGTGTGTGTGTGTGTGTGTGTGTGTGTGTGTGTGTTACCTGAGGGGACTTGTGGGATCTCCAGCTGTACTGGTGGCTGTGGAGGCTGGCCAGCAGCACATTCTCATCCGTGTCCACCTGGCCGAAGCGGAGCGTCTCGTGGGTGTCGTTACAGATCACATAGTGACTGTACACCAGCTCCTCAGCCTGTGGGTTCCCTTTCTAAGAGGAAAAACAGGAGTGTATTGGATGGATGTGTGGAGAGGAGGAGGAAGAAGAAGGGAGACATGAGAAAAAGAGTGCACAAATACTTACAGGTGCGTATATTTATGGTGGGAGTATAATGCACAGTATATGTGAAGTTTGAGTTTGAGCACAGTTGCAGGTGTCATCAATGCATGTAATCTCAATCTTAAAAATACAGCTATCAGTCAGTAGGAAAAGGAGTCGAGTGATTTCACCTGTGGGAGCACAACCTCAGAGGCAGAATGAATCATTTCACAGCCTGACAGTTATCAAGGCTGAAACAGCTTACACTAGGTCTCCAAATCTTCCCCTCGACCCCACATCAAACCTCCAGCAGGCCTCTCTCTTCACCAATTATACACTTTTCACATCGTTTTTCAAGCAGCTAGATTTTTGTCTTGAGATAAACGGGATTCAGTTCAAATGACAACTTTGCATGAGCATGGTTTTTCCTCACATTTCCTCAAAGCGGAAAGAATAATACGGTGGAAGCTGGCCCACCCACAGCAATGGGTCAATGAAAAAGCCTCACAGAAAACTGCAGACATGCGAGGGGTACAGGGATGCTTTCCACTCATACGTCACCTTGCAAGCAAGAGTGAGGAGCTCACTTGCCTGCTATTGAAAACACTGCTTTGACAGGGAAAGGGAACGTGTGTCAGGTACACAATTTCAAAACAGCACATAGTTTGCATGTGAGTTGGATAGCGTGGGTGCATTTGTATGTTTAAGTTTGACTTGAGCTTCTTCCAAAGGCTCTCAGGGCCTGGTGGGGTCTCTCCTGCACACCCCTCCCTGACTTTTGACACACGTGATTGTGGTTCAGACAGCTTCTCAATAACTACTCCACTATCCTCATACCTGCAAACTAGTCACCTTTCGGCGAAATTCGCCGTTTTCAACTCAAAATATGTCATTGACGTGAATCGTGTAGATCCGAAGAGTTTTTTTTTAAGGGGGGGGGGGGGTGCTGACCGACCAACCATACACTGTATAACGGACTGTATAATGAGCAAGAAACAAGTTTGCTATCTTCACAGTAAATAAAATCTTTGTTCAAATGACTCGCGTTCCACGACCACCGACCAATCATAAGCAAGATAAACCACAGCGCGCGTTTTTACCCATCGGTCCCTCTTGGAGTGGAGTGCTCAGTCGTCAGCGAGTGGTTCTTCTGGACAATTTTCGGGATACGTTACAGATACAAGTTTTGAGGTAAGTCTAGTAGCAGCTAATCTGGCAAAAACATTGTATGCTGTATCATTCTAACGTTGCTGAAGTAAAATTATGTTAGCCAAATAAAGTGTATTAACATGCTTAAGCTTATCAGCTTGTTAGGTTGCTAGCTAACCTCAGTGAATTGTGTTAAAGTTAGCCTAGCTAGACCCGTTCTACGTCACCTCGTTCAATGCGAACAGAATGCGTTTGTGAAGGCTGATCTCCACAGCATCCGTCCTGTTATCTGATATTACTGGGGGCTGTCATTGTGGTCAGATCTGAGAGGGATGAAAACGAACACGTAATGAACAAATACATATCCGTGTGGTTTAGTGAATAGCTAGTAGTGGTGCAACGGATGATCCGTGATCCGTTCGGATCAATTATTTCGGTTTCGCATTCATCAACTTTTTAGTAGCTACGAAAAGTTTGGAGTTACGAACAAAATCTACAAACGCTGGCGACCGTGTGTAGAGTTAGTTTACAGTAAGCACATATAACGCTTCACTGTTGGAAATGACAGTATTCATATTGCGCTGTGTTATGTACACAAGACGCAGATGCCTTTGAAACACGCGATCTAAAAACGAAAACATATTTTATATGTTGTAACAATTGTTGGTAATTGGCAGGTTTAAGATCCAGATTAGGTTCATGGTTGTGAATTATCTATGTAAATCGACTCTACAGATTACACGTTCATTCTACATGTTGAATGATGATAGCGTAATACAAATATAGGCTATACATACAATGACAAAACTGCCGTGGGCTATATGTTATCCGTATCCTTTGTTAAAGTTAATGTTCAATAGCTCTATGCCAATGGGAACAACAGAACGTGCGCATTACATATGGACCAATGCACGTTCATTACGGCCGTGGACCGATAAACAATCAGTACCGTACGCACACCAACCGGCATGTGCGTGTTTAACACCGTGTTTAACACCTTGTTTAACACTGGCGTTACCGCCGCTTAACTTAAATAATGAAGAACTGCTTTTAATTACGACTTGGCCGAGATCTTAACGTGCTGTTCATGCGTTTCCCATGAATAGCCTACTACTATAACTCGGAGCGGAGCAGGATATAATGCGCATGCGCGGCGTTGCTAGGCAACGTGTACAAAGGCTGGGGGGGGGGGGTGGGGGGGGGTTTAGTTTGTCACCTTTTTCAGCTCTTCTGAGTTTGCAGGTATGTATCCTAACATAGAGGAACCCCGGCCTACTTTATACTTTTAAATAGCAGGGGGTTGATGGTTAAAAGAGGCTGGCATTGAAAGCTCAGAGTTTGACTGCCAAGCACGTTCGGGGTTCGGGGTTCGGGGGTTGTTGATGCTATTACAGACGGATGGGAAAGTTTACACCATTAAAAAGAACACTTGGTGAAAGATTTGAGAGTGTGGTAGACGGAGCAAAATATAGACAGGACAGCTGCGACAGTGGGTTCAAATCCATTTCCAGTTTTATAGTGCAACACTATCTGTGCAGCCTTTCGAATCTGACACTGCGATTTACAAACTTCCTGCTGCCATCTTAAGATGCCGTTGTTAAGTCCGCTCTTTGATGGTATCGTCTTTCCGCTCTGATTCATGAGGCAACATGATACACACATCAGAAAAGCTTCCTGCAGTAATCATAATCACTCCCCGTCTGTCCAAGACTTTAAGTGGACAAATATTAAGACAGAGATATTTAAACAGTCAACACGTCTTCCTTGTTAAAGAGCTTAAGATGACAGCCTGTCCTTCAGACACAGTCCTACCAGGAATCAAAGGATCCATTTCACTAATCCAGCCAGACTCTATTACTTACATTTTCACAGAGCCTAGCCCAGATCTGCGTGGTAGAGTGGCACATATATAAAGGACAAGGTACAGTAAAATGTCTGGAAAACCAATTGTAAATAATGACACCCACTCAAAGAAAAACTCATGAAACAAGACACTGCGGAGAAGATAATTAAACCTCCAAAAGGGACACAATAAAACAATAATCACATCTACAATCACCTATGTGTTCTGCTTTAGATGACCTTGGGCCACACATCTGCTACAAACAGGAACCTGATCTCTCTATCACTTTCTTTCCGGTTGCAAAGGAACATGGGACACATGGGGGGAAAACAGGAGGAAAATTCCTGTTGTCTCAATTGCACATATAACAGTCTGTGAAAGTTCTGTGAGAAAGCAGAGTGTGTAAATACTACTGGGCTTTTGTGTGGCTTTCCACTAAAGTCACTTCCCTGGGGTTAGGGGCTGGGGGAGAGAAGATGGGAAGTGGGGCTAGGGACTGAGCACTGAAAAAGGAGACATGAGGCCTGAGGTTAGAGTGGTGGGGGGCTGAGGTTGGGGCCATATGGGGCTACAGAGCAAGAGGCACATGAAAATAAAGAGTAATAAATAGGCCCTGGCCTATTTATTACAATTGGTTTGTGGAATTCTGCTTAGGGATTTTGGCAGCTGACAACTTGATTTTTAACTGATCCATCTTTGTTTTTGGTACAAGAACTTACATTTATTTCTGTATTAATTTGGCAGTTGGACAGTTCACAGCTTCTTAGCGGAACCAGAGTTAGCTACAATATGAGCTGACTCACATCTGTAGTCCCTAGGCTGGAAACATGACATCTCAGTTTGAAAAAGCAGCCATATTAGAACACAAAAACAGTACATATTCACGATACAACAACTACATCCGCGACCACATACCAACTACATAAAGACATCAGCACATGAACATGACCACATTAAAGCAGCATGACAGTAACCACAAGGTTTCCCAACATTCAAACACAGAAAGTGTTTGCGTTCATGTGAGATGGATACACAATTCATTCGATTTTAGCCTCATTTATTAGTTGAAAACCAGTAAGGCTGTAGCACTCACAACTTATTGAGCACCACGTTTGTTGCTCTTATTATTATTGCAACAAACATTTGGATATCTTGGTTGGTCGGTGCTGTATCTGCTGGATGTCCTGTTTGTCCTCTCATTATCTGAGTGCAGTTATATGAACTCTTTATATAGGAAGATGTTAAATCGATGATGATTTTGTACACAAAAAGCATCAACATAACACACACAACTGTTGTCCGCTGGGCTTTTGTCCGGTGCAGTGGCTGGTTGTAGTGTGCAGTGAAGCAAATATAGTTTTTCCAGCTTGTGATACAGTATGCGGTGTGTGTTACACACCATTGAGTGTATGCAGATTCAGCATGGCTAAGGGTAACTGGCTTTTGGGGAGTTTAATCATTATGACAACACCTATACCTCGCTCAATCATCTGTTTTACTTAAAATGGGCTCAATAACAAAACCCACATCATGTCGCATTGAAAAAGACTTCAATGGAGAATTTGAGATCATACATTCACTAGAAATGTTGCTGCCTGGGAACAACTGGGAGATGAGCATCTTGCTAACGAACACTATGATAGGAGACTTATATCCGCTCACACCTGCACAGACCAACAATACGAGTGTTGTCAGAATTGTCAGCGAAGACTTGATTGGAAGTTAATGCTGAAGACAAGCACTGCATCAGAGATAAGGGAGAGGAGGGGCGCTGCTTGCCTTGGAACAGACTGCGTATCATAATAGATATATTCTTCACATCTGTACTCATGACTGCCAGCAAGACCTTCGTGATGCTATCATGAGCAGTCCATGTTACCATAACAACAACAACAACTGAATATCAAAACATATATTAGCTATATGAGAATAGATTATAACCATATAAGAAGACTGTCTTGTATTTCTATTTGTAGCTATGCATCTGGAAGTTGTCCAGCTGCTTTGGTAGTGGTGGTCTGGTACAACCATGTCTGGGTTGTGAGGTTTCACTTGTGTGGTAGTGGAGGAATCTTCTCCACAGTTCCATGCTGACCCTGCAGGCCACAACACAACGGGCCTGCCTGGCAGCCTTGACACCAGGAAACATGAAAATCACTGAAACAATTACACGTTAGGTTACATCCTTCTGCTGCGGAAGGACAAACCTGTTAATATTTCCAACTGCTTCTGATTACGTTTTCAATTAGGATCAAGTTTTTCTGTGCATGAAAATGTGTGCGTGCGTGTGCATGGAACGTAAGCCTCTGTCACATCAAACATACATTTGAGCTTAACACGGTGGGTCTATACTTTAGCCCCTATAGTGCATCTCACCACCAGACATATTGTGCTTAATCGCACCCATACAATGTTTTCTCACCACGTACAAGATTTGGTTTGAGTGAAAACCCCAAAAAGGAAAACAATATCGCACAATCTAAGTGTCCACAACTTTACCTGAGGTAAACCAAATACTTCAGAAGAGTGTTTTCTTAAAAAAAAGAAAAGAAAAAAGAAAGAATTCAGCCTTTCATACTTGACCTCTCTGTACCCCTTGTGTTCAGAAAAGTGGTAAAGGCTGGAGGCAGTTAAAAGGATCTGTACAAGTTACAAGGCTGTTGCTGTTTAGACCAATCAAGACAATACAAGAAGCTTAATCATTTTATGAATCAATCCCGTACCAGTGACTGTGTACGAGTGATGGCTATTCTGTGTGAGTGTGTGCGAGCAGTACATGCCTCTATTTTGGGTCTCATAGCACTGGGCAAAAATGGCATTGAAAAAGCCAAACATATCACCCACCCAGTATCAGAAAAACCTGGCAAAAAATCAGAAGACCAAATATTATCCTAGGTAATTGTGCTTGGCATGTTGTGGATACCAACATATCCAAAACAGTCCAGTAAACTGCAATATGACCTTTCATTACAACAACACCAATGCTTCAAAGTCTTATTTATGGCGAATTTAACCGGCAGAAATATGGAACATTTTCTAGCTTGCCCTACATGATGCAATAATGAAGCCAATGGATGATTATGAGCGAATGTGCAACTCAGTGGGTCAGCTTTGAGGAGTCAATGATGCCACTGAGTAAAAACAAAGGTATTAAACTGCCAGCCAGAATAATCATTTTAAAGTAGGTTTCTTATACAGCTTGTTTAATTTTATTTTCCACAGGTAAAAGACCACAGCTGTTCCTAGAAAAACACAATTTATTATTTCTTTCACATGGCAGTGAGAGTGTGTATGCATGTAAAAGCATGAGAGTACCTCATGTCTCCAGAGGCCAGCATATGAGTCAGCACAGCCACAGCTGAGCGGCCATGATAGGGCATACAAAGCCAGAGAGGCCAGGGTGTGTGTATGTGTGTGCATTAGAGAAGTGGGTGGAGGATCAGGGCCAGATGAAATCTTGGCAGGTGTCACCACTCAAGTTTTACCGTGTTTTTACGGGCATCACTTCACACAGCAGTATCCTGGCTACCAGAGGCAGTGCTGAGAGCTGAGAACTGAGAGATGACGAGGACCGTAGGACGGACGAGAAGCCCGGCAAAAGACACACTGTAACCTGTTAGTCAGAGCCTCCAGCAAAGGGCAGTTCCATCCTGCACATGTTATTACCACTGGCGTACAACCAAAACCATTCTCATGGAATCCAGCTTGTTTGTTTAGCTTATTCTCAATTTTATCCATGTTACAATTTTGGGAAGTCTTCAAAAGGCAGAAAAAAAGATAGAAAGGAGAAAGAGAAATCAATGATAGAATTGCAAGAGCATTTATGGCCAGGTATTTGTGGAAGAGGAGAGGGGGGGATTTAAAAAAAGAAAGAGGGACCTTGTGTTTGAATATAAAGAATATATAAAGGTTGATCTCTGCTACCTGTTGCCAGCTCTGCAGGGCGGTGTCCACAGTGTGGATGGCATACTGGCTGATATTGAGGAACACCGGATCCACAAAAACATTCACATCCAGTGTGGTGTCCTGTGGGCAGTATTTGGCGGCAGCCTGGCCCTGGAAAACACAAGAAATTCAATTATACACAACTCCTGACCAATGCTTTGATTTGTGTGTGTGTCTAGTTATACAAACTAGCATAACTGTCTGAGCTCTACCTGTAGGACAACCGGCTGGAGGAGCTGAAGGTGTGTGAGGTTTCTGTACTCCAGCAGCTTGCAGTCTAGCTGGCTGGAGAAGCTGAACTCCTGACAGTGACGTGGTCCGTTGCTCCACTGGCGGAGGAAAACCCGTGGCTCCCGAGCACCAGTCACCATGAACTCTTGCTCCTGAGGTAACTTCCTGTCTGGCAGGAAGGGACGAAGTTGTCGGGATGGAACTGGAGCAGTGTGACAGAGAAACTGGATTGAGAGACATGTTTGATAGTACAAGGGACAACCTTGCTGTGGGTGTAG